>NC_080672.1:102687097-103014347 GCF_030247195.1 Topomyia yanbarensis | reverse complement strand
CCATGTCTGAGGTTATGTTTATGACGACTGGGATGATTTAATTTGGATGAATTTAAAGGGTTGTCTCAGTCAACAAAAAGAAAAATGAATGTTGTTTGCTGCCCGACGTTTCGGCCTTTTGTATTAGCCTTTTTCAAGGGAAACTATTAATTCATCGGGGATATCGTTTGATAGTAATAACAATAATGCACGGATAATGACGGTTAACGTTGTGAACCAAAACGTACTACACAGGTCTATTTCAATATGCTTCACATTGGTATATAATTTCGATTCAAGAATAACTTATTTATAACCTATAAACATTCTAAGATTGAAAATGCATTGGTTTTGTTTACGGTTCAATCCAACTTATTTTTTCAACAAAAAGGTAAAAGCAAAGATAAACTCAAGATAGAGTGATCAAAGGTTTCCCATGTACCATCTAAATGCGACACCTCGATGAATTCGGGTCACCGTCAGAGTGACAGTTCCATACTAAAGTGAAGTGAAGCTTTGCGAAAAAGGACAAAACATCGATCTTTGTGTCGTATCCATGACAATCAGTTATTACCAAAATAACAATACATTTTTCAGCAGAAAAATAAAAAAAAACTGAGCTTTTTATAGATCGGTAATTAGTTGATGTGTCTACGTTTCTGCTATTGATAATTAATTAATACACTAGTCTACTGACTAATAATTTTTACGTTGAATTCCGCAACGATGTACCAAGCCCTTGTATTAGATTTTGCGGAAGAATCAAGTAGATGATGAACTGTACGAATTTTCTTATTCTCAATTCTTACGCGATTCAACTGCTCAGGATACGATTTGTTGGAAACGGACGAGCTCATATCAATAATTCTGGCCATAAATGTTCCAGAAATAGGTATTTAGTAGTGAACGTAGTTGAGCAATATTTTACTCGTCGATTTGGACATGTTTGTTTCATAATAAGAATCTTTACAACTTTGATTTGATTCGTAGCCATAGCATTTGGTCGACGCATTCTAAAAATATCGACGCCTTTTAACGAGGGGATAACCAATGCTTACTATTATTGAGTTCACTGGTTCACGGTTACTGATCCATCTTTCGTTAATGGTTTGTATGGGACCTAGTAATCTTGAGTTTATCTTTGGTAGAAGTTTCGAAGTTAATTTCTGTTCTGAATTCTTAGAAGCGTTTTCATGAACTGCTCAAAACAATCTTCTTCTGAAAATGGTCAAAACTGCAAAAATGGCAACAACAGACGAAATGTTTTTTATCAACTTTTGCGGTAAACTATTTTTCCCGTATGTATATATCCTCTAATATTAAACAATATAAATGACGAGCAAAAAAGCAAAAATTTGTTCATGATTTTCAAATTTTTTCTCAAACCACATTTTTTCATTGCAGTCTAATTAAATATTGACAATATCGCTCGAAAATTTGAGATGAAAATGGATGAATGCTTATTTTCAATAGAGAAGTAATGAACAACAAATAACTTGTGACGGGATTGATCGAGAATGAGAAAAAAAGATTTGGACCACACCAACAGCTTGCATAGAATCTCTAACCTGTAAGTTTTTTTTCTTGGTGTGAGCGTAGCGTAGTTGGTAAATCGATTGCCTTGTACGCAGCGCACCTGCGTTCGAGTCCCGACCCCGCACATAGGGTTAGAAATTTTTCATAAGAGATTTTTCTAACCCGAAGAGGCGAATGACCTAAAGGTTAAAACCTCTATAATAGAAATAAAAAAAAGTTTTTTTCTTCTTTGGATCTACTATCCGAAACAATATTGTGAACTCCTTAAACTTGAATGCATTTTTGAGAAAGCACAGTTTAACTTATGTAATGTGACAGGTATTTCTTATAATACTGAACAAGTGACAATGTGGATCCCATCCCATTCAAAATGATATTGATACTCTGATTCAAATACTGGATTCTACGTGAAAATCCGGAACATCCGTAGGGCTGTCCAATTTATGAATCTATGTGACCGTATTGGTCACATAATGGCCATCCGGAATATGTGGAACATTCGCAGAACTGATTTATTCATAAAGCTGGTCTTAGAACCATGGATTTTTAGTGTTTCTTGAATTCTCATTTGAACGAGTTCGTACTTATGACCTACACATGTTTGTTGGCTACATAGTGATATGAGTCATAGATCCCGAACATCAGTGGAACTGGTCAATTCATGAACCTTGTCCTAAAGTTTTAAGATTTTTTGGAATATCATTCGTATGAATTCGGGAATATCATTCGCGTAGTGTCGTAACCTGTAATTTATGATGACTGTTATGCATACATCTATGTATGCCAAACATGACCCCATTTGGCACCGATTCCCACTAGCCAACCTGTTCAAAAACGGCATTATTAAAAAGAAACTGTAAATTGAAACTCTAACACACAATTTAGGTACAGGTTGATTTAGATTTGACTAAAAATGTATCTTAAAACTGAGTTCCAAATCGGGGTTAATTTGACCCGCTCACACTTTATTCGTTACAAAAAGCTTACACATAAGGGAGGGGGGGGGGGTGGCATAAGGGTTTCAGCGTGGAAAAAAACACTTTTTTGCCGAATTTTTTCTAGAACTTTGCGTGAAGCGAATTTATCAAAAACACACATCACACATCAGCCACACATACTTACGCCCGCGAACACCCCGGTAATTAAGAAAACGATTCAGCACTTATTAATTTACAAACACGGTCTCAAGCATGAAACCACCGCACAGTGGAAGAAATCCGACCAAAAATGTATTTAATTGGAAGCCGCTGGAAAACTGTAATAATACAAGTTGCGGATTTTTTTAAGTAACAAAATGCAATCACCACGCGCAACTGTTGCCGGAGATATGAGGTTTTGGAAATCCGGAACATTACTGGTTTTCATCAAATCTGAGCCGGTCTGCAACGATGCGAATGGCCACACGGTTATAGAAAATAATTTATAAACGCGAAGCTACATACACGCTAGCATACGCGACGAAAACGTTAACATACAAACGCTCGAGGCCTTCGCGATCATCCACGCGCACTTACGCCCGCGATCTCGATAACACCCCGGTGATAAAGTGAACGTTTAAGCACTTAAAAATTCACAAACGCGGTCCCATGAGTCAGTAGCGGTCCAGGGGAGGGTTCTGGGTGTCAAGACCACCACATTTGACCAACTAAACTGATATTCATTAAATAAGCCTATTACGTATTACGAATTGTCCTTGTCTTTATCCTCGGCCCGAAGTTCATATCAACTAAACAATATATTCGAAGGTGGCATGACCGGTAATTCCAATTGGAAATTTTGTTTATTGGGGGCTTTATCCAGATGGTAATTCGCCCACTCCGTGAATTCTAGTGATATAGGAGAATTCAAACTCTTCTAGCATCTGAACCGTGCACTTAAAAGTATCAGATTCCCAGTACGCGCAATCATCTAAATTCGCGCGAATAATCGAATAAAGTTGAATTATACACGCGACAAACACGTTAACATACAAATGCTTGAGCCCTTCCCGATCATCCACGCAACCTACACTAGCTATCTCGCAAATATAACAATATACCGGTGATAAGGTGAACGTCTCAGGTCTTATAAATTTTCAAACGCCGTCTCAAGCATGAACTCACAGCCTCCCGCGATTGCGCGATCATGAATCGGTCATTTCCGGAAGTCTCTATCCTCGGAACCTGCAGTCTAACCCACAACACGTTCCATGGTGACATGACCGGGAACTCTGGCGATATGGGGTAACTCACTCCCTGTCAGAATGTGATCCGTATACCGCAAACTAAATATTAGAATGACGGTCCGCGTGACCATCCAAAAACAGATGCGAATAGGTAAATGGACTCACGGTTATAAAATCGAATTTGTACACGCGACAAACAAGTTAACATACGAACGCTTAAGTCATTCGCGTTCATTTACCTACCCCGCGTTTCCGCGCATACTTGATAATACCCCAGTAACAAGGTAAACGTTTTAGTGCTTACGAAGCTATAAACGCGCTCTCAAACGCGAACAAACAAACGTCCGTGTTCGTGCGATCATGAATTGCTCAGGTCCGAAAATTTTTACCCTTCGTCCTAGTAATTTAGGTTCATACATTCAGTTGGACCTTTCAAAAATTAACGCTCATATCCAATAGACAACACGCTCCATGGGGACATGACCGGGAACTCTAGTGATATGGAACAGCTTCCATTCTTCCAGCATCTGAATCGTACACCGAAAATTAAGTAGGGGAAGATGGGGTAAAACGCACCCCCTAAGGAAATATGATCATAACTCAGCTATAGAACATCAATCGGGAGAATTTAATTAATGATATCGTTTTGCCAACATTTTCATCTGTAATCACAGTCATAATGCTTTGCAAAATAATCAAGAACATGAAAAATATTCGATTCTTCAAAATCATTAAAAATTGCCTTTTGAAAAATAAGCGGGGCAAAACGCACCTGTTCGGGGGTAAAATGCACTACAACAACGGGGCAGAATGCACCGCAACAACGGGGCAGAATGCTCGGTGAACAAGCAAGTAGTTTTGTTTTCTAACGAGATTTCACAAAAGTGTGCCATTAAATAGCCTTAGGTTATGCAATTAGTAGGTTTTCAGAACATTTTTTTTGTTCTCGATTAAAAAATCAGCCAAATCAAAGAAGAGGGCATTTTGCCCCCGATGGAGCAGAGATATAAATTTAGCAAAAAGTGAATCATTTAGTAGATTTTTCATATATAGTGCGACAGAATAATGAACAAAGGTATAAATAGAACTGGAATGCACTGATATAATAATACAAATGGCATTTATAAGAGCTGAAAATCCTTGTTGCACGAGCCACGATAATGACATGAGAAGAGCACGATATTGTTTTTTGTTTATTTCTCGAGCTGCTATTGATGTACGGTTATGAAATTTTGACAAAGTATGTTTACTTTGGCGGACTTCTGACTGGTGTTACCCTTTTCTATAAATTTTCAGTAGTTTTCGATATAAGCAAGGGGTGCATTTTGCCTCGGGGGTGCGTTTTACCCCATCTTCCCCTATCAGCTCAGTCGGGTCTCCAACTACGCGCATAACTGGGGACGTGCAAAAAAAATCCGCGTAATAGGAATCCCATAGCTTATGGGATTGTGATTAATTGGGGCTGTGGCCGAATATTTCGTCTGCCTTTACATTTAGCGCCATACTTTCTTTGGCAAAGTTGTTGTGCTTACTTAGACCTACAATTTAGAGTAATTTAATACCCAATTAGTTTAGAACTGTTCCTTGTGTACTTTAAAAGAGAGTAAATAAATCGAACC
Organism: Topomyia yanbarensis; assembly: GCF_030247195.1. Lineage (NCBI taxonomy): Eukaryota > Metazoa > Arthropoda > Insecta > Diptera > Culicidae > Topomyia > Topomyia yanbarensis. The sequence goes on along the minus strand of NC_080672.1, from coordinate 103,009,049 downwards.
CCTCGTCGTGAATGTGACTATCATTGAATGGGTTTAACAAGAAGTATATCGAGACTCTGATTATTTTGAAAGGGTGTGTCTCAGGAAGATTTGTCCAGAAAGTTAAGAACTTCTGGATGGTGGAAATAATAACTCAGAATTGTTCCACCAGGCGGCTCTAGTGCGAAATATTCAACTACTGTTAAAATCATTCTTTATCTCAGCAACGAGGATATTTAGAGGGATACTGTCAACAGTAAAGTTGCTGGACAAATCAGAGACTACCAGATGGTGACAGATTAGTTTCAGATACTCTCACTATATGGCGCTAGTGAGCGTACCAGCTTTCAGCACGCTATAGAATATTCAAAAGTCTAATATCTTAGAACGATGGTGTTATAGGCACAGTTCTAGAGGAGGCTACGCGATTATAGACAAATTAAATTGAAATAGATCCGCAAGGCGGCGCTAGTGAGCATGTACTATTTTTCAAATTTTATATCTCGAGATCATGATAATTTTAAAGTGTGGTGTCTTCAGCAATATTTATCAGCGGGTAGAGTGCTGTCCGAGGGCGAATGGATAATTTCAGAATTCAGCCACCAGGCGGCGCTAGGGAGAATGCAACTTCCATTACATGTTAGGTGATGTTTTGTCACGAAAGTTTAATAATTTAGGAAAATGATATTTTTTGTAAAGTTTCTGGACGATAAAAGCTGATCCATAATGTAATGATAAAATTGGATATCATTCGCTAAGCGACATTCTGGACAAACTTTTCCTGAGACACCACCTTTGAAAATAATCAGTGTTTCGATATATTACATGTTAAACCCATTCAATAATGGTCACATTCACGACGAGGGGTTCGATTTATATACATTCTTTTAAAGCACTTCCCACAGTTCTCGATTAATTGGATATTCAATTTCTCTAAATTGTAGGTCTAAGTAAGCACAACAACTTTGCCAAAGAAAGTATGGCGCCAAATGTTAACGTAGACGACTACAGCCCTAATCAATCAAAATCCTATAAGATGTGGGATTTCTATCACGCGAGTACCGCGCAGTAGGAATCCGCGCGGTTGGAATCCGCGCAGTTGGAATCCGCGTAGTAGGTGACCCGACTGTATGCGAAATGCGCACGGTTATAAAATAGAATTTATACACAAGAAGTTACATACACGTTAGAACACGCGACATACAAATGCGCACGCGATCGATCACGTTAACGTACAACGTTCCAGCCTTTCGCGATGATACATGCGATCGCAAAGTCCCTACGCCCGCGCATACCTGAACCGTACAATAAATATCACATTTCGAATCACGGCCCGCTGCAATTGATCCTAAGCAGTGGATGACATTTCCCGTTTCGTCTGCAATTGTAGTGAGTGACTCTGAAGGGTAGCTCTTCCGAGAACCAATCTCTACAGTTCCAGTAGGACAACTTAAAAAAAAGAATGTGCTTCAAAATGTAATTTCAATTCAAAATGCCACTGAAAAATTGTTCTTCAAAATGTAGCCGTTTTCAAGTCATTTAAGATTTTGTTTTGACATAAAATATTATTTCGTAAAATTTCACGTATCTTCATCAAGAGCAATAAGTTTTTGCAAAATAAACATAAAATTATTCTGTAAATGCTCAGTTCCCAGATCAATGATGTTTTGTGTGCAACTGCACTGATATTCTTCTTTCAATGAAAATACACAAATGGAACGTGACAAATTTGGTTTGTAACGTGACAGATCATAGAGAATACTCCATAAATTCGAAAAAAAAAATTATTCAGGAAAACGATATTTCAAACTCTTTTTAGTTTTCCAAGTTTCACCTTAGAACTGTATTCACGCAAAATTTAGGGTCAACAGAACAGACTTTTCAATTTTGTCGGGTAACCGCAAACTCACTGCGAAAATCGCGAAATCTTCTTCCAGCACCAGCGGCTGCTCATACGGGGAGCCATTCGCGCGGGTGCTGGAGGGTTAATAAGTGTAATTATGATTAAATTTGATTTTATCGCTTTTTCAGAGTAATCCTATGAAATTTGTGTTAACTTTTAGCGAGACAGATTCAAACCTTGACTATATACATTTATAATTGATAGTTTTGAAGAAATGCCTGATTACCTTTTCGCAGCACAAAAAATGCTTAATTTCATTCACATCTAATTCAGACCAACTCTAATGCAATATTCCAAACAACTTTCATTCCAATCACGCTACACTTTCGCTTTCCAATTCTGGCAAACGTGACCCTTCCCATTCCATTTGCATCAACGCCAAACTTCTAATCGTCGGAATCGATAAAAACTCGACCCAAATACCGACGTTTACCAAACTACGGCCTTCACTAGATGCTGCTCGCTTGGTAGTAAACTATTCTTTCCGCAAACCTGAAAACCTTTAAAATCGAGTACTTCCGGAAATGCCATCACACACTCCTAACCTTGTGTCAACTGGATGGTTGTCCGTTCAAATCCAACTAATCGGACGCACGGCGATGGGAAGAAAGTTAAAGCAGTACGTTCCTAAAACACCGCCACTGTGATCTGCTTTCCTGGGACGGTCTTATTAATGCAAATTTTCCACTGCCGGGAGATCCTTTCCGGGAAATGGTGTACATGTTTTCCGGTTTCTAAATACCGGCTGGTGACACCCACTACATCAGCTGGTCCACACGTGGGTAGGGTGTGCAGATAACACGACAGACGCCGCGACGCCAACCGAATGTGTCATCTACATACATGCATACATGGATACATTCATATTTGAGTGGCGTTCGCTGGCGAAACAAGTGATATCGCCTGCGAGGAAAAAATTCTCCTTTCTTTAACAGCTGATTTGGAAAAGGAGGGGTATATAGCGAAGTAGTTGAAGGCCACATGCGCATGTGTGAGGACTTTCAGATGGAGAAAAATACTCGCACGGGGAAATATTCACTGTCCGCTTTATAACACTGAAGAGATGACATGTCCGACCGAAATAACAATTTTTTCTCATGTTAATTCATCTACTTTTTGTAACAATTATTTGAATAAAATACCTTCAACTGTCAAACAAATTTTGCCCAATTATATTCACCTCACTATCACTATCCTCAGCTTGACCACGCGAAGCTATGATATCAAAAGTTCATGCAAGTGTTAGTGACCTTCCGGTCAAGTGTCTTCTGCTGACCAACAGGCAGTCCAGCCATCCTGAAAGATGAAAACCTTTCCTACGCCGGAGTCTTGCGCCCTGTTCGATCACTCATTACTCAGGCTCCGCTAATGAAGAAATGGGACACAAATTTTAGGGAAAATTCTGGCTTCTCGGCCAGCAGCCAGGACCTCTTTTTAATATCAGCTGTTATTTCGGAAAAAGTCGCTTTAACGCGCGACCTTCACCAGCACTCCTGCTTTCAGCAACCACCACCACCACCAAGGCTAATGGGTGTACGCAAATGCAAAACTGCCCGATTGAGTGCCTGTTTTCCGGGGAACAGCCAGCCAACATGCGCCAAATCTTAATTCTCTCGTCGTCCCGTAGATTACGGCGCGCTGCCTGGTTACGAAGAGAAACATTCCAACGTCGCATGCCAGCCTAGTGCTACATTCCAATTTTTGCTTTCATGTCCTCGGAGGGATGCTACGGAAATCTTACCGTAGGGGATTCCCTCGGAAAGACGAAAACATAAACTGTTCCACTTTCAGTTTATGTGTGGAAAATCACTTCCGGGTTGAGGCTTGCTGTGGGTCTGCTATTCTGGTAGTGAAATTCCGCCAAAGAAAAGCTCCAAACCGGAAGCAACAGGTGAGGATACGTGCTGTTGGTGGTACGGGGAAATTGATAACGTCGCGTGACGAGATTGGTAATGTATTTTGGGAGATCACTTTCGGTTGCTTCAGGTGGTCTGTTTCCCTAGGAAAATTCTGATTAACATCCATGAAATGGGCAATGCCGTTTTTGGTTGTCAGTGAATGAAATTTTTTATATGTTTAGCTTGCGTATATGGTTGAAATTTATGTATATCAATTCAGTTATTTGTTACCAACTTTCAACAATATTACCGTTCGTAAACAATCATAGGAATAAGGTGGTACCTGATTTGTGAGTATCACCAACAAAATTATTGTATAACCTGAAGGGCAATTTCTATAAAAGCTAGCATTACCGCATCACTAAATCCAATTTACAATAATTGAACATAAGATTGTGTTCTCAAAAGTATGAGTCCAGTTTGCCTTTTCAACCTTAAACCTTCTTCAGTCTGGTTTATGGCTCTGTCTGATATGGTGTTTTAAGAACCAAACAAACAAAAAAGCTATGAGTGATTCCAGCTAAATGTAAAGTACCGTTACTATTATTAAAACACACCGTGAGGAACTACCGAAATGTTGTACATAGCAGACATCTTAATTCAATTCCAAGAAATGGTGAACTGATACCATTTTAGTTTTATTGTCACAGTTTTATTGTCACAGGACAGTGTCGAAGTTATCATTTTTTTTTGTAATCGATAGATTTTACAGATGCTTTTTGGATAATATTAGTAATTATTATGAAATGATTTGAGTGATTTTCTTCTTTTACATATATTTTTGAGGTTTTATTTTAAAGATCAAATGCGTAGAAAAGATGTACTTGGCTCCGTTTACCAAGTACATCTTTTCTACGCATTTGATCTTAGACGATTTGACCTTAAGGTCATTCGCTTCTTTATTCGGATTAGAAAAACCTCTATAGAAAAATTTCTAACACTATGTGCGTGGTTGGAAATCGATCCCCAGGTGAGCTACGTACAAGGAACTCGATTTACCAACTACGCTATCTCAGCCCCTAGTTTTACGCATATTTTCATGGCAATTTTAATACTAGAACTGAAGTTACAGCTCTCAATAGCACGCTAGCTCTAAAGTGTATGCGGTACCACGTGCCTATCAGTGGAAGGCGCCATTTGCTGGCACCACTAGTCACGGTGTATTTCCGGACACCTATTTCAAACATGAAGTAGTGTTGTGAAGCCTTTCAAAGCAGCAGCACAATGTTCCGAAGCATTTTCATTGAAATGTGTATAAATCCGCCCAAAGTAACGCGTTAAACGTTTAAGGCGATTATCACGGTAGCGACGTTTTCGAAGGTAACCATCATATTTTGGAAACCACTGAACCAATCAATCTAAAATTAACGTATTCGTTAAAAAAATTTAAAAATACTCCCAAAAACCGAATATATTATTTGTGAGGCGTTTCGAGTTCCTCCCATACGAATCCTACACTAACATAGTAACTATTTGCGTTTCTGAGGAAACCCCTAGTCCTATATAATGTAGCACAAGAAAAGGAGTTCTGAGATGAGAGGAAGTAGAACACCTCTCCAATAACTAATTTAGTTATGGGTTATGAGCCCTTTACGCGTAAGGGTGATTTAAAACCATTTTCTCCTTAGTGCACAGTGTTTTTTTGCCAAATAGTGCGATTTATTAATTATGCCTAAATCGTTAAATTTAGAGCAATGACGTCCTCGGAGTATTTTGTTGACACTCTTTCATTGTTATTTCAATGATTAATGTTCCTAAAAGTAAGATATATTCATCAACTTTCTTGCAAGCGCATATATTAAAATTATGCCTTCGGTAAAGTTGTAAAGCAAGCCTTTGCCAACAATTTTGCTGAAGACACAAAGTCTTTATCTTTAACCCTTTATAAGGCCCAGAGTTTGGGGCTATTAATTGATGTTATATTAATGGAAATACGATTTTTTCACTTAGTTTAGAATAGATTTTCATTTATTTCGTAATATAATAATGTTTTGAAAATGTACGTAGTACCGCCCGTACCGCCATTAGAAAACGTCAGTCTTCATAATGTGTGATGTATTTCCAACGTGATTGGTGGAAATATAAAGAAATTAAAGTGAGTTACTGGTTATTACCCGATTAACAGTAAATAACCCCTGGATTCTGATGAGAAGTTGAAAAATGAGACCACAGATTACAGACGTTCATTTATTCATTTAATTTTTTCTTTGTGATTTTGTGACCAAATTTTCGGATTAAAAATAGTTGTTTTTTCAAATTTGCATCACCAACTTACAGGGTCTACAATATTTTTTTCAAAATCCAGCTAATTTTATTATCCAAAAGGAAATTGCCGCATATTTTTCAAAAAACTTTCACCAATCTGACACTTTTCACTGTATCTCAATAAAAAGTAATAAAAAGAGTTGCCAAACTCCTAACAAGTACATTTCATAAGATTGGAACACTTCTCACTTCATATTCCTGCGTTATGAACGAAACGAAAAGGTGGCAATAGAGTTGACACTGCCTTATAAAGGGTTAATATCTTCGACATTATTGCTGGTTGTTTGTGGATGATCCCTTTAAAGGACTAGGGGTTCCAGGTGCTGTTCGTCCGGGAACTCTCTCTCTTAAATAGGGAACTTATATACACTAGACCAGTGATTTTCAATCTGGGGTCCGCGGACCCCTAGGGGCCGTGAATCGTTACTTGGAAACTCAATTGAGATTGGGGATCTCAGCTCTTCCTTCATTTAAAGCGTACATTCACAATTAAACATCAGAATCACGACACGTGTGAGCTTTCAAAAACGAACGTGAATATACAAACGGCTTCTCTGAAATATAAACGAATTCAAGTGAAAATATAATCATTTATGAATTCATAAACGCTGTCTCAAGTGCGATTATACGATGCGAACCTCAAATAACGCGAACAAATAAACGCTCATTCCGACCATGGTGTCCATATGCCCGCACAGCTGAACCGTATTGGTGGGTGACATTTCTCGTATCGTCTGCAATTGTAGTGAGTGATTCGGACAGGGAGCCCTTCTGAGATCTCAGCTCCAGTAGGACAAAGATATTAAATTAATATACTCATTTTTATCAAGGATATCTTGTCCAGAAAACCGGAGGCCTAGTACAGTTTGAAACAATATGGCGTTATCCAGCATTACAGCTTTATGGGTTTATCTTCACTTCACTCAACGAATGTTTTGAATACTAAAATGTATGATGGACGCTTTGACGTACCATGCATACTAGAGTGACAAGAAAATTACCCCTATCGGCCCACCTCTGAGCCGATTCCTAGTGCCATCAGAAGTACTTGCACCAAATTTGAAGCAAATCGGAGTCCAACGTATTTGAAGTTGGTATGGGATTTTTCGACAATTTACGTGGAGGAAACACACTAGCTCGTATTTTCACCGCTATGGAGGTACTGTATGCATCGTATTATAACTGTAAGTGAAAATAAGAAAGATAATTAATTGTCTGCAACTTTACCGAAGACTGCTAGTCAATCCGACTTTGTAAAAAGAAGTTGTTAAACTTTTAGCGAAGTGATGAATGAGTCAGTTGTACATGGGCCCTAGCAGTGCATGGTTGTATATCAGTACTCGATTTTCACGAACAAAATATGTTTGTGAAATAATGGTTTAACTAACAGCATGTTCAGAAGAATTATAGTAGTTTACAGCTGTGTTGCCTGAGAAACCCACTGATTTCTATTGCATACTCAACCCTCCACGATATCAACCATTCCCCAGTTGGAACAAGCATATTTACTATTTTCGTAATTTATATTCACATTATCGTGATATTTGTTCACGAGTTTCGTATCGGATTGATTTGAAAGAGTGGTGGGATTTGTGTTCATGATTTGAGCAATTTTATCATGACATTCGTAATTTCTCTTCGCCTTATTGCGATATGTTAGTTTTTGGATATTATCGGATTTTCTACTGTAAGTAACGCAACAATATGAACTGGATCGTAAAAGTGTGGCTGATTCGCGGTATCTTGTTTTGTGAATTAAATCACGATTCAATAAATAAAAGTTTGCTTTATAATCATTTCACAAGGAAGAATTGTGGGTTGTAACTAATGTACTAGGAATAACGACTCAGCTCACGACTACTTGAATAATATTTTACGATCAGTTCGTATTTTCATCTACAGTACAGACCAGATGCGAAAAACATAAACGATTCACACCGCAAGCCACTTCAAATAAAAAAATATTTTACGATTTTGTGCATTATGCAGGCGTTACTGGAGGGAAATTACACCCAGGTTTTTTTGCGCGGTTTTTTAACGAGGTTATTTTTACGCGAATTTTCCAATTAACGCGGTTTTTTTACGCGGATTTTAAAATTAAGGCGGTTTTTTACGCGGATTTTCCAATTAACGCGGTTTTTGCAAAAATATACGTCCTTTTAAATGCAAAAGACTTAGACTTTTTTCTGAAAAAAAAATTCTAAGTCCCTTTAAATGCAAAGAACTTAGAAGAATTTTGGCAGTTTTTATTTTGCGCGGATTTCGCTATTAACACGGTTTTGGCAAAAATATTCGCCAAGTCGTTTTGAATGCAAAAGACTTAGAAGATTTTCGGAAAGATGGAAGAGACGGATCTGGAAGATTCCTTATGGCCCGCACCCCAACAATATGGGTATTTTCGGAATGGTCTTGAAGAGTAGGTTCCAGAAATTGATTTTGACGCCATTTTGAAATCAAAGATGGCGACTTCCGGTTTAGCGAAATTCGCTATAACTCAATCAATATGGGTATTTTCAGAATGAACTTGAAGAATAGGTGCCAGAAATTGATTTTTGGCGTCATTTTGAAATCCAAGATGGCGACTTCCGGTTCAGTGAAATTCGCTATAACCCAATCAATATGGGTATTTTCGGAATGGTCTTGAAGAGTAGGTGCCAGAAATTAATTTTTGACGCCATTTTGAAATTAAGATGGCGACTTCCGGTTTTCCTAAATTCGCTATAACCCAATCAATATGGGTGTTTTCGGAACGAACTTGAAGAGTAGGTGCCAGAAATTGATTTTTGACGCCATTTTGAAATCAAAGATGGCGACTTCCGGTTTAGCGAAATTCGCTATAACCCAAGCAATATGGGTATTTTTGGAATGGTCTTGAAGAGTAGGTACAAGAAATTGATTTTTGACGCCATCTCGAAATCAAAAATAGCGACTTCCGGTTTAGCGAAATTCGCTATAGCCCAATTAATATGGGTATTTTCGGAATGGTATTGACAAGTAGGTGCAAGAAATTTATGCGTGAAGCCATTTTGAAATCAAAGATGGCGACATCCGGTTTAGCGGAAATTCCCTACAACCCATGCAATATGGGTATTGTCGGAATGGTCTTGAATAGTAGGTACCAGAAATTTGTTTGGCGCCATTTTGAAATCCAAGGTGGCGACTTCCGGTTTAGCGAATTTCGCTATAACCCAATCAATATGGGTATTTTCGGAATGGTCTTGACGAGAAGTAGACAAAGATCGATGTTTGACGCCATTTTGAATTCCAAAATGGCGACTTCCGAGTTAGCCACATTCACTATAACCCAGTCAATATGAGTGTTTTTGGAATGATCTTAACGAGTAGGTTCCAAAAATTGATTTTTGACGCCATTTTTAAATCCAAGATGGCGATTTCTGATTTCGCGAAATTCGCTATAACCCAATCAATATTGGTATTTTTGGAAGTTGAAGTTATAGTACAAATAGTTTTAATTAAACAGTTGAATTTACTTAAATTTAAGCAATATGTTTAATTTGAATAAATTCAAACCCCCAACTCACACCACATACGTCTCTTTCTTCTCTCTCTTCCATTCTCACCGCACTTTCCTGGATGAACACATAAAAATATTTTGCATTTTGCTGGTTTATGATTTGATCTTATATTTGAGGGTGATTTAGATGATTGCCCAAATTTTTCATGTGAGAATTTCGGTAAACCGGAAGTCGCCATCTGGAATTTTAAAATGACGGAAAACATCGACGTTTGTCTGCTACTCGTCAAAACCATTCCGAAAATATCCATATTGATTGAGTTATAGCGAATTTCGCTAAACCGGAAGTCGCCATCTTTGATTTCAAAATGGCGTCAAAGATCAATTTCTGGCACCTACTCTTCAAGACCATTCCGAAAGTATCCATATTGATTGAGTTATAGCGAATTTCGCTAAACCGGAAGTCGCCATCTTTGATTTCAAAATGACATCAAAAATCAATTTCTGGCACCTACTCCTCAAGACCATTTCGAAAATACCCATATTGATTGGGTTATAGCGAATTTCGCTAAACCGGAAGTCGCCATCCTTGATTTCAAAATTAGGTCAAAAATCAATTTCTGGCACCTACTCCTCAAGACCATTCCGAAAATACCCATATTGATTGGGTTATAGCGAATTTCGCTAAAACTGGAAGTCGCCATCTTTGATTTCAAAATGACATCAAAAATCAATTTCTGGCACCTACTCTTCAAGACCATTTCGAAAATAAATAAAATAAAATAAATCCCATATTGTTGGGGTGCAGGCCATAAGGAATTTTCCAGGCCCGTCTCTTCCATCTTTCCGAAAATCTTCTAAGTCTTTTGCATTCAAAAGGACTTAGAATATTTTTTGCAAAAACCGTGTTAATTGCGAAATCCGCGCAAAAAAAAACTTCCAAAAATATTCTAAGTCTTTTGCTGAGAGTTTTTTTTGCGCGGATTTTCGAATTAACGCGGTTTTTTTTACGCGTATTTTCAAATTAACGCGGTTTTTTTACGCGGCTCGTATCCCCCGCGTAAAAAAAAACCTGGGTGTATACACAATTATAAAACACATGACATTTCTTAAGGTCCTGTTCTCGTAACGCGAAAACGTATTTGTTTTAGATTTTATGGCATTTTTTGCTACATGAACCAACATAACCGGTAATGCCATGTGTTTTTCACTACTTTTTACATGAAAGTTCACAATTTTTTTCCAAAAATTCTAAATTCGCGACAGTGGCGTAGCCTGGGGGGGGGGGGTGGATTTGGGTGTTAAAACCCGCAACTTTATTGAACGAAGCAGACATAGTGCAGGTCAGTCGATTGTCCTAGGTTAGGTAAGTTAGGTTTAAAATTTTTCTAACCTGGAAAAAAGATCCGAAAGACCCTATGGTTAAAGTATCCATAATCAAAATGAAAAAAAAAACTTTGTTGTTGAAGAATATCGAAATATATTAGACAATATGTGAAAGAAAACCTTCAAAACAAGTTATTCGGATTTTACGGTAATTGATAAATTTCATCTGATAGTCTCTGAAGCCTACAATAAATCATTTTTTAGAAAAGAACTGGCTTTAAGACAAGTTCTTCAATATCGTTTCATATCTCTATATACTGCATTCATGAAGCGTTCCTATTTTCAACAAAGTTGTATAAAATTATATTATTAACAACTTTGCTGAAGACACCAAGTCTCTTACTATTTTTGAAGAGCTAATTCTCCATAATTACTGCTAGGAGATTCAATTACCAAAATTGTTACATCAAAAGATGCATTGTTTTATGTTGGAAAGCTTCTTCGAGATTGTTATGGAGTTTTAAGTTGATGTTTTCAACATTATGTGTTCTTAACCGACACTTTAAAAGTGCACTTTTTATTTTCATATTTTCTTTCATAATTAACATATTAAACATATTAGAAAAGGCATCTCTTAGCCTAATTTTGTAACTGTCAATAATTTATCAATCTTACATGAAATTTTAGCATTTTCACGACGATTTTTATCAAACTAAATTTCTGCTTACACCACTGGTTCGCGAACATCCAAGGGTTCAAACTAATAAGGCTACACTACTTAATGTGAAATATTTGATTTCTTAGTACATGATAATTAATTAATTGCTTATAATAACAAATATATAAAATATATTTCTTTCATATAGTTAACAAATAAACATATTACATATTGAACCAATCCATCTTACTTATCAAGTGGTAGTAGACGAGCGAATTCGATTAAACTTATTTGAGATGATCTGAAGAAAGAAGACAGAAAACTGCTACCGAAAATCGGACTAATATCTGGAACTGTTTAAAATTTTTATGGGTCAATCTCAACCTTGAAAAATAGCAAAAACTTAAAGCAAAATCAAGTTTTAGACATTTTAATATAAAGAACAATCTTTCTCGTTTTATTTTGCCATTGTATTGTAACTTTCGCAAAGTACGCACATAAATGTAGCGAATGGAGGGGTCTTAATTACATATCAAAGCAATCAATATACGAAAGTAGAGCGCTTTTTTCGCTGTCAGTTTTCTGCAGTGTATTTTGATAGAAAAAAACAGTTTTTTTCACTCTCGGTGCAGTAATTCTGATAGTGAATCATCAGTGAATCATTAGACGCAGCGTTCCCGGGAAGACAGTTACCCACGTGATGCCAACAAGAGACTATTAGTTGATGTTTGATCTGCCGGCTTTTGGGACTGTTTCTGCGTGCTGGTGTGAAGCCCAGACGGCAGTTCAGAAGTTGTGAAGGCACCATGGAGTTCCCGGTGAGATTTTTCCATGTTATTTTGATTACACTGACTGATTCTCCTTTTGTTTTCTCCGTCATCTATGAAAACTGTTTCGGTTCCGAGAGTTTTCAATAAGTAGATGATTGGACTATTATCAACATAAAAACGCTTGTAAGGACATAGCCAGGTGTGTGGAAATAAGCGGGTCTACGTCATTGTAGATCGTGGCGAAAACTGATATGACAATAGATATGCTCAATTCTGCAACTCCACCCTACGATTTGTGCAGGTGTTCATGCTATGCTATCAAAGCAATCAATATACAAAAATCTAAATTTTATGTATGGATGGATGAGTGGAAGTGATTTCTTTCATAAATACGCTCTATAGTCCTATGTATTATAAGAATCAAAGTAGGATAGGCTGAGTGGAAATGAATCACGTAAAATTCGTGAATTGATCGAACGTAAATAATAAATCTTCGTTGCACTTTCCATCTATTCGGGTAAATTTGTTGTGAAAATGCAAACGAATTAGACATACACATCCACCTCAAAAATGGAACCGAAGCGAATGGTGTACAATGTTCGAATAAAACAATTGTTTGAGTACATTTTCATATCCAAACACGAGTGGAAGATAGCAAAATCAGTCAATGGTAGTGATGATAGATGGAGCGAAAATGACAGCTAGTTCCACGGCGCTATGTCAACAGTGTTCGCACATGGAACTCGATTGCACAAGCGATTCAGTGCAAGAATTTTATACGAATTAATGCGTTCGAGATTGTACATAAAAGTGTGCTTGAATCGATCACAACGCAAGAGAAAGCATGGTGTTTGATCGGACAAGCTCAGTTGCCTGTTGGTCGGTACGAAGCGCCGTGGTGTAGCGTACGTCCACCGTCAGTGTAGCGGACTGATCAGTTGGCTACACTGGCTGTGGAAACATGCAGCGCAGTGCTCTGCCTGCCATTCAGCAGGCGAGGCAACGGAGCTTGTCCGACCAATTCTGTTCCCTAAATAGTCGATGATGACGTTATTCGTAGAAACGTAGCGCGCTAGGTACATAAATATGTCATGCCTGACTTGGGAAGAAGGTAGAGCCATCGGTGTGCAAATGCCTGGTATTTTGACTATGTTATACATCATTTAAATTTTTAATGATTTGATATCAAAAATCTATGGATTTGTGCATTGGAATCTGTTCTTAGAAGAATTTCTGAGCGCAATGCGCAAAAATTTCGAAATATATTGTGAGATGGATGAATTATAAGCGTTTAAAACCTAACCACTTTTGGTTGCAAAATTCCTAAACGAATTTTTTTGGATACGACCAAATTTTGTGCATAAGGACACAAGACCTAACATAATGTATGGTGTTTTAGTTTTTCGGATTCTCCTCGTCAGTAACTATCAGCTCTCAGCTTTCTATCGAGACATCACTCAGTACCAGCCAGTTGTTTAGCGTTCACACAAAACGCGCGACTTTTTAGATTTTAGTGTCTAACTAACGCCAATTTGGTGTTGGTTTGAACTTATCTAGCCTGCATTAAGTTGGTCTTCGCTATTGACGAGGAGAATCCGAAGCCTACTTACCTCAAAATACGCTTTGAGGAACGCGTCAAAATTGTAGAAGAGAGTATTTTTATTAATTTTGTCGAAGGCATACTTTCTCTGTCACACGCAGTTATTAAGTTATGTGACATTTTCACAGACATTTTCCTTGGATTCTTTTTTTACTTATAACTTTTTTATTTCTGATTTATCGCGTAGAAAATATTCGGAGGTATTTTTTTTATTACCGAACGCACAACTTTTCCGAAGAGACCGAATAGTTATGAATACTTTGTAAAGAGTTATGACTGATTTTCATTTTATTTTGGCTTGTTTTTAAACCCGTATAACTTCACTCTGGGCAAAGATTGTATTTTTTTTTCAATTATTCGATAGGACTAGACCTACAAAACGAAGGAAACCGTTCGTTCGTAAGTACTCGTTCAGAAGTTATACTGTTACTAACAGTTGAGATTTTCGTGCCAGGCCCTCCTGAAGTCGCGCGAATGTCTCACTGAATGAGTAGGCACTTCCGCTTGATTTTCTGAGTGACGCGCACTCAGTGTAGTCGAAGAAATTCATTGTTTTTATTTCGATATTCAAGCTATTTTTATCAGGTTGATGTACCCTGCGCTGCAATTTCCAATTCTGATTAGATTCTGGCGAACTGCAAACAAAAATGATTAACCCATTCATGCCCATGATGCTTATGAACCGCAATGTTTTTAAATGATTATAACTTTTGGTTTAGTCAATATTTGCTCACAAAAACAAGTAAGGCTAATAAATGCAACTATTACATTTCGTTTGAGCACCAATAGTTACAAGTATTAGCTCAGGATTGATGATAGTGCAATTTGATTTCGATGGAGCAGTGATGCCAGACACAGTTTACGTTGACAATGATAAATAAAATTTTGAAATATCTTCGTTATTATTGAAAACTAGTCAAACCTATCAACTTAGACTGTCTACGATTACGTTTTCTACACCATCGAATTATTGTGAAAAAAATTCTAGAACTGTATTGAGAATTGGAATGTAAAAATTGAGCAACTTTTAGCACTGCAGGGAAGCACCTATCTTTATTGAAAATAAGTTTTTCATACTTATTAACCCCACCGTTTTCAAGGAAAATAGTTTTGGAATGAGCATGAAAGGGTTAAGGTCAAATTCTACATAACTTGTATACATATATATGATCCTTATTATACATCCGATTCAAATAGAATGGTTCCATATCCAAATTATACTAAATTTCAAAGAACAAGCCATTCATTACAGTACTCTGTCCGGTCCCCCCCCCCCCAGAGAGTTTGGTTCCATTGTTGTTAATGCAAATGAATATTTCCACTTCTCCTCGCTCCACCGATTCTCATCTCCATCCTCAAAAGCACTTAACAAATAAAACATCACCAGTTTCCAAAACATCAAAGACCATCAAGCGAAAACCGACAACCGAGCGTAAATCAAATAATCCGGCGGAATTCCATCAAAGCGAACGAAGCACGTTTGATGTCCGTGCCAGGGAACAAGTGCGCAGAACACAGGCAGGCAGCAGCTATCGTTTCTGATTATTACTTCCGGGCGTAATTTGAGCTAAACCGGCAGAAGCGTTCGACTATCATCTCTGCCATCAAGTTTTCTCATTTTGTGACACTACCTGGCAGTTCCGGGATGATGGCCTTCACGCGTTATGTTGGACATGCGCAGTACCAGCAAAACATTCAACCTCCCACGATGTCATGTTGTGCTGGTACCGGACATATCGGCAACCACGAATTGGATTGGTAAAAAATGTTACAGCGTTTGGAAGGAGTTTTTCCCGCTTATTATCCATGCCGTTTGTATTGAAACTTTTGAATAGTGGAAAAGCTAGTGATATGCGTTGAAAATTGAATTTAAAATTGATGTGCATTAATTTGAATCTGTGGGGTATGCTAAAGTTACCAAACAACACTGTTTGGTAGAATTTGGACAGCATGTTTCTATAAATAATCTTTAACTAGTTTTGGGGTTGCACTAGAAGAACGCTACTTGCCTCCGTTGCCCGTCTCATTCCCCAAAAAAATGTCCTCTTCAGTTTGTAACTATAGATAACCTTATATATTTTCGGGTTTATATTATGCCAGTGGACGTTCGTCCCTGAAGGATCTCTATCACAAAGTAGATGGGATGGATTTTTATATAAAATACAGCTATTCACACGGCTTACGAGCTGGGGCTAAAGAGTTGGTGGAATATTGTTCCCTGCGGTGCTTTGCGAAAGTGGGTAGTAAGAGTAGAAAAAGGAAAAGTTTCGTTCTCGACCATCTCCACTGTTGACGCAGCAGACTTTCATCACCACCATCGCCGTGGACGGTCAGCACCGGACGATGATGAAGGATACTTCGGCAGCGGATGGAGGGTGGTTTTCTTCACCTTCGTTGTAACTGGGAGGGTCGATCGCAGGATATTTTTTGGATGATTCGGCGTG
This sequence comes from Topomyia yanbarensis, assembly GCF_030247195.1. Taxonomy (NCBI): domain Eukaryota; kingdom Metazoa; phylum Arthropoda; class Insecta; order Diptera; family Culicidae; genus Topomyia; species Topomyia yanbarensis. The sequence continues at coordinate 102,992,731 of NC_080672.1, read as the reverse complement.
TGTCGTTAGGTGGATTCTGATGGGATTTTTGTCCGAGCAGAACGTCGCAGGAATACTTGCTTTGGGTTCTGTTTTCCTCATCCAGACCTTATTAACAGGGCAATAATGAGATGATTTGAATATATTTGCCTGCCCTAGAAGAAAAATGTCGTTCGCGGAGTCCTCGAGTTTCTTCTAGTGTTTGGTAATATCGATTGTGTTATTTGAATCGTGGGTACTATTACTAGTGGCACGTTCAAATAGGGCTCCCGCATTTGAAAATATTGAGGGATTGTTTTGGCCTGAACTTGCTAGAACGGAAAATATTACTAGACTTATTCAGACTTATGCAAGTTGATCCATTGCATTCATAAAAATTATGGTTAACAAACCTTGAACTCTAAATCCTACTACGTAGAATGTAGATTTATATTATCTACTACTGTATGGTAATTAGCGAAAACAAAAAATGTGCTGAAAGTTATTTAATTAAAAAATTGGAGTGTGCAGCGGAGTAGCTAAGTAGAAGAAGCAAAACCATCGTTGATGCTCCAAATATGATTCCAGGGAGGCCGGTTATCTAGAGCAAAAAACTAAAATCGATCCATCTTCAGTATGCCATATATTCGCATGCGCTTGGTGTTGTAACAACAACAACACGAAGGAAGCCCGTACTGTATGCAAGCCTGAAAAATCAAGTAAAAGAGCGTTTTTTAGGAAATAACGTTTTGAAACTTACTAGCGTGAAAAGATGGAAAACTATTTACAACATTGATGCTTTGTTTTGTAGGGCACTAAGAAGCATTTTCTTAGAAACTTTAGGTACTTGGAGGAGGAGTAAAAATCTTTGGCATTCATATTTCAGGCAAGAATAGTGAACGCATTCACGCCCTGTAATTGGAAACGATTCTGTGATTTCACCATTTGTGAAGCCATAATAAGCTGTAGGGGAACCGGGGGCAAGTCCGACACCTTAAGCGCAATCATTTTTCTAAAATACCACAAAGCTCCTAAAATTGAATATTCTGTGCATAATCCTTGTTTAGATGATTCTTAACAAGATATACTTTTTTCAGAGTTTCGAAAAATTTGATTCATTAAAAATTAATGGTTGCCAAAAAAATGGAGAAAAGTAACATTTTGAAAACGCTGCGGGTAAGACCGACACCCCGAAGTGGCAAAAGCGACACCCTTTCATTTTATACCACTGCGATGGCATATTGTATTGAACATAACACTCGGGGAGAATCGCGTCGACTAACAATCGGGCCACTATATGAAAGTAAAAAGTTAGTACTTTCAGTATGTTACGATGTTGTTTGCTCCTTTTTGATCCTTAACGAATTATTTAAGGTGGAAGTTACCCCAAAAAATCGTAAAATTTGGAATATCTTTTTAGATTCAACAGTGACTATGTTCGGCAAAAATATGTGTTTCGATACCGCAAATAACTTTGTGGAAGATTCCAAGTAGATACGAGAATGTCTAAAAAAGTTATCATGAAAAAACTAATTTTAAGGGGCCTTCAACATAATGTTCCATAATTCGTAAACTACTAAAGATAGATATATGGTGTCTTCAGCAATTTATTTTGTAGTAACATTTGCTACAACTTTGCCGAAGGCACAAAGTCTCTATCTTAATTAGTTCGGAAAATAAATTTCGTATATCACTTATAGGTGAATTAATCACTAAACGGTATACTCCTGTGGATGCGCAATCATAAGAACAACAACTTCTCCGAACAAACTATATATCTAATGTCAACGGTTTAGACGCTATTAATTTTGAGCATGAAAACGGCGTTTTAAAACACTGTGCCTTGTTAGCTAATTTTTTTTCATTAAAATGTGTTGTGTATGTGTGATAAAGTGTAATTATGTGTATATGAGTATGTGTGATGGAAATGCATGCTTTCTGGAATTTCATCGCGCAGCAAGAGGAAGAGCATACGAATGTGTGGTGTGAATAAATGATGTTCAACACTTGGTTTGTATTATGGTAAATGTCGTAATTCTCCAAATTTACCTCCATTTTTTCTTCGCTGAAATTACCCGGAAAACACGCGTGACTTTATCACCCAAACTTAGTCGAGTGAATGATCACCTCATCGCAGCGCTTCGAATTCAAAGCGCCAAGTCAAGGTAGTATTGGTAAATTGTCTGTCAATACACTGCCTGCGCTTGCAAGCTGTCAAAATATTGGTGTAATCCAGTAAGCAAGGTTGAACTTACATAGGAGCTTATTACACGCTAAAGAAAAATAATCTTAATTGAAATCAAATTTCTTTTCATTGGAAACATTTATTTCTTATTCTTCTAATAGGTACTACAATTACAACAATTTTTGCACCAACTCTTGACACAACAGTTCCAACCACTTCATCTATCACTCTCTTTGATTTATTCGGTCTAATGGCCATTCAGCCTTTTGCCTTCGGATGAATGACCATTCGACTTAATGGCCGGACACCAACGTTGCTTTTAAAAGATTTCAAATTATCTGTGTAACATACTAAAAAGCCGTCTATAAACATATATGGCTACTTAATTGTAAATGCTTTGAAATTAGTACAAGATCATTGTAATTATTTTTCTGATTTAAATTTATAACGGCCCCCATATATTGAAACCATGGACCTGGGATTCACTAACTAGAATCTTCAAAATATACACACATTTCTGGATTATTTGATGGTTTATAAATGTTTTTTCTAGAAATATAAATGTTCAATGACTCTAGTTTGTAAAAAGTTCACTTTGTTTGTGACCAGGGCCGGCAGAATGCGTGGGTAGTGTGGGTAGTATTACCCACTCGAAAATTACCGAGGGGGGAATTACCCACTCGAAAGTTTGGAACAAATCAAAACCTGAGATTAATCACGTATTATTCGGACTATAGGATGAAGTTAGAAATATTTTTGTGGACAATATAAACAATTTGTAATTTTTTAACATGAATAATCATTTGATTAAAAACTGAAGCAAGGAGAGACAATCACTAGACAATCAGTAGACTTTGTATAAGGAAGGCAAAAGATTGTTGATCCCAACATCAGTAGCAGGGACCGTATCAGAGTACAATCAGAGAAAATAGACAAGGAAAAAAAGAAATTAAACTTGTAGCTTTATGCCAAACGGAAGATCACTATCAGGACATCATGAACCGGATCGCCAACTGGCCTCCTTGGATCCGCTTGTAAAACTTGGGATCACATTTACCGGTACCTGTTAGTTAATCAACCAAAAGAGTAGATATAAATAAATTTGGAAGATAGCCAGCATATCTCGGACTAGAACCAGGCCGAAGGTTTTAACGCAGATCTGGAACTACACAACTAGAAAAAATCGTGTAAATTTACGTCTCTTGATCATGGTCAAGAGCATATACGAGCTTTACGAGCTTAGTTTTACATTTCATTTTAATTTAACATATCGTTGAATTTTGCGAGTCACGTAATTTTACTCCACATATGGCGTTTGTTTAAAATGTGTAATTTTATGGCACTGCCCTTGGAAAGTACATCTTTCATGTAAAATTTCGTCAATTACGGTTTGTAAGATTGTGGTAAGTTTCGAAATACCTCAATGGTAATTTTTTTTTTTTGTGTGTAGAACACTAGGCGCACGACCAGACAACATGTTTAATGTCGCGATAGCCGTCACCGCAAGCGCAGAGAATGCTCTTTACGACCCCAATACGCCGGAGAAGCGCATTCAATGTATAATGATTGGATATGATCCGAGATGCCCCCCGAAGGAAGTCACGACGTTCATCCATCCTTTTTAACCAAGGTTGGTTGATGCCTTTGAGATTCCTAAACTTCCATTATCCCACAAAATTTGTCAATTTTCGAACGTTCTCTGACTCTAAATCTAACTGAAAAATTCGTTAAAGCTGCACGATGTTTCACAAATATTACCTTCTAATGCCTAAGTGTCCACCTTCTCAGTACCATTCTAATCTAAGTGTCACTTTTCTTATTACCCGGAATAGATCAATGCGAATGAACTCAAATTAATATTTGTATCAGGCAATCCGGAACGATTTCAATATAAAGAATCTAGGATGGCCCATATCCTCTCCGGGAAAATAGGGAGTGCTTTCCATGATTAATCGCTCGAAGCGCCTACTTGGAACTAAAACGATGTAGACATGGTCGTAGGTAAATATAAAATCACAAGTTTTGTGAGGAAAATGCTAAGCGCGAGTATCTTTTCTGCCAGATAAATTTGTGTGTTTGAAGAACAATTATTACGTTTATATACATTACTATAATTTCATCGCGTAACGTCTATCATTTGAATGTGAATTTACGTGGAATGCTGTTGTCGCCGATGAAGAATTCTTAGTTCCGTGTATTCCGATCAAAGGTCGAATCGAATACACGACGTAGGCCCCAGCTGCTAGACGAAATATTGTTTGTCTCGTTAATCCGTTGACGAGCCGGTGCCAATAACCGCGTTTTTCAGTTTGCATCAAGTTTTTTATTTGCGTTTCTAACGTCGCGTATATTCGGAAAAATTTGGGCGATCTGACGTTCAAAAAGTCCTCATAGGACCTTTTCGTATACAATTCTGAGCACTCTCTGCCCACAACGAAGTGGGAAACCGTCCACGATTGTTCGCGCCAGGTATCCGTTTTGTCTGACCTTTAATCTCATTGTATAAAAACAAGCCAGTCAAAACGTTGCACACTGCCACCGGAGGAATTTTTCATTTTGATTTGATTGTTTCAGATATAGTGGACGCGTAGCTCTTTGATCAATGGAAACACTAATGAGGTAGAGTACAACGATAAATCTAACGCACTTGGCCGCGCTGGTAGGCATTCGTGTCATTTCCACTGTATTCAAGATGGTCATACTGAAATTGTCGCAAATATCATGCAGTAAGATAGATCGGTTATCAGCATGAAGACAACCCCATGACATGCCGTGGGAGTTGAAATCTTCTCGAACCAGTGGAGGTGCGATATATATGGAAAGAATATCAATAAATCTTTGCCTATGATTCGGATTTAACAAGCGACAACTTCAATACCTGGTACCGAGCAAAGGCTAATCCGATTGAAATAGTAGCACGTTTTGATCCCCAAAACGCTCCTCAATATTGTTTTCGGCCATGTCGAATAATGCTAAAATTGAGGAAGATCTACGTCGGAAGTAAACCTAGAAAAATAATATAACTGAAATATAGAGACACTTGAAGTCTTGTATGTCCCATGTGTACTTTCCAACGCCAGGAGCCAATAGCTTGATCCTCTCTGCATTTTCCACACCGTGCCTTATTTCTACAATGGGTTCTTCAGTTCATGCCCTGGGTTACAAAAAGGCGAACAAGTAGACGAGCCCCGTTCAAAAGAACAAATTTTGGAAGAAAAAATCCGGCGAAAGGCTCGAAATGAGACTAATGGAAAATAAGTTTTCTAATACTCCTCGATTTTTACTAAACACAATTGCTTGCATACCAGAATTTACACTGACTGAAGCACAGGGATCTGGAAGAAGCTATCCCCTATTTCGCAATCAAGGCCCTTCTCGGAGACTACACCATCAATCTCTACTTCCCGGGCGGGTACACAGACAAAATACTTTTTCGTACACTGTCGAGTGTTGTTTAGTTAGATCACGCGATTTATCGATGACTTTAAATGGCTTGTCTTTGGTCCGGAAGTTGACCATCCGGGGCCGGTTTTATTAGATATAATTTGTATCAAAATGAGACTTATTGGTATTATTTTTACCATCGGAGAAATATTCAAATAGACCTCCACTAAGCCTGAATGGATGTCGGTCGCCGGAGATACCCATCGGATCACACTCAGCTAGCTTCAAAGCACAGTCAGAAAAAAGCCTACTCGGTCGTAGTTAAATTGATTTTTTTTCTATCACGAACGTCAACAGCAGGATAGCGACTGTACAAAACATTAACAGTCCATCCCGTCATGTACGGAAAGCAAAAAATATAGTTTGGATCCACGTATCCCATCCGAGAGTCCCGATCCTGACTCTTGTCTGGATCTAAGCACCAAATCTGGGCCTGGTTCAAGTCCTGACCTGGTAAGGGGGAAAAGGAGATGGGCTAGATACAGGGACTGGTCCATTACCGGGTATTGGTGTAGATTCGGGAACTTGTTCGGATCCGGAAACTGGTCCGGATCGGGAACTAGTCCAGATCCGGAAACTGATCCAGATCCGGGAGGTCCAAATTTGAGAACTGGTCCAGATCGGAAGCTACATAAAACTTTTCTTTTACTATCCAAGTTACCCTGTAGAAAATTCGTAATCCCGCCTATTTCTGCGAAAATTGGTGCAGATTCCGGTCTGAATTTGGGTAGAAATCCGCCAGAACTCCGGCTGGTTTGACTCGATACCAATACTATCATAGAAATCGACCGAATTATCCTACATCGTCATTCCACCGTTTACTATGTTAGCGGTAATATAAGTTTAATACCGCAATGCGCAATTGCGTGGTCTGTTACCAAAAAGGCAATAGAATCTGACCCAAAAGTAATAGAAACATGCCCGTTGGATTTTGGGTGTAGTATTCAACAACATTTACGCTGAGCCGTGGGACAAACAGTCCTGTTAACAAAGAGTGTTTCCAAATAGCCACCAGATATTATCAAGGAATTTTCATTTTCACTTACACACGCCATATCTGAACTTTCTCAGTACGAGGAGAAATCACTTCGAATCTTACTACCCACTCGGGAAAAAGGTGGGCCGCCGGCCCTGTTTGTGACAAGTGTAGTAAAATATTTTTTATTTTTCTCTATTTTCAGGTAAGTTCAGGAGGTTAATCCGCTAACGATGTTGCCTTGCAGAGCTGTTAAGTATTGTTGGAAGTATTTTAATCGCAGTTGAAACACAGCAAGTATGATTACTGCAAATGTAATCAAATTTTTTCGAATAATATCAAGCTACCTCAAAGACTTATTGGCTATACATCGGAAATACTAGGATCTGTAGTTACTTTCTGGATGGAAATCACAGAAAATTTTAAATTTGTTAGTGCTGTGATAATAAATAATTGTTTATTGAATACTATTATTTTTAGGGGAGAATGTCAATCTCTGCTGTTACTCAATTTTAAGTTCAGCTGAAATCATAGTTCATTAAGCCAAACCGAACTGAGCGCCAACATTTTTTCTTGTATTTTTCGTTCCATAATTCATTTTTCGATAACTTACCATTCACATAGAAAGTTAAAGAACACTTACTTGCTTTGATTTGCTATTTGAATTCCCAATGAAAAGATAGTAGAGTTTTTTTAGCATTACATTGGATGATCAGGCCCGATGAGAGGGGGGTCAGCCGGGGCAATTGCCCCGGGGCCCGGATCGTATTTAGGGGCCCGCGGTTTTACCCGGAAGATGGGCGAAAACGTATTCACAAAAGAGCAATAAAAATGGTGATTTCTTTGTAATTATTCATTTTATTAAATAGTCATATAATGAAAGCGGAAAAAATCGAAAGACATTTTAATTTAATAACTTGAGAATTCGAACTCCTGTTGTGGATACCAGAACTTTATTTGATATTTGACTTTTTTTAAAAAACAAACCTTCGTAAGGGAGTTGTCTACTTTATGTACTAGATCAAAAAAGCCGAGTTTTATTGTTTGAATTAACGGAATACGCGCCGAACAGGAATGCAAGCGCACGGACGTATCCGTCCTCTTCTGCGTTCGATTCTTTGTTGGTGGTACCGGTTGTTGATTTGGAGATACTGAGAAAGATTTTTATTGAATGAATTTTTGTTCCTGTAAGACCTGTAAATCTTGGTTTTGAAGCTTTTTGTGGGCTGCCACAAGGAAAGTATCTATTGTTTACGGTTATAGTGGGCGGACTTTTCTAAGCTACTTCTGTGCAATGTTTTCCGTGGTGCAGTGTCTTTTTGCAGAATTTGCGCATATGAATTTGCCCTGCGTTCATAACCAATGTTGTCTGATGAGAGGTTACATTTTCGGTTGATCTGCATAGAATAGTTATTCCTCGTATCTTGACATATTTTTTTTATCACCATGTCAGAAGTGAGCGGATATATATATATATATATATATATATATATATATATATATATATATATATATATATATATATATATATATATATATATATATATATATATATATATATATATATATATATATATATATATATATATATATATATATATATATATATATATATATATATATATATATATATATCCTGGGATGCTGTAGTTATCGTTGGCGGTTGCTTCGCGGAACGAATGACTGTTCTTGGTTAATGTTTGATATGATGTAATTACAGGGTATTAGCTCCTGCCAGATTGAGCACCTTCTGCACTTTAAGCAAATTGTTTAATTTCTCGAATAGCTGGTCTAATACAACTTGTCTAGAAACCAATAGCAGTATAACTCGGCTACAGTGTGGCTAGTTTTTGACGTGTATCTATAGCGGAACGATTTTTAGCTTTGACTCTGAGTGAGATGAGAAGGTAGACCGACCTTAATTAACCGGTAATTGAAATGAATATTTTTTGTATATTTGTGTTTTTATAGCACTTTAAAGTATTTTTTAAAATGCATTGCGTTAAGATAGAACAATAATTTTGGCCCTTGCTAAAGATGTTTATGATATCTATAAGAACCCAATTGTTATGTGCGAAATAAAAAAAATCAAATCAGTTCAATTCAGCCACCAGCACCAGCAGTCGGTTGACCGATGTACTCGCATTTGTTTTATTTGTGTCTGATTCTTTATTACTGCGTTCTGTATCTTTATTTTGGTCAGTTACTACATATTCCAACAGCGTATCAAAACCGGCTCTTACACTAACACATCCATTGCTTTCCAAAAAAATAAAATGAAAGTTCTGATTAGAAAATTTCTCGACAAACTTATATAAATATAAAATCTTTTCGATTTTATATTTTTAAACGAGAATGACGAGCTATATCTTCTACCTTCTCATCTTGCTTACAACAAAAGCTAAAAACTGATCCACCGCTACCAGTAGATAAATCTACCCGTGTATCGCTTTGTCTAAACCGCAGAAGCAAAATATCGTGCTCCAACCTACTTTGTTGAACATGAACAATAATGAGTGTCGATCAAAGTAGAAAGTGTGTCAAACTCTATTCCTGTTTACTTTTCGAGAGATGTCCTTAAAATTCACGTGTTGGAGAAGTGGAAAAAATATCAAGTTTACAAATGTAGCTAAAGTTGACCAATATCTACACCCTACAATTTCACCATGTTAGCGTATTGATTATTCTTTAGACTATTAACCAAGCAGAAGCGTTATTTCCGCGAAACGAAATATATCGTTGAATGTGCACACCTAGAAAAAATAGTGTAAATTTACGTCTTCTGACCCTGACATATACGAGCATTAAAATGACTTAGTTTTACGTTTGATTTTAACTTTACATGACGTTTAATTTCGTAAATCATGTAATTTTACTCCACATACAGCGTTTGTTCTGAATGGTAGGAAGTGTAATTTTATATCATTGCGCATGTAACGTATATGTTTCATGTAAAATTAAACGGAACACGGTAATGTTCCGTAATTTCGTAAATTACGGTTTGTTGAATTGTGTCATGTTCGCAATTACGTCAACGATAAAATTCAGATTTTTTTGGTGTGTGGCAACAAGAATTCAGTACTTCTAGCGATAACACAATAGAAGTGCTAATACACGAGTTAGATCCGTGTACCTCTAATAACGTTGTTAACCATTGTGTACATTTTTAACAGGCCGAAAGGGTATCTGCGTACCCGTACCCATAGCAAGTTTAGCAGAAACAATTTGATTTGAACAGTTGAATGTATACAATTCCTCTAACCAAAATTCAAATAAATAAGTTTAGAGGCCCATCAGTAAATCTAACCTTGGGGCCCGCCGCGGCTCTCGACGGCCCTGTGGATGATATACCGATTTTAGAGCATGTACCTCAAAATGGCGCTTGGTCCTCTTTCACTGAAAATATAAATTCGTAAATATAATGAAATTGATCGTGCAATACACGAGTTCGTTTGTCGTTTTCTGCAACATGGTATTTTTGGGCATTGTAAATAGTAGGTTTCGTTAATTTCAATAACTGAAGACTGGCCGCTTGGTGAACGAAAGTTTCATAAATTGTACATATTTAGCGTTCCTTGCACGAATGTTATCGTTGATAACGATATTATTTTTCGTGAATAAAACGAAATATTTTATTTTAATAAACGTTTGTGTGTATTACGAACGAGTTCGTTCGTCGCACGAATTAATTTCGTTCATCTTAGAAAAGTTTTCATATTTATTAGTATATTATTTTGACATTGCTCCGGCAGAATATGGAACTAACGAACAGACTGTCGTGATGATCAACAATTCTCTGACGTATATTAACAAGGACTCCATACTCTAGCTCTATTGAAGCACTTATAACGTTGACGGTTTGACGAATGACGCTCGTAAATATTATAAAGACTTTCGTATATAGCAGCGAACAATTCGTTTGTCTAATGTAGCCATTTCGTAATAAGCCAGCGAAAGTCATTTCTTGTTTTTACGAAAAACTCCTAGTAAAAAATAAAAGTGTTTCAATAGAACTACGAATGATACATCATATACACGAATAATTCGTATATTTTATGAAAATTATCTGTAGGAATCTAATTCGTAGCGATTTACGAATGTATTCTATCAGAGTTGGCTTAACACAGGTCAATATAAAACAAATCACAAATGAAACTAGAACGTTTTTTGACATTGAAAATGTCTTACTGCACTATCTGAGGCGGGGTGTCATTCTAAAATCTAAAATCAAACGATGTCATGTTTTTGCGTCACTATTGTGAACGCTAATAACTTTGTTATTTATGAACGGATTTCCGTCTGGTCACCACCACCAAACAATTCGGAATTAACTGAAATTATGTTATATTGCTATAGTGTTTTTCGTATTTCAATAGCACACTATTGAAAAACAAGCAAAAATGAATAGATCTCTTAAAATGTGAAAACTCCCATGCATCAGTCAATCTATCCCCGGCAGAGCCGTCAATAAGGAACACCTTAGTGACTCAAACGAACACGAAAAGTTATTCTCTGGTCGAACGTTGGAGTGGAGACGATATCAGTAGCTGGCAGATATATTTAAATTATACAGTGCGCTATGTACTGCTTTGCACACCACAACTTGAGAGTTACGGCGCTCAGTGTTAGTTGAGAGCATGCCGTTGTGATGAATCTAGTACCGCGTTGCTTTTTGCGACACTAGAGTTTATAAACTGATAAAAACCCAATCGACGGTTCTCAAAGTTGGAAAGCTGATTGTTTTGAGCTTCGTGGAACATCTTGAAGATCGGTGTATTTACACAGGCACACTCTCGCTCATTTTGATTTATTTAGGTTCTCGTTCCGCATAAAAGATTAAAATTTGTGCGTTATGAAAATGTTGAGCCCTAGTTTGCTCGACCCATATCGTAACCCTACCCATTGGGGCCTTACACAAATGACGTAGCTTTTTTCGGCGAATTTCGACCCCTCCCTCCCTCCTCGTAGCATTTTGTCACAATATTTCCCCTCGTCACACATCGTCACAAATTTGCTACACGCCTCTACCCCCTAAAATTCTACGTCATTTATACATGGCACCTGGCACCGTATTGGCTGTTGTTTAAAGCGGTATGCATTGACCGAAATGGTAAAACAAAAATCGAATCGTGACTAAAATGTTCGCTAATTTTAAGTTTTTTAAATAAAACGAAAGCAATACACTGTAATTTAATTCGAAGTTGAAGTTGAATTGTTTAAATACGCAATAAATAAATTTTTAAATAGATGCATATCATATGAGTAAAGCCATGTCAAGTGATCCTCGATTTTTTCGCAAAATCACCGATCTTCTTAAGGTATATTTTATTGTATAGGGATTATGGTGAATAGCTTTTGGTATTAATATTTCGTTACAATTCCTTTTTTTCTTTAAGATATTAACCCTTAAACTTTATTGCATGATAAAATTGAAAATTTTATATCTCAAAAACTACTGAAGATAATTCAATGAATTTTTGCATACTTATGGAATGATATTTGCACTATCTTATAAAAATATTTTTACTTTATAATTGCGTGAATAACGGTACTTTGCATCTATTTAAAATTTTCAATTGTATTTTTTCTTGTGTTCTTCACGCTAAAAATTTTCAAAACGTATGTTAAGTTATGCGGCAATCTTTCACCTTCAATAATCTGTATTTATAATTTTTCATTTTTGTTCCTATCGAGAGTTATGGAGGATTTTGTAACAGTGCGCTGTTTCAACGCACGGCCCACTTTGATGCAGCCCGCGAGAACGTTCATATTGGCAACGTCGCACGTCACTACGTCAGAAAGCGCATCGTGTAGGAAGTGCGCATCGCATGACTAAAAGAAACCATATCTCTCGATTAGCGCAAAAGGGCAAACTTTTCAATACGAATTATCGAAGGTAATTTTTTTCCGGATATTTTGAGATGCGTTAAATTTTTTTGACTGAAGTGCACAACGAAAATTATAGTTGTTAAATATATTTTTTATTATTATAATTTAACGCTACTAACGATTAACATCTTTAAAAACACTTTTGTTAGTCAAAATACATCTACGTTATATCCAAATTCTTTTTTAGTCTACAACATTACTATATGAAAGTGGAAAATCTTATGCCAACAGCATTTTATTTCACGTTTTTATTTTCACCGAGTGAACAACGATGTGTCTTTTGAAAAAAGTTTACGTAAAATCTGTTGTTCAATCGCATCGATGTTGGGGTTTTTTATCACTATTGCTTCTGTTAATTCTGTTGATTGGTGGTTCTCCAAGTTCTGGTACGATGTTATTTATTTTTGTCGAATTTCAATTATTCATCAACGATCTTTATTTCAAAATCCTCGTTACAGTTTTCCGCATGTACCTGTTGAGTCATCGAATATTCCAGTTCCATTACTTTGGCAAACACTATAAGAAGAAAAATTAAACGCGTAAATTTTCCTATATTTTAAACGCGTTATAGAGGAACCCATTACTATAAACATTGGATGTAAAATCGAAAATTTAAGGAAAATTGTGTTTTGTTCATGTCCATATTTATTTTCGTTGTATTTTTTGCGCCCATTACGACATATGCTACACATGTGTTGACCAATATAATTTTTAAATTTATCACTCCACATGGATGCCATAAAAACAAGATACGACGAACATATTTATGAATTTTTTTTAACGGAATACATCATTCGTGTGATCGACCCATATTTATAACATAAATCAATCGAATGTTTTTTTGAGCAAATATTGTATATCTTGAGATAATATAGCATTTCGTCCAGTTCTCTCTATATGGGAAACACCCAAGTGCGATCGAAACAAAAACAAACGTCAAAACGTTTTCTCACTCGCACTGATGCAAATTAAATGAGCGCGTAATTTAACGCACGACCCGATGACGCATGGCTGAAAAGGCGCTATCTGGATTTAAGAAAAGATTCACAATCTACCTCTTAGACAGAACCAAGTGAAAATAAAACGTGGTGAAGTATGTCAACTTGTGAAAAATATGCTAACGCAGATTAAAACATGCCCACTGCTCAACTTTGCTCATCGGCTGGCAATAACCGAGCGCACTTGTCCGAGGTATTGAGTGACAGAAAATTAAATAACTCTTGAACAATATAATAACGCTAAAGAGCATGCAAATTACTCAGAAAAAATTCACTTTCAATTATCCATAAAAAAAAGCTTGTCTTTTTGCTTTAATCTCAGAGATGCCATTTTTGAACATGAGATACGCTCCTTCAAAGCGATGCGCATTAGGACGTTGCGACGTGCGGCATTGCCAATAGGTACGTTCTCGCGGGTTGCATCAAAATGAGCCATGCGTTGAAACAGCGCACAGTTACAAAATCCTCTATAACTCTCGATAGGAACAAAAATGAAAAATTATAAATACAGATTATTGAAGGTAAAAGATTTTCGCATAATTTGACATAAGTTTTGAAAATTTTTAGCGTGAAGAACACAAGAAGAAATACAACTGAAAACTTTAAATAGATGCAAAGTACCGTTATTTACACAATTATAAACCAAAAACATTTTTATAAGATAGTGCAAATATCATTCCATAAGTGTGCAAAAATTCATTGAATTATCTTCAGTAGTTTTTGAGATACAAAATTTTCAATTTTATCATGCAATAAAGTTTAAGGGTTAATATCTTAAAGAAAAAAAGGAATTGTAACGAAATATTTATACCAAAAGCTAATCACCATAATCCCTATACAATAAATTATACCTCATGAAGATCGGTGATTTTGCGAAAAATTCGAGGATCACTTGACATGGCTTTACTCATATGCATGGTTTCGCACTGTCTAAGTAGTTCTTTTAAGCTTTCATATATGTGCGGAAAAACTGTTCATTCTTTTAATATGATGACAAACTATGTAAAATGTTTGAAGTATTCGTAAAAAATAACACTGTTTTTCCATTTCATATAGATTAATCCACGTATATATCCAAACACATAAAATATGTGCACGTTTCGTTGGCATCAAATAACTCAATTGATGTTTGACAACCTGGTTGTCAACGACTACTTGACAAAATGAATACTTTGTCTGACCATATCCGTGAAGAGAGTAAACGTGCGATATTTCCATTATTGTATCGATTTTATGGGCTGTTTTCGGCCAATTTAAGACTAAGAGAAACGAAAGAAATGAAATTGAAAGATAAGTAGTCTAGAGGGAATCAGTTATAAACATAACACAGAAAACTAGAACTAGGCAGGCTCAAGGAAGGAAATGTGAAGAATCCATTGCCTTTTGCTGGTAGGCTTTCCACCCAAGTTTACCGCATGGTCGTTGATAGAACATAACTCATCACATCGCACTACATTTTCAATGCCACCGTGGTTGTGCCTGCACACAATCCTTTAATTTTTTAAATACTGAATATAAATTTGTGTATTGTCTTTATATTTCGAAACTTCGTTTCTGCAATCAAAAAGAATGAAGAACTGACATCTGAACACGTGGAAAGTTATCACAGATTTATTTAATTTCGTCGACAGACGTCGAAAATATATTTTGTAACACATACATTCAACGAAAAATTGCTATTAAAAACTCACTCTCAAAATAATATGACCCAATTATTTAATTGCTTCGACATATGTTTATCTATAATTAGGTACTAAATTGCCCAGCGTCAAAATCCAACCACCGTTAAGCCACCCTCAAAACATTGTCATCCCACACAGCTTTCTGCCCCGGCCCGCGGATCCTTCAGGCCATTCGAGTGAGGAAAACTGGATGTTTACACAGTGTTCCGCACTTAGCAATTCCACGGGTACTTGAAGCATTTTTTTTCGTTGCTCGTGTTCCTCATAATCCCCCTGCGGCCGCCGGTTATAACCAGCGGACCTTCCTGCCGCCCCGAGCAGCCTTGTTGGTGTCCACGCCAACTTCACCCATCAATGCTCGGATCCAGAAACTCAACTTGGCAACCAACTAACCAATGAAGCAAAGCTATCGTGTGCAACTTCATCATCGTCATCGAGTTGGAACATAAATAACATACATTTCATAAATGTTTATGTTTTCTGCGAGATATGATAGATGTTCTCTGCTTTTGCGATCTTCTCCGTTGTTGTTCTTTTCCTTTTCACCTTCATCGAACTTCGCTGTCCTCGATCCGAGACAAGTTGGATCCGTCGGTCAAGTCCCGGGCAGGCAGATCGTGATCGTCGTGTGTGACTCGTTGGACACTTGATTATGCGCGTGCTTCGCGGTTCGATGCCAGGACGCGCGGTGCCGAGTGGTGGGAGGTAAATGTATTTCGGTTCTGGACCCAAACCGAACCGGACTATCACCGTTGGACATTGGGCATTGGAATTCATAAATACGCATATATAAATGAGATGGGAATCTCGGTCTTTTCGGTGATTGCCGGACCGGGATGCTCGCGGTATTGTTATGACAATAATTCGAACTCCACAGCACGTCCGTTAGAGTGCACGAATGCGCGGGAGCTGTGCGCCGATGACGAGCAGGATCCCTGTGCCAGGAAGCGTTGATACTGCGAGTGGTTGGCGAATGATGGAATATTAATAATTGTGATATGTATGATTTGCGAATTCCGCAAAAATTTGGTGAACCGGGTGGGTGAGGTAGCAGAAGTCGGTGGATCCTTAGGCCGTTGGATGGGAAGCATCTTTGAAGCGGTGAGATGCGGTCATCAAGTCCGGGAAAAGAAGTGGAACAATTGAATTCGACCAGGAAGAGGAGCAGGGCTGCTATGGATTTTTGGGAATTTTAATTCGACAACTGATTCTTTACAAATTTAATGCTCGAGGTGGGTGATGAATTATTTATTTTGGACATTTTTTAAATGATTGGCAGGAGTCGGGAAGGCGGAGGTGGGGCAACCTATTGTGAGAAAATTCGACGGTTGGGGTTTTTAATTCGACGAGCGTATGAAGGTCATATGCATTTGTTATTAATATAATGTATTTGTTATATGTTTGTAATTAAACAAATAGACTCTTTAAATATCTTGTGTGCTTAAGGATTCGCTTATGATCGGGATAAAGGTATATTAATGGTATCTTTCAGTAAATGTACACATTCAATATAGATGTACACAATCAATAGCCAACTTTGAAAATCTTCTATGACAGTTTTAACCAGTTCTTTTCCCAGAGGTTAGGGGGATTACGAAACTCATGTTATGAAGGGGTTGGTGTGATTAAGGGATGTGATGTTTGTGTCGGTTAAGATGTTACTCACTCCTGAATATTTTATTTTGCGGACCAGCTTAAAATTTATCACCGTATATTGTCAATACTACAGTAAAGCCCCGTTTTGATCAGCCCCTTGGCGAATTTTAAGCTGATAAAACAGGGACTTTGATAAAATCGGGACATATATTTTTCTGTCTTTTTAATAAACCGAAGCTCTTAAAATATTCTTCTTTGTTCCTTAGATATAGCCTAGCAACCTTTTTTGATTATTTATTTTAAGTTCCTTTTAAGGGGGTCTAACAGTGAAAAATTTAAAAAAATTAATAATTAATTACCAAATTCATGTCAAAATACAAGTTTCCATAATTTTTTATTCTTTCCATACCGAATTGTGTTCCGGTATTGTTAGTTGGTATTTAGTGTCGATAGTTCCAAGAACACTCTATACTCAAACTACACTAATAACGTACGGAAATAATACCGTCATATGCCAGTACTGCACTGAGTGAACAGTGCACAAAACTCTAGATGCTAAAAAGGCATGATGCGGAAAGAAAATAGCCAATATTGGAGATGTGTCACATTACCAACACATCCAACACCGTAAACTACCGCAGAGATGTAAACGGCTTCAGTACTAGCTACGCTAGAATACTCCACTCAGCCAAAGCCTCAAAATCCGTCAGATTGCAGAAACACAATACACAGATAAACCGTCATCTAAACAATCTCTCCCAAACGTACTCAGCCAAAACTGATCTTTTGGCTCATTACCATCTCACATTGCCCTAACCATCTTCTAAAGTCTCTTTAAGTCGTGCACAGTGGTTAAATAAGTCTGATGAGAAAACTGAACAATTCTACCCACCAGGAAGTTTAGTAAAATAATATTCATTTATTTCGGTTTCGATCCACAAACTTTCATAGAATTGCTTAGTAACGGCATATTTGAAGCTAGCGTTCGCCTCTTTTTCGGATTAGAGAAATCTCTTTGAACAAATCTCTAATCCTGTGTGCGGGGTTAGGAATCGAACCCAGGTGAGCTGCGTATAAGGCAATCGATTTACCAACAACGCTATGCGCGCCCCTTATAATGATACTTAAAAAACTAGTCGTTGTTGCTGGCTGGGTTGGCCGAAGATTACAGTGGTAAAAAAATTTCGTACGATAATGCCCCAACCGAGTTTTAAAATTATAAGCAAAACCAAGCTGTTTCTTTCATTAAAATTTCAACCAGAGCCACTGGAACATGTCAGTTGTAAATATTGCAATTTTTGATTTTATAAAGTTTTATCTCGATAAAACATATAATAAAAGTAGTATTTGCTGTTTATTACATCGAGTTTTCTTTTCTTAATTTTTTTTATGCTAACCTATATTGTAATAATGGTCAAAAAGTGCCAAAAATGGATATTTTTATGGTATTTTTGAGTTTTTAACACTAAAAATTCTTCAATAAAAACATCCATTATTTTGAAAAAAAGCATGAATTTCACATCGTTATCAATTGATAATTATCATAAATGTTCTTATTGGAGGGCAAACTTCCTTAATGATGGATCCTTAATTCACCCAAAAAATACTCATTTAAAGAAAAAAATATATATATTAAATTTTATATTATAATTGTTGGTAGTTTATAAACATTATTTATTGAAAAAATTCGAGTAAAATCCAAATAAAAAGAGTTGAATAATTTCTGCACAATGAAGGCATCTATACATATTTAGGTTATACAATTGGGTCGCCACAATATAAGCATTTCTTACCGAAAAATTCATGTAGTATTCTAGGTAATATTGGCATAATTAAATTCATAACTGGATACACCTGCGCTAAAGTTATTTAAATAATCAGAAGCAATCAATTTTCATCACTATCACAGCTATATCTGCTATCATCTGGGTCAGCTGCCCTATATAAATAGAAGAACATCTTGCACTATTTAAAATCAACTGCAACTGTGGCACCAACTAGCAGTGTCTAGTTATTTAACGAATAAATTTTGCATCACACTTTTAGAGAGACGATCCTCTATACTTTTTATCCCAGGTAACAATTGAATAGCTGGCGTCCAAAAGGGGCTAACCCACATTTTTTTCGAAATCGGCATTTTTGCATTTTTTATTATTTTAAGAAATTCACGTGTACAATTTAAGAAATTTGAAAATATTTTTTTATATTTTTTGTTATTAGCAGTCGAAGTTGACCATGGAGGTAACACAAGTACTAGCTGGCATCCAGAAGGGGCTAACCCCACACTGAGTCTTATGCAATTATTTATTTTCTCGTTTGTTTTCCGAGATTTTAAGAAAAAGTAGTCAATCGATTCGCAATCAGTGAATTTTATGTTGTAGCTCACATATAGGTGAACTCGATATAATACTTTTTATTGAATTAGTTTATTTGATATACTCCTGGGTATAGGGTATAAGGTTTATTATGATGATACTTCTGGGTATATATTGGTTGTGTATACGACTGTCGGATTTTTATGTATAGAAGTCAGGGGAGAGCGGGTGGACAAGATGAAAGGGAGAAAATTATTACCTCTCAGTTTTAGGCTTGGGGAGATCAACGGATGGATTACAGACTCGGGTGGCCTTCATCAGGAAAAATCATGTACTGGGACGCTGGGTGGTCCTCCTCAAGATGGCAGGGGTTTCTCTAGACGATTTCGTAGTGCGGCTCAGATGTGCGTCAGCAACACTTCGAGTTACGCGTGTGATGTTCGCGCTGTAGGTCTCGTGTTTGTTGGATCATTCGACAAAAATGTTTTGTGTCGCCTTGGAGTCGCATCAAATCATCGTGGATGTGTGGTACAGGCGGAAGAGGGCACTTCTGAGAATATTAAAATCAATATAGGGGGCAATTAAATTTGTATATTAATGGTTGTTAGGAAGGTGTATACGAAGGACATATAGAGGAGATCGCGGCACATCTCTAACCGGGATGTTGATTGGTTTTCCTCGGGCTCGCAGGGTATCCATTAGCCGAAACCTGGCGGAACTATACTCCGTGAATGACCAGACAATGTGCTCCATGTCGTAATACCTATCGCCACAAGTGCAGATACCACTATCCACGACCCCCAATACGCCGGAGATGTGCATCTTGCGTGTAATGGTTTGCCATGAGTTGGGACATCATACGAATGAAGTCACGACTCACAATCATCCCCTTGAACCAAGATGTGTCAGATAAAGCACTCAGTAGCTTCCGTATTCTCGCCAAAAATACGAGGAGTGCTTTCCATGCTTCATCGAGCGAATAGCGTCCATGGAACTGAGGCTATCCGAAACAATAAAGTAATGGTCTGCAGGTAATGTGTCAATGATTCCATGGTATACTGAATAGCAGCTAGCTCTGCGGCGTAAACTTATGCAGGGTCACTGAGTGTGTCACTGAGTTTGCGGTGAACTTTTGGTGGTATTGGTGGACTGCATGTACATTAAAGCGATACGCAAACAACAATACTGAATTCTTTCGAGTTTGATGAATTGTATGTTCGCGGCGGAGCGAAATCATCCGTATTCCATTACCATTGTTTGATACAACCGCATTTGGTCTCCTGGGTGGGCACCCCACCATGTTCCGATTATTGTACGAAGAAAGTTGATCCTATGGTGGCATTTCTGTTTCAGATACCTAATGTGGCATCTCCAAGCACCTTTCGAGTCGAACCAGGCCCCGAAATATGTCGTTGACAAAGAAATTGTATAACAGTGGGCTTGAACATGTGCCTTGGGGAAGGCCCATGTAACTAAATCGTGATGTCGATAAGTCCGACAATTTTAGTAAAAAGTTGTTTAAAGTCGCTGAAAAACCATGCTGGTGCAACTTCTCTTAAAGAATGTTGATAGAAACTGAATCAAAAGGCCCCATAATATCCAGGAACACTGATGCCATCTGCTCTTTGCTAGCATAGACCATTTGAATTTCGGTTGAGAGCAACACAAGACAATCGTTCGTCCCTTTGCCTTTGCGAAAACCAAATTGTGTATCTGACAGTAAGCCATTTGCTTCAACCCAATTATCGAGAAGGGATACGATCATTTTCTCGAACAACTTCCGGATACAGGACAGCATTGCAATCGGTCGATACGAATTGTGGTCGGAGGCTGGTTTTCCTGGTTTTTGGATGGCGATGTCAATCGTCTGGGACAATGTTAGTGTCAAGAAACTTATTAAACAAGCGCCTTTTTGCAGTGTCAGGCAGATTCTTCAGCAAATTGAATTTGATTCTGTCTAACCCTGGCGCGTTATTGTTGCATGACAAGAGAGCAAGTGAGAGCTCCATTATCGAAAACGGTGTTTCGTTTACGTTTTCGTAAGGTTTCGCGGTGCGGTAAATCTTCTGTGCCGGGGCGGAATCCGGACAAATCTTCTTGGCAAAATTGAATATCCAGCGGTTTGAATATTCCACGCTCTCGTTAGTAGTGTTTCGGTTTCGTAAGCGCCTGGCCGTACCCCAAAGAGTACTCATCGATGTTTTTCTCGTTAGCCCGTCGACAAACCGGCGCCAGTAGCTACGTTTTTTCGGCTTTCATCAAACTTTTCATGCGCGTTTCTGCCATGGCGTACTGTCGGTAGCTGGCTGGTAACCCGTCGTCCCGGAAGGCCTCTTATGTGGCGACCTTCCCCACGTACACGTCTGAGCACTCTTTGTCCCACCATGGATTGGGAGGACGCCCGCGTGAGTTCGCGTCTGGTACGCGTTTAGTCTTAGCTTGAATCGCGATATCGAGAATCAAGCCAGCCAGGAACCCGCACTCTTCCTCCGGAGGAAGCTCTTGTGTCGATTCTACTTCTTCGGATATCGCGGACGCGTAGCTCTTCCAATCAATATTTCGTGTGAGGTCATACGAAACATTGATTGTATTCGGTGGCCCTGAACCGTTAACAATATTAATTACGATTGGCAGATGGTCGCTGCCTTGGAAATCAGAGGCTACCTTCCACATGCAATCTAATCGCAGCGATGTCGAGCAGAGGGACAGGTCTAAGGCGCTCGGACGCGCTGGAGGGGCAGGAATCCGTGTCATTTCACCCGTATTCAAAGTGGCGGCAAAGCTCATGGATTGAGGTAGACCGATCATTGTCGTACCATGGGAGTTAAAATCACTTAAAACCATCCTCGATGCGGGGTTGAGTTCCGCAATATCGCAAAGCCGTCGGAGGCCAACTGAGGCTCTAGGAGGGATGTAGGTGGAAGAAATGCAAAGGTCTTTGCCTTTGATTTTGGTTTGGCAACCTAAATGCCTGATGTCGAAGGGAGGTCGATCCCCAAAAGTACTCCTCCGTAAGAGTCTACTCGATCCAAGCGAATAATATTAAAATCGTGGAAGTATAGGTCTAATTCTGAAGTAAGCCATGTATCGCATAGTGCAAATGCGTCGCATTTCAAGTTATATATTAAGATTTTAAAGGAATGGATTTTCGGGATAATGCTTCTACAATTCCACTGCAGAACAGTGATTAAATCCTTGACCTCGTTCGATGAATTAGCCATCGAAGGATACAATCGCTGAAAGGAGGAGCCATTTCACAGTGAACTGCATCAAACATGTTTTTACTGCGGGGAGAAAGCTTATCAAGATGCTTTTAAGGGTCTGAAATATAATAATATAGTAACACGATGTTCCTGGAAGTGCTGGTAATTCCTTTTCTATGCTCAGATTTTTGTGATCGGAAGCGACTTGCTTCGGTTTAGCACTCGTACTTTCTTGAGTAGTTTTTTTATATAGGGTTAACGTGCCCTTATTCATCTCATTAGTCACGATGTCACAGTATTTCGCTAAAAACTCGCCTTACAATTCTTGGATTGCGCTTAAATAGGTGTCAACATCTTTGCTTCGGTCTTAAGAAGCAGAGCAATAAAAAATCTACCTTGAAAAAAGTGAAATATTCGCGTTAGAGCGAAGCGAAAAGTCGAATACAACGCACCCTTATTCATCCTACCATTTGGAATAATGCGTTGAATAGAGATAGCAGACACTGCTCTAACTGATGTGTTCAAATGGGTGGGATGAATAGGGGTGCTAAGATGAATTAGGGCGCAGTAACCCTAACTCGTTTATTTGACACGGCTCATAGCGGTAGCTTAACGGAGCCGTGGATCTTTTATATGTTTATAAATGTAAAGATAAAAATATAAACAAATATTATTATAATATTGGATCTCGTGCGCGATCAGATGTTTTTCCCTGTTTCTTGCACTTATTGTTGACCAGCGTAAATCCGTCACTGTGATTGTTATCCTTACCAATGTTGCTTACAGTTGATTTTGCGGTACTGGATGCTTCTTTTGTGGTTGTCATTATGGTCTGCGCAACTGCTGCTACAAATTTGGCCACAGTTAGTGGTTCAGGCATTGGTATTGAAAACTCTGTTTTGGGTTGGTTTGCCGTAGATGAGTTGGCAATCGGTTGAGATGCGTCTTCCTCTGCGTCTTCCGCGCAAGGTTGTCCATGATGAGCTGTCTGATTACAATACTTGCACGTAGGAATTTGCCCCTCATGGGTGCATAGCATAGTTTGCATAATTGTAGTTCCGTGAGTTTTGAGTTTTATTGTCCAGTAGGAGGGTATAGGCCTTTCAACCCGCATCTTCTCTACAAAAACGCCGTTAGTAGTACCCGGGAAGAAGTTTCTCCAAGTATCAGGTGTAACGGATTCTACTACTCCGTATTGCGACATGCATTTTGTGATTGGCTCAGGAGGGGTACGAGGTGATAGGTCATATAACCTTACATCTATATAATCATTCGCAATATATATACGGGAATCTTAATTCCAACGTTGTCACTTTCAACCACGTGTTTTAAGTTGTTCTTAAAAACGAAACGCTCGGCTTGTGCTAACGTGTTGAATGATACTAACACTGCACTGCGAAGATGATGATACTGAAGGTACAATACTTCCGTAAGTCTAAGTTGCATTTTTACCTTCAGAAGGTATTCCACTTCACTAAAGCTCGGTCGTTTTAAACAAAATTTAAAGTCCACGACCGCAGCGTTAGGTCGGAGTAGAGCTTTTACGTCAACTTTACTAATGATGACAAGAATAATCCGAAGTTTCCTTTGTTCTCGAGACAATGCACACTAGATCGAGAGGCCTGTTGTTCGCTTGGCTCGATTGTACGTCTGACTGCGGCAGAAGTAAAAAGTAGATTGATTTCTTGAGTAGTTATTTTTGGGGTACAATTACCCTTTTCTGGCCTTCACGACGAAGCTTGGGAGCGGAAATGTTCCTCCTTTTTCTATTACTTCTAGGCACAGCAGAAGATGTTCCCTCCTAGGGTTCATTAGAGCGGCCTTTGTCAGTAGAGAAGTTGGTGTAGATGTTCGTAGAGGCCGGTGGCGTAGCTATCTTAAGCATGTCTGCAAAAGATCACTTAGAGCGTCCCTGACGGGAACGCTTAGGATTCTCCACGCGCTGTTTGTACGCGGGACATGAAGGGAGATCATGTGGGTTTCACCCACAGTAGAGACACTTTTCGACATCCCTTCCACAGGAGTTATCCGCATGATTCCCACCGCATTCCCACAACTGGACTTATTGCTACAATGGGAGGCTGTGTGTCCTAATTGCTTGCAATTAGTACAGTTAATGAACCGCGGCACAAAGAGGCGAACAGGTAGAAGAACCTTGTCAAAGAGGAGGTAGTTGGGTAGATCGGAACCGGCGAAGGTCACCCGATAAGAGTCTGAGTTGACGTATGTTTTTCCCGTCAGCTACGACTGATACTAAATGAAAACACTTGCACTCCAGTATCTTCACTGGCTTAAGCATGGGGTCTTTGAAACAACCAGTCCCATATTGCAGCAGGTCCTAGCAACTCAGACTCGAATCGGAAACGACCCCACAGACTTCAACACTGTTAGTTGGAATATACACTCTGTACTCCTTCGTTAAGGGCCCGTAGCCATAAATTTCATTTGCCTGATTTAAACTGTTTACCCGAAGCTTATCAGGGCGAATTTTCGATATTTCTGTCACGGCCGAATACCGATTTGTCAAAACTCGAAAGATCTGCAACAGATTCAAACACTTTTTGTCTTTGATGATAACGAATGGCCCGGTGGCCGAGCTTGTATATACTTAACCTGTTTCGACGCCCATCTCACCTTGAGATGAACCTCCGTCAGGGAAAGTCATTTTTACACGGGCCTATTGCCCAGTGACGTTAGTACGAGAACCAAGAAGGGGAAACGTAAAATAATACTTAACTTGTGTATGTAACGGTATCCAGACAACTTACTAGATGAACACTGCTTCACTGGTCATTGACCGGCTAACGGTACTCAGAAACAAAAACACAGAAGAAGGCAAAAAATACTGAAACCGAGGCGGAAAGTGCGCAAGATAACCTTGAACGCGGATTAGCACTACTCTTTGTCGCTACACACTGCACGGTCTGGCAACAAAACACTTGTGGCTCAACCGAGCGCTCGAAAACGAATGTGCAAACTTTATTGGTACTGTATGTTTCGAGATAGAGAATCTTTTAGTTAAAAATTTACTTACAGATTAAGTTTTCGAAAATGCGCCATATTTCAGAACTTGTTAGTCCTACAAAGTTGGTATCTTCAGAAGATATATTTATAATTGACTAGCTATTACCCACCGCGCGTTTCAGCGACTTTCAACGAAATAGGAGTAAAACACAATTTGTTCCGAAGCGCCATCTGTCGGGCAGATAATCCCCAGCCAATAGCACACAAACACGCTCCATAACAAACGTCTGCTACGTAAAAAAATTTACGGCAATCAGTTAAGCCGTTTGGGAGTCCATAAATCATATACGTACAAACATTGACTTTTATATATATAGATAGATAGATTGACATGCAACTTTGCTGTAGACACTATTTTTCTATCTCGTTCCATTGAAAAGTTGATAACAGCGCCGCCCTAGCGAATGAAACCCGAACTAATATGAAATTATCAAATAAACTATGAGGTCAATGGACGCCAACCATAAGGGTGTGTTATGCCAAACCGAACTGCCATAATTATTTCCTATCAAAATTCATTTTACGGTAACTAGCCATGAACACTTATTTGATTTCATTTTCTATTTGAGTTCTCAAAAATAAATAGATGTGGGTGTTACTAATGCTACATTGGATTCGATCCCGTCTTTAGAGCATTTCTGGATAAACATGTGAAAAGGGCATATCGCAAATGAGAGCCACTTTTTCTTTCGATTATTACAGCGTCTTCATGAAACTTTCCAACATTGTTTCAATAAATACCAAAAGACTCTGATGTCGTCTAGCATATATATTATGCTAAGAGTTAAGGAGCAAACGGAAAAGCGGCCTACTTGTTGACGGAAGAGAAAGTAAACACAGAGAGGCTCTAGGGGATGGGCGTAGCGTAGTTGGTAAATCGATTGCCTTGTACGAGCGCACCTGGGTTCAAGCCCCAACCCCGCACATAAGGTTAGAAATTTTTCCATTTTTCTAACCCGAAGAGGCGAATGACCTTAAGGTTAAATGGAAATAATGGAAATAAAAAAAGAGAAGCTCTCATTTGCATTATGCTCTTTACACATGTTTATCCAGATTTATCTAAAAATAGCACTTGGCCCTCTGGCTTAATACCATATTTCGTCAGGATGGCATGACACGTTTGTTCCACCACCTCTTCTTTGACAACGGAATTGACCGGCTTGTGAGTACAACACTTTTAAAACACGGCATCCTGCCGTTTCAAATGAATAGACTGGATCAAACAATTACATTTTTTTTCTGTTCACCATTGATATATAAAAATTACTGGGAGTATTTAGTTCTGCCGATCTGTAGCATAAGAAGATTAAAGCGGTGTCTCATGAATTTTGATCTCTCAAATCTGATGTGTTTATTTTATGTCCTAAAATGTTAATTCAAACATTTTCATGTTTGAATGGAATCACCGAGCTCCTTCTCCGGTTGCACTTTCCAGAAGTAGGGCAGATAAATGCTTTTTCCACAAAACCTCGTGCCATCGGAAAGAGTCCTTGGTAAGAAGAAACCGCCACCCGACGACACACGGTGAAAGTGAAATCCTTGGGAAATAATGTCATTCGCCCTTTCTATCTTCCTCTGCCCCTCCTGAATGTTTTTGTGCACTTCCGTCTGCCTGATGGCGACGAATCATGGCATCGTCGTCGTCGTCCTCGTACTCGTAAGCAACCGACGCCAGTCGGGCGATGATGATACAATGTGGTCCGCTTTCACCATGTGTACATAGGAAGATTTTCCGGACGCTTCGCCTTGTCCGGTTGGCACGTCTCAGACTGATAGGGAGGGTGGGGGAATTCGCTTGATTTCTTCGGACAGACTGTCGGATGGTCTTGGGTTGGTTTTGGTGTGGATTGTCCTCTTCCGAAAACATGAATTCTTGGCTACTTGTACTATATTAGAATAGCTGGGATAGTTTAGGGTTAGTGCGATCTGGTTGGCTACGGCTTCGGGGCTAGGATCCACATCGTAATAGTTTTAGAAATAGATTCTACTAGCACACGTGGCTAGGAGAGGCACCGATTTAGATGAGAATGAGATTAGTTTGGCTCGATGGAAGAACAGTCACACATGCTAGGGAACGGACATTCTGCCAGTCGAAAAGGGTTGCAGTGTGGAAATGTTCGACCAGGAGGACGGTCAGGTTCACATAAGACTACCCGAAGATAAAATCGATGGCTAGAGGAAAAGTGAAAGTTGTACCAGGGTCTTCCACATATGTACATCCGCTGGAGTGCTGTTTACCATAGGGCGGAGAATTAACGGGAAAGCGAAGGAGAAAGGGACGCTTCTTGCTTGAGTGTGGCAAACAAATATGCCATGCGATGGGACGATGTCTTATATGCTCAACGCGCTCGAGTGTCCGAGTTTTCTACATAATTGGGTTGCGATTTGGGGTAGATAGCAAATGCTATATTTAGCTATTTCATTCAAGGAAGAAGGTTCGTGACGGGTTGTCTCTTTCGAAGGGACATGAAATACAATACATATAACTATTTGTTGAATTCTGATGACAGTTCGGATCGCAGATTGATTGTCCAGGTAATACACACGAATCAGCCGCCCGTTCTGAAAATGTTCCAGCTACAAACGGTCTCATTAGCCATCATGGAGCAAACTTTAATAATCGTGCAATAAATTTTGGAATTTACTGACCGCGTTACCCACGCTACCCTTTGTTTACAGATGCCCATGAGTCACTAGCTATGATGAGACGCTCATGTATATGCTAATGCAAGCTTTTGAGTCAACAAATTTATCACTATAGTCGCATCTTTAGCTAGCATCTCGGTCACAAATCTAACCATGCCAGAAAATCTCCGATATAAATTAAGTAAATTGGCGAAACTGGCTTTGAATTTGGTCGTGGGAGACCGGTGCTTCAAATGGCTCAACCGTACACTCGTGCGTTGGATTTAATTGAAAACCAAAAAATTGCGGTGGCGTTTCCAGCCGGCCCACGGCACATAAACCGCACGGCGTCAGTTTCTGTAGATCTCGGCCCCTTTTCCAGTCATATCACTTCTGAAACCCCCCATCACTAACCGAGTCCAGCAGACAATAACTAACACAAGATTCATCTTCATTCATCTTCATGGCTGATCTGGCCTAGGCGCGAATCCTCTGACATCGGATGCCTCCACCAAACGACAGTTCCCGCGTACGTTGACCGCGAGCAGCTGGTAGAAAATCGCGTAGGGTGGCGCGTCTTTTCGAATGTGCTGTTTCGAGAGGCGGAAAGGTTTTGCCGAACGGGTATCCATTAACACGTTGTTAGTTTTAAGAAAACTGTGCTCACGGCGATCGGAACGCATGATCGATGGCCAATCGAAACGATCGGTCGCTCGACTGTTTGCTAGAAGGCAGTTAGTGAAGCATTTTATGCCCTCCTCTGACGCTTGAGGCAGGTGTGCGTCAATTAAGTCCGCTTTGACTGGGGGAGGAGAACACGTTTCACAGAAAGTTATTTCTTCCAAATAGTAATCAAAGCAATGCAAACTATTGTCCTATTTTGGCTAGACAGTCTAACTAACTAACTTGGAGCTATTTCGAAATTTAGAATCGCTACTTTTGAGTGGCAAAAACAATAAGAAAATTGTTGTTTCATCAATCAAATTTGTTTTCTTGATTTTAAAATGCCGTTTTTCTAATGCATTGTTAGATGAAAGCGTAGCCCTGGAATGTCAGAAATCGGCTTTCGTAAGAATTTGAATATTTCACATAGCCAGTAGTTTTCGCAATCATTATTAGTATTCAAGTGATTCAATGATAACATTAACCTTTTTATCTCTTCTCTGTAGAGTTGCAACTAACTTATGCATGTTTAGTACCTTCAAACTGTCAATATATAGATAACTAAATATTACTAATCGTTACATTTTTTATCCCGGGTGGATCATTCATTAATTTGCAGAAATCATGCGAAGTAAATACCCAACTAGAGATGGGATGACAGTTTCAAGTCCTGCTCGAATTATACCTCGAATAAACTGAATAAATTATAGAAAATCAATAAAATCAAATTAATTTAAAAAAATAATGACCGCAATAAATGCATAAAGTTATCAAAATTAAAAATGAGTGGAATGATCAATATAAATGAAATGAATAAAATAAATTAATCAATAACTATATACATCAAATTAAAAATAATTTCAAAAACATAATTGCAAATTTATTTGTAAACATTGTATGAAATGAAGAAAAGACAATACTAATAAAATGAAGAAACTAAATAAAATATGTGAACTGGACTAAGTGAATTAAACTAACAAAATGAATAAACGGAAAAAATCAATAAAAGCAATAAAATCAAACGAATGAACAATTTGAATAAAAAGTATAACAATGATAAAATGAACAACATAAATTAATTGAATTAAGTGATGTAATTGAATAAAATAAATAAAATAAAAAATGAACGAAATAATGAAAAAATAATAAGACTATTAAAATTGAATTAATAAAATTATTCAAAGTAATGAAAGCAATGGGGTGAACGAAATGAATATAATAGGAGAACCAGGGGCAATTCGGATTCACCAAAGCAAATCACCCTTTTAGGTGGATATATGTGTAAACATTTTTCAGTCAAAGATCCTAAGTGTTAGTTTGAAACCACAGCTACTTTTTGGTGCCATAAAAGCTCATTTGCATCACTCCATGGCAGCGCTAGGCGACGATTTACCAATCTCGACGTTTTTTTCATTCTTTTACAATGTAGGGGCAATTCAGACCGTCATTTTTTATTTTGTTCCCAATGGAATTATTGTTTCCTATGAAATATTTAATAGAGAAACTCCTTAGGAAGCAAAAAAAAAAATTGCGTTACAAAAACTTAAACTGGTTAGTCATAGCTGTCGTTTGGCACTTCATGTATTTTCTTTGATGTGACCTCTGCAATCATCTGCGTAGCCGCAAGTCGCTGAACGGTGCTTGATGGAATAGGAGGTCCGAATAGCCCCGTACGCTTATTTCGCTCAAAAATGTAGAGCGTCTTGAAAATATCTGTGTTTCTACCCAAACAAAAATCATTCCATAAAATAGGAGCCTTCCAAAATGCTTGCCTGTTATTTTTTTCACTTTTATTTGATGCTTCAGTCACGGCTTTACCATTATAATAATTTTTGTTTTGAGGATGGCAAAAAAATGAAACACGTATCTCATTTCTAAAACAACTTAAGAATTTGATTCCGCAGTCAAAATCAATGGTTTAGAATGGCGGTTCTACGAATTTGTACGGCAGGCAGAAAGTCTTACGATTTTCTGAGAATCACCCCCCATTCACTTAATAGCCGCGGGTCCCCCTACACAACGAATGAAACAAATTAAATTAGTCAAATGTATGCATAAAATAAAATAAATGCAATAAAAGGCTACACGAAATAAATAAAATGAAGAAATTATTTAAAATGAATTAAATTAAGAACATTTACAAGATTATTAAAATTGACAAAATTACAATGACAAATAATATTTAACAGTAATTAAACAAACTAAATTAATAAAAATAATAAAACTAATGCTATTAAAAATTATTGTAATAAATAAAATGAATTGAATTAGTAAAATAATTGAAATTAATTTTTTCTTTCTTTTTTTATTTCGACTATGTTAGTCACATTTTCTTTTTTACATTTTAACGACATTCAATTAGCAAGAGATTACTGGGTAACGAAAGTTATGAAAATTAGAACCATTGTACTCAAATGAGAGTAAGGATGTGTAGTAAACAGATCGGAAAACTAGAAGTGGCAGGGTCATTAGAACAGGCTTAATATCGTACGGGCTTAATCTTAACCAGGACACATGTTAGTGAACTCGGGTGATTCGTAGTTATACTGCCTAAGCTCGACCCTCATTAACAGAAGACAAATATTAAGCCCGTACGATATTAAGCCTGTTCTAATGACCCTGCCACTTCTAGTTTTTCGATCTATTTATTTCACATCCTTACTCTCATTTGAGTACTATGGCTCTAATTTTCTTAACTTTTCCTACCCAGTAATCTCTAGCTAATTGAATGTCGTTAAAATGTAAAAAAAAAATTAAAAAAATTGAAATAAATAAAATGACTGAAATGCATAAAATAGATCAAATTAACAAAATGAAATAAAAACATGAATGAAACGAATGAAGTGGATGAAATGAATAAAATAAATAAAATAAGAAATCAAATGAATAAAAAAATAAACTGAAAAAATAATAATATGAATATTATTAATATATAAATAAAATGAATAGAATCGATAAAATGAATATTAAGATGACAAAATAAACGGATGGTTGAAGATGGTTTAAATGAAGAACTAAACAATAATCAAAAATAATAAAATCAGTTGTTTCCGAGCCTTTCAACAGAGCAGACCGATTTGCTTCACAGTGGTGTTCAGTGTGTTTATTCAGTGAGTGAAGGTGCCTTTGTGCATTGTTTGCAGCCGTTTTGCTGGTGCCGGTAGCTAATCCAGTACATTGTTCTCACTGGAGCAGAACAATCGACGTTACTACAGATAAGTTTTGTTAGCTTTTTCATTCCCTTCGTGTGCTTTTTTTTTCTTTCCCTTCCTCCTCTCTACTGTAATCTTATAAAAAAATAACATATATACATTACCGTTTATATAACGCTCTGCCCTTGTGCTTAAATGGCAGAGGGCGAAATACCATCTGATGTCATCATGAAAGTCCCTGACCCCCTAACACTCGCATTACTCCCCGTATAAAGCAATACCCACAAGGTTCCTCTGGGCCATGGGTGGTGTACTTTCGGACCGGAGAGAAACCAGTTAATGTACAGAAACTTTATCGGAATCTGACTGCTAACTACCCGGCCGTAGCTCAGATAACACGTGTTCGGGCAAACAAGATACGTATTCTAGTGAATGATCTCGGCCAGGCAAACGCGATTGCTTGCTGTGAGCGCTTTACGCGGGAATTTAAAGCGTACGTGCCAGCTATGGCCGTGGAAATCGATGGGGTTGTGTCAGAACCGAACCTGAAGTGCGAAGAACTGTTGGAGTACGGGGTTGGCTGCTTTAAGGACCCTTCACTCCAAAAGATTAAGATCTTAGAATGCCAACAATTGTATCCCGCTAACACCGAGGGAGGTAAGACTACCTACTCTCCATCAGGCTCGCTTCGGGTGACCTTCGCCGGGTCTTCTCTTCCCAACTATATCCTCCTTGACAAAGTTCGCCAACCTGTTCGCCTGTTTGTACCGCTGCAGCAATTGACAGCAGTTGGGCAATACAGCCACCTATTGTGGAAATAAGAAACGATGCGGCAAGTGCGAGGGAGAGCATGAGGATGACTCTTGCGTCAAAGAAACTGAAAAGTGTATTTGCTGTAGGAGCCCTTCGTATGCTCTTAAATCATGGCCTGCGTACAGGCAGCGCGGGGATAAAATTAAGCGCTCCCTTCAGGAACCCGGTGGAGACCAGGAGGAGGAAAAATCTTGCCTCCCCTAGACTACCTCGTAAGGGTCTCAAGATGTCCTCCTCTGAGAGTGCGCCAACAACATCTAATAAATCCAGCGGAAGTGCTGCACTAAAGCCGAAGCAATCTGCTTCCGGATTTGGAAATTTTAATTCACACAAGGAGTACCCACCACTTCTAGGGACACAAGAAACCCCAATTGTCCCTCTTTTTCAAACAGACACTCAGTCCAGTAATGGACTAATGAAATTTTCTGACATAGTGGACTTCATTTTCACAACTTTCAATGTTACTGATCCTCTTAAAAGCATTCTAATACGTTTTCTCCCTATGGTGCAAACATTTTTGAAGCAGTTGACTACTAAATGGCCTCTCCTTGCAGCGATCGTATCCTTCGATGGCTAAGTCATCGAACGAGGTCACTGATTCGATCACTGTCTTACAGTGGAATTGCAGAAGTTTATTTATTTATTAACAGATTAAGGCCGAAGTGGCCTGTGCCGTATACAAAAGATTCCTCCATTCCACTCGGTCCATGGCCGCGCGTCGCCAGCCACGCAGTCTGCGAAGGGTCCGCAAATCGTCTTCCACCTGGTCGATCCATCGTGCTCGCTGCGCGCCACGTCTTCTTGTACCGGTCGGATTGCAATTGAGAACCGTTTTCACCGGGCTATTGTCCGACATTCTGGCTACGTGCCCGGCCCACCGTAGTCGTCCGATTTTCGCGGTATGACAGATGGGCGGCTCCCCCAACAGCTGATGCAACTCATGGTTCATTCGCCGTCTCCATGTGCCGTCTTCCATCTGCACTGCACCGAAGATGGTACGCAGCACTTTCCGTTCGAAGACACCAAGTGCGCGTTGGTCCTCCACGAGCATGGTCCAGGTCTCGTGCCCGTAGAGAACTACCGGTCTAATCAGCGTCTTGTAGATGGCCAACTTCGTACGACGGCGAACTCTGTTCGACCGAAGTGTCTTGCGGAGGCCAAAGTAAGCACGATTTCCTGCCACGATGCGTCTACGAATCTCTCTGCTGGTATCATTGTCGGCGGTCACCTGTGAGCCCAAGTACACGAACTCTTCAACCACCTCGATTTCGTCGCCACCGATGCAAACTCGAAGCGGGCGGTTCTCATTCTCTTCTCGTGAACCTCTTCCTATCA
The DNA here is from genome assembly GCF_030247195.1 of Topomyia yanbarensis. Taxonomy (NCBI): domain Eukaryota; kingdom Metazoa; phylum Arthropoda; class Insecta; order Diptera; family Culicidae; genus Topomyia; species Topomyia yanbarensis. Next base: position 102,958,873 of record NC_080672.1, on the reverse strand, counting down.
TGTATTTTGTCTTCGACGTGTTGATGGCAAGTCCGACGCGCTTGGCTTCTCTTTTCAGTCTGATGTAGGCTTCCTCCATCTTCTCAAAGTTTCGTGCAATAATATCAACGTCATCGGCGAATGAATCGGGAATTGCAGAAGTATCCTCCCGAAAATCGATTCTTTCAAATTTTTACTAAACAGTTTAAAATGTGATGTTTTCGCATTGTGTGAAACTTGGGTAACTTCCGATATAAATATCAACTTCCACGATTTTAATATAATTCGTCTGGATCGAGAAAACCCCTATGGAGGAGTGCCTTTGAGGTTTAAAAAGTGCTATTCTTTCAACCGAATTAACCTCCCTTCGACACCAGGCATTGAAATTGTCGCTTGTCAAGTTTTTATCATTCCTCCTAGAGCTTTGGTAGGGCACCGAACGCTTTGTAATATCACGAAATTCTTACCGGCACCTCGGGTAGTTTTAGGAGACGTTAACTCGCACGGTACGGTATGGGGTTGTCTTCACGACGATAATAGATCAACATTAATTCCTTTGGGACAATTTCAACATGACCATCTTAAACACGGGAGAAATGACTCGGATTCCTACACCACCAGCACGCGCAAGCGCATTGCATTTATCGCTATGCTCGACATCGCTACAGTTAGATTGCAAGTGGAAGGTGATCCCCGATCCCCACGACAGCGATCATTTGCCTATCGTGATTTCAATTGCTAACGGTTCAAGACCATCAGAAACAATCAATGTCTCGTATGACCTCACACGGAACATCGATTGGAAGAGTTACGCGACTGCAATATCCGCTAAAATCGAATCCACTCAAGAACTTCCTCCGGAGGAAGAGTACAGGTTTTTGGCTGGCTTGATTCTCGACAGTGCGAATCAAGCTCAGACTAAACCAGTACCCATGGACGGTCTCCCACCTTGTGGTGGGATAAAGAGTACTCAGAGTTGAACGCGGAGAAGTCCATGCAATCAAACTTCCGGGAAGACGGGTTGCCCGCTAGCTATCAACAGTACGCGTCGCTAGAAAGGCGAATGAAGAGTCTAATGAAAGCCCAAAAACGCAGTTATTGGCGCCGGTTCGTCGACGAGTTAACGAGAGAAACAGCGATGAGCACTCTTTGGGGCACGGCTCGACGTATGCGTAACCGAAACAGTACCAACGAAAACGTGGAATATTCAAACCGTTAGATATTCGCTTTCGCCAAGAAGATCTGTCCGGACTCTGTCCCGGTACAGAAAACGTACCGCGCCGCGAACGAACGAAGCACCGTTTTCGATGGTGCAGTTCTCACTTGCTCTCTTGTCATGCAACAATAACGCCCCAGGGTTAGACAGAATCAAATTCAACTTGTTGAAGAATCTGCCTGACACTGCAAAAAGGCGCTTGTTGAACTTATTTAACAAGTTTCTTGAAGGTAATATTGTCCCTCATAACTGGAGGCAAGTGAAGGTCATCGCCATCCAAAAACCAGGAAAACCAGCCTCCGACCACAACTCGTATCGGCCGATTGCAATGCTGTCCTGTATTCGGAAGTTGTTCGAGAAAATGATCATGTTTCGCCTCGACAATTGGGTTGAAGCAAATGGCTTACTGTCAGATACACAATTTGGCTTCCGCAAAGGCAAAAGGACGAACGATTGCCTTGCGTTGCTCTCTACAGAAATCCAAATGGCCTATGCTAGCAAAGAGCAGATGGCATCAGTCTTCTTGGATTTTAAGGGGGCTTTTGACTCAGTTTCTATCAACATTCTGTCAGAGAAGCTGCACCAGCATGGTCTTTCACCAATTTTAAATAACTTTTTTGCTAAACCTGTTGTCTGAAAAGCACATGCACTTTTCGCATGGCGATTTAACAACATCGCGATTTAGCTAGATGGGTCTTCCCCAGAGCTCATGTCTAAGTCCCCTACTCTACAATTTTTACGTGAATGACATTGACGATTGTCTTGCCAATTCATGCACGCTAAGGTAACTTGCAGACGACGGCGTGGTCTCCGTTACAGGGCCCAACGCTGCCGATTTGCAAGGACCATTGCAAGATACTTTGGACAATTTGTCTGTTTGGGCTCTCCGGCTGGGTATCGAATTCTCCACGGAGAAAACTGAATTGGTTGTCTTTTCTAGGAAGCGTGAGCCGGCGCAACTCCAGCTTCTATTAATGGGTGTAACGATCAATCAGGTCTTCACATTTAAATATCTTGGTTCGACTCTAAAGGTACCTGGGGATGTCACATTAGGTATCTGAAACAGAAATGCCAACAAAGGATCAATTTTTTCCGGACAATAACTGGAACATGGTGGGGTGCCCACCCAGAAGACCTGATCAGGTTATACCAAACAACGATATTGTCGGTGATGGAGTACTGGTGTTTCTGTTTCCGCTCCGCTGCGAACATACACTTCATCAAACTGGAGAGAATCCAGTATCGTTGCTTGCACATTGCCTTGGGTTGCATGCACTCGACCCATACGATAAGTCTCGAAGTGCTGGTGGGTGTTCTACCGCTGAAAAATCGATTATGGGAACTCTCATATCAATTGCTCATCCGATGCGACATTCTGAACCCGTTGGTAATTGAAAACTTTGAGAGGCTCGTTGAGCTTAATTCACAAACCCGATTTATGTCCTTGTACTTCGACTATATGGCACAGAGCATTAATCCTTCTTCGTATACTTCCAACCGTGTTCGTTTCCTAGATACTTCTGATTCTACTGTATTCTTCGACACATCCATGAAGGAAGAGATTCGTGGAATCCCGGACCATATACACCCGCTAGTGATCCCCAATATATTTTATAATAAACTCCGAGAAGTCGACTGTGGCAAAATGTTTTACACTGACGGATCAAATCTCGATGGGTCCACTGGCTTCGGTATCTTCAACAATACTATCACCGCTTCATTCAAGCTCAATGATCCCGCTTCAGTTTACGTCGCAGAGTTAGCTGCAATTCAGTACACCCTTGGGATCATCGACACTCTGCCCACAGATCACTACTTCATCGTTTCGGACAGCCTCAGCTCTATCGAGGCTCTTCGTGCGGTGAAGCCTAAAAAGCAACTCCCGTATTTTCTGGGGATGATACAGGAGTCCTTGTGTACGTTATCTGAAAAATCTTATCAGATTACCTTTGTTTGGGTCCCCTCTCATTGTTCTATCCCGGGCAGTGAAAAGGCCGACTCATTAGCAAAGGCGGGCGCATTAAATGGTGACATATACGAAAGACCAATCTGCTTCAACGAATTTTTTAGTATTTGTCGTCAGAGGACGCTCAACAGTTGGCAAACCTCGTGGAGCAACGGGGAACTTGGACGATGGCTACATTCGATTATCCCAAAGGTATCAACGAAGCCTTGGTTCGGGGGGATGGATGTGGGTCGGGATTTTATTCGCGTAATGTCCCGACTTATGTCCAATCACTACACCATGGATGCGCATTTGCGGCGTATTGGGCTTGCGGAGAGTAGTCTGTGCGCTTGTGACGAGGGCTATCACGACATCGAACACGTTGTCTGGGTATGCGCCGGGTATTGTAACGCCAGGTCTCAGTTAAAGGAATCCCTTCGGGCCCGAGGTAGACCACCCAATGTACCAGTCCGAGATATGCTGGCAACTCGTGATTTCCCCTATAAGTCCCTTATTTATACCTTCATAAAAACGATAAATATCCCAATTTAGCCCCTCCCTTTTATTTCTTGTTTTTAGAAATTTCCTCTTGCTTTGTGGAACCGATCAGCTCCAGAGTGCCACTATGTAACCGCCGTCGCCCTTACCACTACGCCTGCATAGAAGGAAACTGAAGCGAGAGCGACTCGAGGTCCGATGACTTTTGAGGATTCCCCGCGGGTCCGAAGAATACCATCCGCCAATCCGGTACTCGACGACTTACTAGACTGAGGCGCTAATTTGTTTCGTTGATCTCCCATTTGCGCGAAAGTTGCAAGTTTTACTCTTCTTTCCCTGTCACCATATACGCCTTCTCTCCCTGCCCTTGATACAACTGCTGCTACACTGATGTGGAAATAAACCCCCCTCTGAATATATCTTGATCAAATATAAGTCTTCGTTAAAAAAATCAAATTTGTATACTGTATTCCTTGTTTTAAGATAGCTGTAATTTTTACTCTTTATTGAAACTCTTGTCCTCTATCTTGTAAATAGAATTGTATTCCTAGTCTGTGAAATTTCTCATAAATATTTGTTCCCCCTTTTGTGTACTAAACTATATTGTTAGTTTTAAGATAACTGTAAAATATTTCGTAGAACACTATTATTCTCCTCTTGTATATCAAACTTAATCCCTTGTTTTAAATTTTTTCATAAAAATATCTTTTGGCCCTTTCTTGTATATAGAATCTTATTTCTAGTCTTAAGATAGCTGTAAACTTTTTTTTCCTCTGTAAAAAAAAATTCAACATTGTTACCTCCTAGTTTTAAGATATCCAAAAAGTAAAAACAAAAGAATTTGGCACCGCCAAGCTAACGCATTTGTGCCTATCAAATAAACTAAATGAATAAAAAAAACCAATTAGAAACAGTCGAATTTGATAGAACTATTTCGAGTATCTTACCAGAATATTATAGCTACTATCTTAGTTTTTAGCTTGGCTTAAAACTACGTTTGCATGAAGAATTATTCATGCATTCACAACAGCTCACCACCGGCTAAAATGCCCCACCCATTATTTTGGGGCATACTCACCCATTGCTGTGGGGCATACCATCCTCTTGTTGTGGGGCATATTACACTTTAACCGGGGGCATTTTACCCTGGGTGAAAGAAAAAACTAGAATTTAGGCATCTTTGAAAAATGATCAATAAATACTTGTATCAAGATGTTTTTAATAAAAAATGAAACGGGTACTAATTTCTAACTAATATACCAATAAATTAGAGTAATTGGTGCGGAGATCATAGTGTCGAATGGTGGAATATAGACACATTCCAGCGTTAGGGGACAACGTTTGCACGCATCATGCAACTATTAACAGTTCGTTATTTGAAAAATCCTACGATGTACGCTCAAAAAACTTAATTGAATACTTTGAATGTCCTAACACAACGTTAATGTTATGAGTTTGATGTTTTTCAGGTTGTCCTTTCACTCTGAGAGGTGAAAATGTCGCGTTAGGGGACAACAGCACGAAAAATTGATTTTCCAACCTACACTTGTATTTATCAAAAAACCTGCTCTGTCTCAAACTTTCGAGCATCTATTTGTTCTAGAAATTTGATCATCGATAGTCGCAGAACAATACTGTATACTTAGATTTTCGAGTTTTTAGGAAATTTTTTTCACGACCGCTACGAACACTGCGTTAGGGGACAACACCAAAATGAACACAAACGGTCGCATATGAAGTGTTGTCCCCTAACGCGACTGAAGAATTTGTTAAAGCTCAAACAAAGCGATGTATATTAGCTCTGAACCTGTAAATAACTCAAAATAAAGATTTGAAACGCCAAACCAGATGTATTTCTAGTTTAACCTTCATGTGTTTTATTAAGAAATCAAATTAATATGAAATGAGAACAGGACACACCGCATACCACAGTGTGGCACGGTATAGAAGAGATTGTAGACCACAATCGCCACTTTCTAATGGATCGAAAAAGGTGGTTTCAAGTAGTTTTGGTAAGTTTAATATATTATTGACATCAGTGGCGGATCCAGGGGGAGGGTCTTGGGGGTCCGGACCCCCCTTCCGAAAATTTTTAGCATATTGAGAATTTTTAAAAAAGTTTCTTTTTTTAATTCATTCTAAGTTCAAAATCTTTGCAAACCAGATTCGATTACCAAAACTTAGTTTAATTAAATGAGGGTATTACATATGGGTCATCCATAAATGACGTAGCGTTAGATGGGGGAGTTTTGTATTTTGTGATGATGTGTGACGACGGGGGGGGGGGGGGGTAGGGGTCATGTTAGGCTACGTAGCTTTTTTAAAGGGGAATAACTAACATCGTTTTTTTAAATAAAAAAATAGGAGGACAGGGGGAGAGTTACCGTAAAGCTACGTAATTACCAGGGGGGGGGGGGTATTTAGAGGTTTGTGACGAAATGCTACGATGGGGGAGAGGGGTGTTAAAAATTACTCAAAAAATGCTACGTCATTTATGGATGGTGCCTATTACGTATTGTACAATGAACATTTTAAAGTCGAAATTTTGGACCCCCTCCAAAAAATTTTTCTGGATCCGCTCCTGATTGACATAGGAAAATATATGAAATAAAATTAACTGTTTCTTAGGGTGACTCAATTTTTTTTTGTAACCAACTAAGTTTTTTTCATGTAAGTTTGGTGCACTGACTTTGTTTTTTGACCTTATAAAATCTTGAAAATAAAATTGACTGGTGATTAGGGCAGATAAAATACGTCATAGGGTTGTTCAATATTTATTTTCTTGTTACGTTACAAATACACAAATGTGACTCTGAAGCAATTCAACAAAGGAAAGACTGTCAAACGATTATACTCAGTCGAGCAATTATTATATTTACATATTGTATATAATGTTGTCGCGAAATACGAGTAATGCGGTTGAAAAAAAAAATTCAAAAGAGAATATCGCCCTTCCAGTTCATCCTCTGGCGTTTGCACAACTGTTTCTACTCATAGATCTGCAAGACGACACTTATTAGTAATGATTGCGGAAATTATTCCAAATGTAGCCGTTTTACGCAATTTTTGGAAAAGAAGGGTAAAATCCAGCTTTTTGAAAATTTTGATATATTAGAGTACAAAAAAATTCGTTAAGAAATTTCACACAATTGCGGTCTTATGGCTCAGATGGCTGGCTTGTCATTGAATTATCTAAATAATAGAAAACTGGAGAATTTCGTAAAATTGTATCTTTTATTAGCGAATTCTAAGAAATGCGTATCCTCAGGATAACAGTTTGAATTTAAAGTGCTATAAAACATAAAAAAAACTGCATTAAACTACGATGTTTGGTTCATGTTGAAGAAAATCTATCCCGAAAAGACAAACCGGGTTAGTTCCAAGTGGTCAATAATTATCCCGCTACTTTGAAAGAATGTGACGACGAGTGAGTATTATTCCCTATGACCAAATTCTTCCGCGTGCTCTCATGCTTATTTGGTATTCTAATGCGTTCCATTCTATATCTTTGAAATCACTTCGAACTCTGTTCTGAAATTGTTGATATATCCTTAGACAGTTTATTTACTGATATATGTAATAAAAAACTTGATAATTTTTCGATATTATAAGGCCTCCCCCTTAATGGAACAGACCCCCCCGCCCCTGAGACCACCCATGGCACTGCATGGCTGCGGTATTGCTGAAATAGGTTTATTATATCTTTTATGTCCACATACTGTTCTATAGGCTCTCAAAGTAACTCTACAGAAGAATTTACCGTATTGCAACGGAAAGCGTTAGGAGACAACACTTCAGTGCACCCCTCTGAAAGAACGATTCCAAAGTTATATACAAATAACATATTTTTAGAAAGGTATTGATGAGTACTAATAGCTTCTGAAAAGATTTCATAGATAGCGTGTTTTGTTTTCGTGAAAAATTGAAAAAGCATGATATTTGCGTTAGGGGACAACGCAAAAATGGTCAATTTTTGCCCCCCTTTTATCCGACGATCAATTCACTCAATAAATCTGCGTCCGAAGATGAAATCTTTGTACAATATGTGAACAATAAAATGGAATTTAAGCTTATTCCAAATAAATTTTATTATAAACCTGTCGGTGTGGTACGGGAAAATCCATTCAATTATTAAAAACGAGTCATAAAAGTATTACTGGTTTTCATCGACGACCGTTATAAAATTCTTTTGAAAAATTTCTATATATCTATGATTTGGGAGCCTTAAACCTATATCAACATATTTCAGAATAACTTTTACTTATATTAGCAGATTTATTTTTATGAGGTAAGCGATACAAGTGCGTGGAATGTGTCTATAGCTATTTTTGCTTAAAGGGGGCGTATTAGACCTGTTTACCCTATTAATGTTTTCGACCTCCCAGTTGACACCTGCCCATAGTATGTATGATAGTTACTTCATTGACCAAAGTAACACTGAAAGAAAGTGTCCAATTAAAATGGCGATTGAGAAGCTTCCCTCTCTCGAAATAAACTGGATATAATGTATTTCAGTTTGAGGATATTATAAGGTACATTTTAAATAAAGTTTAGGACACTTTCCAAAAGCGTCGAAATTATGAACAATTGGTAACCCTCTAATTGGATATCTAAGCAATTATATGTATGACGGAGTTTGAAAAAGCATAATTCACGTTTACTGATTCCCGGGATTCGGGAAGTTTCAAATTTACTAGAGTAATACTGTGAGTATACTGTATTATTTTACCTATCAACAAAACAAGCAATTTTTTTCTTTCATCTCGAATTACTTACTATAAAAGTTTTACATGATCTTTGAAGCAAGATGTAAAATCTCTTTTTTATGCAAAGCGGTCAAAAATCTCTCGGACCCAAAACTATGGAATCTATTTGATAATCCCATTCTCAATCATCAATTTCCCGAAATGGATGTTCATTCGATTAGCATTTGGAAATTGTAGTGTTTCCATTAGCACTGTTACCAGCTACACGTAGTTCTCTTTTAACTAACCATATGTCTATTCCGACAACCTAATCCTCTAGTAGATATCGTCACCTAACCCACGTCGACTCTTCCCGAGAGGTGTCCCTTTCACATATATTGCATTCACTCCATGATACGCAACCCCTCTCGAAACGAAATGATAAAACTTTCTTCACCGTGTCCGTTAGCATTCAACAGAACTGACACCGCTAGGAAGGTGTTGCCCGACACATGCCAGCTCCCACCCTCTTTTTCGTCCAGAGCACACCACTCGGGAAGGACTTTTATCCCGCATCCTTCGGTCACTATTTCGTTGAAACCATGCAAACGACGTCCTCCATGCGATGCTTGATTCTTGGTAGAAGATTATTAACTTATCAAATTGTTAGATTGTTTATTAGATTTAGAGAAAAACATGTACAAGAACAACCCCTATCTGCACATATAATGCTTGGCAGGGGAAAATTAAATCCTAATCAACACTATCCCGCTGACCTTGCCCTTACTGAATGCCATACCAACGGAACTACCTTCCGTTTCGCCTGCCTGCTTGTCCAAATCTTATTAAAATCAGTGAAATATGTCTCCTTGACCAGACTTGCCGTCGACCAACAGAAGAAAGCCATCGCACCCGCGCTGACGTCATACGCATTGGAATGCCCACCTGTTGAGCCACCAGTGGGAACTGACTCCACAAAATCCTGGCCGCCTGTTACCTACGGTATTGGCAATCTATGATGAAAATGGCCCTAAAAATCGTTTTAGCAGTTTGGTCACGTACCGAATTTTCCGAGCCCTATTGTTTCTGCACCCCACCTCCCTATTATATTTCCGGCATCGCAATCGGTTGGGTTGAGGCTGGGAAAAAAAGCGAAAGTATTTCCTCCCATAGCTGTTATTAGTACGAGTCAATACAGTCACACTGGACGTGCGAAGAAGAGCGAAAAAGTCCTTGCGATGATGGTGTGTTAGTTCTAACTGACGAGGATCTATGACCTGGTCAGCTGGTTGAATGTATGGAGTATAAGGTTTCTCCAGGAAGTGGTCAGATGAGTGGCTCTTCTTCGGACATTTGCCAGTGGTGGTGGAGCTTGAGCGAAAGAAAATGTATCCCACCCGGTTATGAACTCTTCATACCGTCTCATTAGATTTCTAATCTAGATGTGTGTAGTGTAAACATGAAGCACTGTCTGTTTATCTGGGTGCAAGGAAGCCGGTGCATTCGTGCCGGCCAACCACGTGGTTGATTCGAAACGGTACGAGCGGTAGAAGCACGTGGCTTTTTGAACCATCACTTCCGATTGGTGATTAGAACTGATGGGGAAGAAGGTTTGTGCGATGGGAGGTGTTTTTCCTGGCGAAGGACAATAGTCTTTGAGTTCGTGGTGGAAAAAGTAGAGTGTCGTTTTCTTGCGAGGAAAAAGGGATTAAATGTGGATGTTCTGAGAAATGAGTATTTCTTCGGTGTACTTAATCCCCCGGAGTGATTTATTTACTTCAGACTGAGTTAGTTATGGTATTTGCGTTTCGACTTTGTCTCATCAGAATCTAACACTATACCAAAAACAGCCCCACAATTAATGTGCTTGATCAAATGCCTAGTCAAGCGTGAAATCCTCAAGAAAAGGAGTTCTAATTAGGCTGAAGAGAACCAATCAATTGGAAGTGACACCACAGACTTTTCCCTTCAGAAAATCTCAACGACCTCTCCTAGGATAGAACCCAGACCCACTGAGATGAGAAACATATACTCAACAACAGGCGCCGTCTATGTTTACTAATATAACTTTTTATTCTTCCCACAAGTGAAAAAGTATTCATTCCTTTGTTTACTTTGTGAACCACTCAACACCCGCCTCCTCCAGAAAAAAACACTTATCCCGAATGCGCAGGTCCACTGATAACAGCACGTAAACGTGCCAGTTTTCCATCAACATACGACATCCAACAAAAGCTGCCACCTTGGTACCGGGAAATTCTGTCGCCTCGCCAGTGAATTGATAAAAAACACAATGATAAAACCCGCTGGTTGAGAAACGTGTAAAACCCAACCAAATGCTCTGTGTGCAGAAATTTTCCTTCTCCCCTGCTGTGACTGGAAAAACGGCGCCACGCTTAAGTAATTTGATAATTTGTCTCACATCCAAAATACGAAACCGCCACTCCCCGCCAGCCAATGTCAAAGAAACTACAAAAACAAGACCGTATGGAGAGTTTTTCCTATAGTCACGAGTCCTTGAGCCGGAGGATCTCATTAGCACGTGCCAATTTCTCTCGAATCGTCCCTCGGTTGGCTCTTCTCCTTTTTACATTCAAGAGCGCAGTGCACTTTCCCCTTAATTTTTTTTCCTAACTACCACGACTAGACGGCCGAAGGAAGTATGGAAAATTCAAATTTTGCGCCGTCGAAAGTCGGTTAAAATGTGGCTGCTAGTCGAGGTCAGCTCATTATTCGGTGGCTTAATGAGATGGACACCAGGCGGCCATGGTCAGTAGGATGTCCATTTCCCGTTACCGGTCAGCAAAATTCGTAACATTTTTCGGTGACCTCCGCCAACAGGTCATCGAAATTCGATTCCGTACCCCAAACGCGGGCTGGGAAAATCGGCCTCATCATCATCATGATCTTAATCACGAACATGGCCGCGGACGGAAAGCTAATTTCCCCTCTTTTTTTCTTTATCGTTGTGATTACGATATTCACTGACTTACTGGAGAAAAAATGGAAATGAGTTTCCTCTCATTTGACCGTCGCATTCACCCCCAGCACGGAGAGTCACTTTTCTCGGAAGTACAGGGACACGTGTAATCACTCTCTTTCCGCTACTCTCGGACTCGCTCCCTAATTTTCATTACGCTGGTCTTGGACATATCCCGGTCTGCAAGGAACTCATTTCACTACTGGATAACTTTTGTGTGCTGCTGCTGCTGCTTCTGCTACGAGAGCAGAATGGGAGTGATGAAAATTACTTAAGCAGATTCGCGAGCACGACCGGAAGTGTCGTCGTCGTCGTCCCCTTTGGCGAGACGCGCGGCGAAAAGACGATTAGTTTTTGGCCTGGCGATTTGAGGATGTTAATAAGAATTGAACCAGGCAGTCAGCATTCGAAGGGAGGTAGCTCCGAGGCAGCGCCGTGAATCGGACGCGGGAATTGCAGTGCGCATGTGGTAGATTTTATCAATGAAGTTTCGAATGGGGGTGACTATGTTTTCGAAGTTATTCAATGTCGGGTGGGAGACATGCCTAGGAAAAAAATCAATATTCGTGGTTCAAGATAATGGAATATGTAATGATTATTGATCAATGTTGAAATTACATATCGTTGAAAATTTAAATTACCTGAAAAATCAAATGAATTAGATAGTGCATCGATTCTAAATGTAACATCTGCTAAACTAGCAAATGAGAATAGAACAAAAATTCCATCAAGCTAACTGGCAGCTAGAGTATGAGATGGCAGATATGGAATGGGGTATAGCTAGCTGATAAAATACATCCTTTTCGCAATTTCGCAATATGTGAAATTCGCCCAAATTTAAATATTTCATTTATTTTAATTTGAATTATTTGATTAACTATATTCATTTTACTGAGTTTTACTTTTATTTGTTTTGTATATTGCATTTATTTGTTCATAAGATTAATTTTATACGTTTTCCAAATATTGGTAAGCTTTTTTTTTCTTAAGGGGAGTGTCTGGTATAAAGTACTCAAAACGAAAGTTATTTTGTATTACGATTTTGAAGACAGGGCAACAATGGATCTTTGGTGTAATGTCACGATCACTTTATACATTCATTGTGCACGAAAAAAAAAATATTTTCAGTCACACAGAACCTCACATACGAGTGTTCCAAGAGTAGACATCCAACCATTTCCAAATGGAGGAGCGCCAAGGCGAACACGATAACTCTTGATAGAATTGTCTGCTACGGGAAATTCAATAACTTTTGTAAAGCTTAGACATCTAGTTAGTCCATGAACCACGAAAAAACGGAAAAAAAGTTCGAGTTTAGGAAAATGGCTTCATGAAAACCGAAAAATCTCATCTTTCACTGTAAAATTTGCTCACTTTTCTTCAAAATAATAGGGAGAAAAATTTATTCAGTTTTCTGTGGTTCATCGACAGGTTACACATATTGTGCAGTCTCATAAAAGAAATGAAGTCAATTAATTGATTAGTTTTTGAGTTATCGTGTTCGCCAATTTGAAAAACGCGGTTTCGAGATAAACGCTATTAAAGGGTGTCCGACATCAAATTGCATCACGGAAAAAACGCTGTCGAAAATAACCAATTGGGTAGTTTCTCTTCAAAATTTGGGTAAAAGTAGTTTAGAGTGTATTGTTTACACTGAATTTTTATCGCTGTCAGTTTTTCGAAAATTATTGCCGATAGATTGAAATCTGCGTGTGTTATAGCTAATATGCGCGAGGAATGCATGATTGCTTCAAACAAAAGGAGTTCAGCGTGGCCACCGAGATTACGGGAGACTATTATAAATGTTCAATACTAAAAATTAAGCGGATAAAAAGGAAGTTCATTTTTTTGCCCACTACACCAGACGCCCCCCTTAATGCAACTTTCAGACAATGTTGTGGTTTCTGTTACGGGACCCAAAGCTGTCAATGTACAATGACCATTACAGAATACCTTAGATAATTTGTCTGCTTGGGCTGTTAAGCTCGGTATCGAATTCTCCACGGAGAAAATAAATCTAGTTATATTTCCTAGGAAGTGTAAACCAGCACAACTACAGCTTTAATTAATGGGTCAAACTATCGGTCAGGTGTCTACAGTTAAATATCTAGGAGTCTGGTTTGACTCGAAAGGTACTTGGGGATGCCACATTACGTATCTAAAACAGAAATGCCAACAAAAGAACAACTTTCTTCATACAATAACTGGAACATGGTGGGGTGCCCACCCACGAGACCTAATTAGGTTGTATCAAACAAAGATACTGTCGGTAATGGAACACGTATGCTTCTGCTTTCGCTCCGCTGCGAACATAAATTTCGTCAAACTCGATGGAATTCAGTATCGTTGTTGCGTAGAGTGCATGCAGCCGACCCATACGATGAGTCTCGAAGTCCCGTCGGACGTTCCCCCGCTGAAATCTCATATCGATTACTCATACGATGCGATATCTTGAACCCAGAAGTGATTGAAAATTTTCGAAAGGCTTGTCGAGCTCAATTCTCAGACTCGTTTTATGTCCCCGTACGTTGACTACATGGCGCAGAATATTAATCCTTCTTCTTACAATCCCAATCGTGTGCATTTCATAAATACTTCTGAATCTATTGATTTCCTCGACGCATCCATGAAAGACGAGATTTGTGGAATTCCGGACCACATACGCCCACAAGTTCCAAACATTTTTTATAATAAATTCCGAGTAGTCGACTGTGCTATACTGACTGACTGATGGATCAATTCTCGAATGGTCCGCTGGCTTCGGTATTTTCAATCAAAAATTCATCGCCTCCTACAAACTCAGTGACTCTGCTTCAGTTTACGCCGCAGAACTAGCTGCTATTCAGTATACCCTTGCAGTCATTGAAATATTATACGCAGACCATTACTTCATCGTTTCGGATAGCGTTAGTTCCATTGACGCTATTCGCTCGATGAAACATGGAAATCATTCATCCTCCCTCCCCTGACTCTTGTATTGATCGCCTCCTACACTCTCCCGCAAATATCTTCCCGAAGCATTTTGCCTTTCCTGTCTCTTCTAGTTTTAACTATTATGTTACATAATCTCGTTGGAAAGAACACTCATAAAATAGCTCTAATAAATAAAAGCTTACCTCATGAAAATAAATCTGCTAATATAAGTAAAAGTTGTCCTGAAATATGTTGGTATGGGTTTAAGGCTCCCAAATAATAGATATAGAATAGAAATTTTTTCAAAGAATTTTATGACACTCGTCAATGAAAACCAGCATCTACGACTAGTTTTTAATAATTGAATTGATTTTTCCGTACCACACCGGTAGGTTTGCAATAAAATTAATTTGGAGTAATCTTAAATGCCATTTAATTGTTTAAATGTTGTACAAATATTTCAGCTTTTCACGCAGATTTATTGAGTGAATGGATCGCCGGTAGAAAGGGGAGCAAAAATGGACCATTTTTGCGTTGTCCCCTAACGCAAAATTCATGTTTTTTTAAATTTTTCACGAAAACAAAGTACGCTATCTATGAGATCTTTTCTGAAGCTATTAGTACTCACCAGGGGTGGCGAAACACTTTACACCCGTGTGGGTAGAAAGCATAGGGTGAGGAGGATTGTTTCCCTTTTCGCAATGCACACGCTTACGTTGCATTCACATTAAATCACGTTCGTTTATGCAAATGGAATTGTGGTACATCGATGTTTTCAAATGTGTGTTGTGCGAGATACATGCGTTGCGCATCTAAATTTTTTGAAACGGTTCCAAATTTCGAGTGGGTAATTACCCACTCGGTTATTTTCGAGTGGGTAGTACTACCCATACTACCCACGCTTTCCGCCGGCCCTGGTACTCACCAATACCTTTCTGAAATGTGCTAGTAATACCGGAATGTCCGGGCACCCAGACAAAGGTAGATAGCATTGTCAAAACTATCTATCTTGTCTGGGTGACCGGACATTCCGGTATTACTGGAAATGAATGGGCTGACGAATTGGCCAGGGCAGGTTCATCGATTGACTTCGTTGGCCCTGAGCCCGCGCTACCAATTTCGACAAGTTGGATAGCATAACATAGCATAGTATAGCAAAAACAACCGCATGGGTGGCTGATACAGTGGCTCATACTAAATGTGGTACAGTCCCCTGCACACCTGGCCATGTCCTTACGATCGCTAAAGGGTAGGGAATGTTAGTTGCATACCTACTTAAGAAGATGCGGGAAACCTACGCAATCTCCATAGGCATTACGGATGTTAGAATTGGTTAGTAGGGTAGGAAAATGGGAAGTGAATATGTGGGTATAACAATTAGGGGAAGATGGGATAAAACGCACCCCCTAAGGAAATATGATCATAACTCAGCTGTAGAACATCAATTGGGAGAATTTAATTAATGATATCGTCTAGCCAACATATTCTTCTGTAATCGCAATCATAACGCTTTGCAAAGTATTCAAAAACATGAAAAATATTCAATTTTTCAAAATCATTGAAAATTACCTTTTCAAAAATAAGCGGGGCAAAACGCATCTGTGCGGGGGGAAAATGCACCACAACAACAGGGCATAATGCACTGCAACAACGGGGCAGAATGCTCGGTGAACAAGCAAGTAGTTTTGTTTTCTGGCGGGATTTCACAAAAGTGTGCCATTAAATAGCCTTAGGTTATGCAATTATCATGTTTTCAGAACGATTTTTCTATTTTCGATTAAAAATTCAGCAAAATCAAAGAAGAGGGCATTTTGCCCCCGATGGAGCAGAGATTTAAATTTAGCAAAAAGTGAACTATTTAGTAGATTTTTCATATATAGCGCGACAGAATAATGAGCAATGGTATAAATAGAACTGGAATGCACTGATATGATAATAAAACAGCATTTATAAGAGCTGCAAACCCTTGTTACACGAGCCACAATAATTACATGAGAAGCGCACTTTATTAATTCTTGTTTATTTTTCGAGTTGCTATTGATGTACGGTTATCAAACTTTGACAGTGTAAGTTAACTATGGCGGATTTCCGACTGGTACCCCTTTTTAGAAATTTTCAGCAGTTTTCGATTTAAACAAGGGATGCATTTTGCCCCGGGGGTGCGTTTTACCCCATCTTCCCCAATGGTATGGTATGAATAATCTAATGAACTATAAAATAACAATAAATTAAGTTGATTTTTTGAATGTCCTGCAACGGGAACAGGCTTCAGCAACCACCGTTCCACCCCATTTTCCGTGTCTTCTGTTGGTAGTGTTTTCTTTTACTATTATATTCAAGGTCCTGCGTCGTAAAATGCACAGGAATTAATCCGACGTTAGCAGTTCCGCGTAATTATGGAAGATATCGTAGGAGCGACGAGTTGCATCAGAAAAGCAACAGACTTGAAAGGTCCGAGCGGATATAACGGGCATCGAGAATTTGCTCTTTCTTCGATAGACACTGTGACGTTCCCATGTCAATAATAAGTACTGATCGTGTAACGATGCTTGGTGTACAGGCTTGCAGCCGGGTTCATAATTTTTTACACATTTACCGCGCACTAGTTCTTTTCACGTTTTTCCACGAACGGATTTCTGAATGGGAACCATCTTTTTCAATTTTGAGCAGCAGAATATATAATATATAAATATATAATATATAAAATCCGGAACTGGTCAAAAAACTACAAATCTAAAAAATGACGGCAGCGATTTTTTTGCGTCCTACACGCATGGATACTACGATCTCCAATCGCCAATTTCGACAAGTTGGATAAGGAAAAAAATACGGTTCTGAACTTCGTCCGAGCACCGCAATTATTGGAGAAATCTACAAACGTGTCGCCAAACAAAGGCGTTTCTAGAACAACCGTGCCAGTGATTTCGAAAAATCTAATACATTTTTCGAAGCTCCACAGCGGCATGCTGACCAGGGCTTTAACCGGCCACTGCAAACTCAATTATCACATGGCAACTATTCAGGGTGCTGAGTCTTTTTCATGTGATCTTTGTGAATCCGACTACGGAATATTTTTTTTTATTTTTACCATTTTTTGTTAACCATTTTTGTTAACGACCTATTGAGTCAATTTGTCAACAGTTTTTACGGCATTTAATTAGCAAGGGACTGGAAGGTGAAGTATATTTTTCAATATGTGGAGCCATAGTACTCAATGGAGAGCAAGGTGTTGAAGGGAGAAAGTTTAGAAAAGCGTGGAAGGATCATATATGCAAGCTTAGAGCTCACCGGCGACTTAACTTTTTGTCTGCTACCGTAGGAGTCAGGGTCTTTTGGCATTAGAAATGCGAATCACCGACGGTCGGTTCCGACAGCATGAAGTAACAAGTTACTTTACGCTTGTCCGGACATGCCGTAGACTCAGGTGATTCGCATATCTAATACCAAAAGACCCTGACTCCTACGGTAGCAGGCAAAAAGCTAAGTCGCCGGTGAGCTCTAAGCTTGCATATATGATCCTCCCACGCTTTTCTAAACTTTCTCCCTTCAACACCTTGCTCTCCCTTGAGGACTATGGCTCTAAATATTGAAAAATATACTTCACCTTCCAGTTCCTTGCTAATTAAATGCCGTAAAAACTGTTGACAAACCGACTACGGAACCTCATATCATCTGATATGCAACTGTCCAGCGGTAGCGCAATTGCGATTTCGAGTTTTCGGCCATCCTTATATAAACGAAACCATGTTTGGACGATTGAAACTCAGAGACATACTAAAGTTTCTTATCCAATGTGGTAAAGAGCTTTTGGCTTATTCGCAGGCAAGTTGAACTACTTGTGAGTTTAACTTACCTGTTGTTTTTTTTTTGTTTTTGTGCTGTTATTTTTCCCACCCTTCCAATTCTACTTCCCCACACCTCCTTATCCTTTCCTTCCGCTCAGAAAATGATGAAAACACACGGCAAAGCACAAATCCCCGACTACATACGGGGAACGTGCCATTTAAGCCAATATATTCTGATTCCTGATACTTCTCCCGAGAAGGCTTCCATTTCAGTCGACTTACAACCACCAAAGACACTGGTCACGAAACTCTGCTGCTGTCTGATCCAGCGCAAAACGAACCACAATACAGTACTTCTTTTCTAGTGTGCATTGTCTTAAGAACAAAGGAAACCGTTCGATCTACTTTTTTCCTCTGCTAAGTTAGAGCAACAAAAAGCAAAGTGAACGACAGTTAGTGTATCTAGAACAAAGGAAACATTGCATCATGAGTGAATTTGATGAAAAAGCACTACTTCGACCCAACACAGCGGTTGTTGACTTAAGATTTTGTTCTACGCGACCGAGTCTTCGTGAGGTGGAACATTTTCTGAAGGTGAACATGAAGCTTAGGCTTAAGGATGTCATATATCTTCAGTATCATCACTTGCGCAGTGCGGTATTGATATCATTCAACACTCTAGACCAAGCAAAATGATTCACTTTACAGAACAACCTAAAACACGTGTTTGAAAGTGACAGTGTGAAGATACCAGTATATATAGAAATCAATTATATAGATGTAAGGCTACATGATTTGTCACCGCGTACGCCCCATGAATCAATTAGAAAATACATGTCGCAATTCGGAGAAGTGGAATCAGTCAAACCTGATACTTGGAGAAACTTTTTCCCCAGTATTCCCAACGGTGTTCTTGTGGTGTGGATGCGGGTCGTAAGACCTATTCCCTCCCACTTGACTATAGAATTCAAATATAAAGAAACTAACATCAAACAAACCACGCTATGCACCCACGAAGGGCAGACTCCTACGTGCAAGTACTGCAACCAGACGGTATATCATGGAACACCTTGTGTGGGAAATGTTGAGGAGAATGCATCACATTAAATTGCCCACACATCTCCGGCAAACCAATCCGAAACACAGTCTTCAATAACATCACCAGAACCACAAACGGTTTCCAATTTTGTGGCAGCTGTTCAAGCCATAATAACAACTGTAAAATCAGCATACAATACTTCTGAATCAACTGCTAGCACCATCGGCGAGGAAGCAAATAAGAACGACAACGGCTTCACGCTCGTGACCCGTAAGGGCCATAGAAAAGGAGGAACATCTGATCGTGAACATCAAGGCACTACAAACGATGATGACATTGACGGCAACGATGAAAACGCAATGGACCCACAAGATATTTTCCCGCCGCGAAAGAAAGTCTCCCCCCGCAATAAAAAGTTGCGTGGACGAGAACCAAAGGACGCTCAATAACTTGTTTTTTATACATTTTATATTGTAATTATTTAAGGGACCCACGGCTCCGTTAAGCTACCGCAATGAGCCGTGTCAAATAAACAAATTTAAAAAAAGGCTTCCGTTTCGCTTTCTTATCTTGTTCCTTCTTCTCTTCCTCCTTTTGTTTCCGTTCCCTCAGCTTAGCTTGTTGGCTTCCTACGATGCGCCAACTACGGTCTTTCCCAACGTTCCTTTGGTCGCAAGCGCCCTCCAACTCGCTCTTCTGATTTTCCGGGTCCTCTTGCTTCCTCGGCATGTCCCTCACTCTTTTTACCGAACGAGTATTGTGGTGATTTTACGGTGTCACGTGTTATGCGGTTTCCATTAGAGCTTTTACGGCAGATTCAGCTCTCATCAAGAGCGCCTTCTGCTCACGTTCAGCAGCTGTTACGACCGATTTGATGCTCGTCACTAGCTGCTTCACCTTGTTGTGCACATTGTGCTTATCCTTCACGAACTCATAGAGCTCGTCGACTTTTTCTTCACCTCCGTCAAGTGCGACTTCCCGAGATGCGGGTTATTCTGGGTGGTGTCGCTACCTGATCTCCAAGTAACACATGTCAACAAGTCTAAGAAAAATGTTCTACCTATTTGGTTGAATGTCAGTTGTAGAAAAGTATAAAGGCTTTTTTCAGACTGCACATAAGCGTGTACGTAAAAAGCGCTGAGAAGTAAAAATACCGTTAGATAAATAGACGCGTATGGAAAACGCGTACTGGTTAATTGAACCGCGTAATAAATTGAATTCGTCGATTAGCTGTTGTGTTTTGATTTATCTCGGCCGTCACAACAGTATCATATAAAGAACAAAGTACTTGCAAACTTGTGAAATACTTACCGACACGTTAACGAAATAAGTTTGCAACAACGAGAATGCGTCATGGATGCATCTGTATTCGTTTTTTTCTTCTTTCAATGAATCAGCCACAACGAGTAGGCGGTCATGATGCTTTTATAAATTTTTGCACCATATTCGAGAGCATATTGGTAGGCGCAATCGAAAGCTGCGTCATTTGCATCCATTTCTGATTTTATTTAAGGGCGCATAGAAAATATAAATGTAAAATTGAAATATTCACAGTAAATCTAGACGCGCTGGTGAAATTTATGTATAGCAGAGAAAAATATTTCCTTCCAAAAGTTCGATACTATCTTGCGAGAAATATCATCGTATTATTCCAACACCGAAATTTTTCCAAACATAATTGAACTTGATTTGAAACTAAGTGGCAAAATTGATTTGCAAACTACAGCGTTTGTTCTAGATTATCATGACATGTTGCAAATAGACTCCGCCTTGGGACTTTTCTGGTGATGAACAGTTGAGAATATGTTCACCACAGCTGGATTGTTACACGTGATTTGGTTTTATTAATATTTTTTTTAATTTTTTTTTTTTTCAATACAAAATGTGTTGCTTGGGTCTCGAGGTGAACACTCGATTCAGTAACCCCATCTCACGTTGGTTTCCTCGTGGCTCACTCTGTTCCAAGCCGCTGTTGGTACTCACTGTGGCTACCAGTGGTGTAACAGGTTATCTCTGCCGATCGTTGCATTTGTTTTATAAGATGTCTATATTTTGTTGGGTCCCAACTCCGGGTCGCTAACTCCACTCGTTGCACATAGTTGTCTCTCGTGATCCCAAGATTATCTATACATACTAAAAACTTAGCAGCATGGAGGTCATGCTAGGGTTGACACTATCCTTCATGGGGAGTAGTATCCAGAGCCGGATCGGCGTAAAATTGGGAATGTTCCAACCGAACCTAGTACCACCACCTAAGTGGTGACGAGTTTTGCATGTAGACCTGACAGGGTTTTGTCGGGACGGAGGCAGCCGTGCTGCTAGCCCGCTCGCCATTTGAAGTCGGTATCATCCTTCATTACTCAGGGAGTAGAACAGCACGCCTGTCAGCCCAAAGTCGCGGTTCAGTTCGTGATTCGTGTCCTGTCCGTTGACGTTCGCCATGGCGAATATGCCATAATTAGGATGTTACTGGCGCCGATCCTGATGTGCCGGTTGGCACTCCGGTTGGGCTAGAGTGCTTTTAGTGCTAAGATCTATAATTATTGGAATCTTAGGATCTTAGCAGAAGCGACACAGACTCGCTTCGTCGGAGCTACTTTCGGAGTTGTGGCTTTTTTAGAGGTTCAACAGAGCCCAATCCAAACCCTACCACATCCTAGAAAAACTCCACAACTCGCACTAGGGCCGGGATGGGGGGGTCATTAATCTGATTAGTCGCAGCTGTCTATTGGCGCATTATGTATTTTCTTTGCTGTGGCGTTACAATCGTGTGGGACAACGGAACCAAACGCAGTGTTCCGTTCGTGATTATTGGAACTGTGAATGGGGAGATCTATCTCAAGGAGTGTCTAAAGAAGCGTCCGCTTCCTCTGTTGAAGCAACACAAAGGCCGGATTTAGCTTCGTGTGACGATTCAAATGTTGCCCTGGAGTGGTACGAAGCCAACGTACCAAAGGACATGCACCCCCCCCCCCTCCTTCCCAAAGGCACCAAAACTAAGACCCATCGAAAAATATTGGGAAAATATGAAGCAGAAACTGCGGAAGCATCCCAAGATGGTCAAATCTGGGGAAACATGAAGAAAAATTAGGTTTCCAGATGTTGTACAGCACCTAATGAATGGAAATAAGCGTAATGTGCGAGCGTACGGTTATGGTATCAAAGTCGAATGAAATAAATATGCCAAAAGCTTACTAATAGGTTATATTTTATTGCCTAAAATTTTTAAAAGGATCGGTCCATTTTTAGGTAATTTTTTAGTGTTTTTTTTCCCGTGATGCAATTTGATGTGGGACACCCTTTATGAGAAGCAGTCTTCTGAGGCGATTCCAAGAATGTTGTAAATATGTTCCATATTGACAGTATTCCATTGAAATTCACAAATAGTATCCAAGATCTGGAACATTCCTGTGGAATCCCGGATTCCCGCACACCACATGAACCAATTACCATTACCATTAATTTTTTGCCTAATAGTTGATTGTTGATATTCTATGATGTCACTAAGTATCAATTTCCAGCTTGAAAAAGAACTCTGAAATTTGATTTATTAAAATCTAAAAAGGTACCCGGATACTCTATCGGCTACACACTGAAGTTTTTTTATGCGGAGGATACGTACCGCATAAGAAAAATCCGCATAAAATAGAACCGCATAACTTTGAAAATCCGCATAAAAAACTGCATAATTTTGAAAATCCGCATAAAACAAACACATAAGGTGTGAAATATTTTTCAATATTAAGAACCATAGTACTCAAGGACGAGCAAGGATTTGAAGTAAGAAAGTTTAGAAAAACGTGGAGTAGGGTCATATGAGCAAGCTTGGAGTTTCCCGGCTACATTACTCTTTTTCTTCTGCAACGCAGGAGTCAAGATCTTTTGGCATTAAATGCGAATCACCCTGTCGGAACCTTGACTCCCCGGAAACGCAAGACTGATCGCGATAACGATTTCGAGAGAAATTTTAACGTCGGGAAATTTCTCCGTCGGAGTAGACTAGGCCCACCACCGGGGACTAGTGCGAGTAGATCGGGAAGTAGCTCCGGCAGATGCTCGTCGGGGCGCCTGTCAACTGGAAGTCACCCTCCATCCAGAATCGCAGGACCAACCTCGGCATCTGCCCGGGTAGCAACGGTTTCGGAAGATCTTCCACTGCCGGGGAACTCTTCGTCGGAGTAGGAAAGATCCACCGTCGGGGACTATTCCGAGTAGTCCGTAGCGAATCGCCGGCTTGAATCATCGGGGCACCAGTGAACCGGACGCAACCCTCCACCGGGAATCGCTGGAATGACCTCGGCATTCTGCCGCACTGCCTCTAAGGAAGAATAACGTGTCCGTCAACGATTGCAGGAGACATTCTTTCGTCGGGGAACTCTCCGCCATGGTAGACTAGCTCCACCGTCGGGGACTAAGCCGAGTAGCACCGAACGCGACAAACCACCAGGGTCGTTGGGGCACCAGTGAACCGGAAGCCATCCTCCAACCGGAATCGCCGGATCGACCACGGCATCCAACTGGCCAACGTAGAGAGTAAGGCATTTAGAATATCATGCCGTGCAGGACTGATATGGCGGTTACGAGACAAGCGGAATCTAACACGACCAGCTAGACCTGGAATCAAGTGAAGTACATTAGCACGCCTCCCCCCGAAGTAGTCATTTCAAATGGAATCCGGGGGATCAGGCAAATGTCGGACTTCTTGGTGGAGTTTAGAGGAATGGGGTTCAGAGTTATCTTCTCTGTTCAGAGTCACTTACTCTGGCACACGATGGACGAAATCGTTAGTATGGTCTAACTACTGAACGTGTGCCGGGTCAGCGTAAAAGCTTTAGGGGAGAGCGGGTACGCTTGATCCCACTTTTGTTCTTTTTCTTTTAACTTTTCAATGAAATAAAAATTTCAATTGCAAAATTCGCCATCTTGTGGTCAATTCGAATTGAAAGAGCTGTGAATGATTTGTGAAAAAAAAATTGTGAAAAGATCTTCGAGATTGATTTAAACACATATTTTCTAAAATATTATACAACTTTTCCAAACCAAATATAATACATCAGATTTGTTTTTTAAACATTATAAACGTCCAAATACTTCATTTTCTTTTTATATTGTGATAACTTTATGCGTATAGATTAGGAGATATGGCCAGGGAATCTAATATCCCCAAGGATCAAGTGTCCTCACTCTCCCCTACCACCAAGTAAAAAAAATACATACTCAGAGACTTTTTTCCGATCTCGCCGAACTGAGTCGAATGGTATAAGAGATTCGGCTCTGCGGGCCTCGGTTAAAAAGTCGAAACTTCGATGCTGGGTCATTAGGCCGAAGGCCGTTAGGCCGAAGGTCATTCGGCCGAAGGACATTAGGCCGAATGGACATTAGGCCGAATGGACATTAGGCCGAATGGACATTAGGCCGAATGGACATTAGGCCGAATGGACATTAGGCCGAATGGACATTAGGCCGAATGGACATTAGGCCGAATGGACATTAGGCCGAATGGACATTAGGCCGAATGGACATTAGGCCGAATGGACATTAGGCCGATTGGACATTAGGCCGAATGGACATTAGGCCGAATGGTTATTCATCCGAAGGCAAAAGACTGAATGGCCATTAGGCCGAATAAACCATAGAGAGTGATAAATGAAGTTGCTGGGACTGAGAAGAATGATCAGTTTTCATTGATGGGTGATTTTTTTTAGATTTTTTAAACTTATAGTCAGGTAAGTAATTATGTTTAGCATATTTACACCCTATTTTTTGTATATTTACTATAATAAAATTGACGCATAATGTGGCTACGCCACATCGCTTCAAACTGGGTGCTGTCCGACATCGCTACCGCTCCGTCGGACTTAAACTAATGGATAACAAATATGTTTGAATAAACCGGGCAAACGAGTGGATCACAGGTTTGCTTGCGAGGGGCCGCCGCTTCCGACGGCGGGTCGGCGGCCACCTCGTCCGGCGGATCCTCAGCAGCTTTGCGCTGCTTCGGATCCTTGGCCTCGGTTATGCAGCAAAGCCGCATTACACTGGCTTCGCTACTTGCAGTAGAAAATTAAAAAAGTAAATAAATAAATATGCGTGTTTCTGGTGAAATATTTGACCCGACAGCGTTTTTGTTCTGTTGCCTTCTCAATTTTTTTTGAGTGACGTAGTGGCATGTACAATGACAACTTTTAGAATAAGTAATCCGCTTTAATTAACATAATCGAAATAAAGAGAATGAATTTTAGTAAAAGTTGTAATCCATCTTGGTTCTATGTATGTGAATTGTCATCTGGGTTAACTTCCGTAATTTGACCGGCTGGACTGAAATCGTGAAATGCGCATGATATAATTTGAAAGAACAGCTCATATTAGAAAGAAGGATAAAAATCAATGATTTAAATTAATAATAAGAGATTTTGAGAGAGGATGTAGAAAAGTAAGAGATAGTGGAAGATGATGAGACAAAATAGAAGAGAAAGATCTTCTTTCAAAATGGAAGAGAAAGAAGATGAAAGACTTGTTGGTCGTCACAAAAAAAAATTAACGATCGAATGTTAAGATAATCCACATATGCTAATAATGGAACATATCTGGGTATATAATATCGGAATAACATAGTCGTACATGATTTGCAAAATAATTTTATTGAATGAATTAAGGGTAATACAATATCAATATTGGATAGCTTTCACAAATACTAAATACTAAATATGTAAGATAGAAGCAATCGAATTAAGGTAATCAACCATTTCAAAGTTTTTATAGTTCAGCGTAATTTTTTGAAGGCGTTCGTCTTTCAGCTGATATTCTTTGCGCTTATTATTTCCACCACCAGCGAGATAAACTGCCGCTCGACCTTCAGCTGTTTTTTTGTTCAAGCCGCATCTCTTCGATGATTCGATGTGTCTTCACGTGGTGCGCACCAATCAGCTTGGACCATCTACTATGCCACGATTCTACCTGGTTTGTGGTCCTAGGTAAACCGTCAACAACATTCTGGTACACAGACCACAGTGCTGGTGGATACAAAGGCTGTATACGACTTGGTCTTTTACCAGCTTTTTTCCTCCCCAGCACGTACGTTACCTCTAAATAATCTAAAATAACACGCAATTCGTCTGGAGTGATTTCAGCGACAACGGAAAATCCACGTGGTATATCGGCGGCTGGCAAAAATGCCAAAGCCTGAATTCGCTTGTATGATTCATACATTTTGTTTCCGTCCTTTCCAAATAAAGGAACAAGACCGGATGTTTGTATTTTTTTCCATACATTTTTAGAAAAATGGAAAAAGCAACCGACTTTTTTAGCTTCCGGAAATTGGTGCTCGAAAGCATTTAGCATCGATTTCTCAAAATCCGTTAAAATTACAGGAGGAGCTAATTCAATGTCCGACAAAGAAGCAAATTGTGACAACTGTGCCAGAGTTTCGCGGTACAAGTTTTCCGTTTTTGCTGTCATCAAAACAAAAACAATAGGTACTGTGTTACTGTGTTCGGGACCGATGCTACAGTGTATCGTGAATAGCTGTCGAAACAGTCCTGGCACAGTGTCAAAAGTTGCATCGGCCACCCAATATTTGGACATTTCTAGTCGCTTCAGGCCTTGATCAGTGGCAAAAATTATTGATTTCTCACCATCAACTTCGGCATCTCCACGGTAAAAGGGTAATCCATCCAGTGCAAGCCGTAGCTTTTCCGGAACAATAAAATCTGCCATTGTTTCTGGTTCAGGATGTGTTTTGGGCTTTGATCTTTTGACTATTTTCCGTTGAGCGTCATAAGACATCCGATGCTGGACGGTTACTGAGTGTTCGGCTGCTACCTTCTGAATAATTCGCGAAGGAGGTCCACTATCTCCTGCTGCACATCGTTTAATACCGTTTCGCAGACGAACGGCTTCGATAGCGATAGGATCGGCTTCATGCGAATGATTTAATGCATCTCCGGACACAATGTTGTGAACGTCACCGACGAGTTCTGTTACGAGACGAGCTGGACAGCTTTTCGTACCAACTTTAGCATGCTGGCGAATGCAGCACTCCCAATAGAACTGAGAATCGACCTACAGAAAACATCGAGCGCATTCATTGAAATCATATTGAACCATAATAAATACTCACACGTTTATTCTTATGGTAAATGTATCCATTCCAAGCTAAAATATCCCCCCCACGAGAACTTTTTAACAAATCTGGTTGATTAGCAGCTGCACACATCTTACGAAAAGACGACTAGTTGACAGAATAAATAGCATGGTTATGAAGTTTCGCATGGCCTACTAATCGGTGTTTTTGGGTGCGCTATTTGGGTTTAATTTCATAATCAACCTTTGTGAATGCAAGTAAACCCGTAACATTAAAAATCACCGCATTTGGAGCCAGGTGAAATCTAAACACGTTAAACCAGCGAAAGAATTAAAAAAAAACACACGTATAGCGCTAGATAATAGTCAAGCACAATTATTGGATTATGTACTATATTTTATATTTGCAATAATTAAACTTGTAATTTTGAAATATTATTATAAATCTGAATAATTCAACTTGTGGATTTTTTTTATAATAAATTAACATTATTACATCATTGCTTTTTATATAATGTATTATTATTATTATTATTATTATTATTATTATCCACCAAATATCCAGTTCAGAATGTGTTAGTTTAATTGATTCCATATTAATATTAAATATTCGTTATTCAACAAAGCTGAAAGATCTTGCATATCTATTGTTACTTCCAGAACAATAACAGAATAATAGTTAGTTCTGATAATGGGAACTGTCGCCAATGCGTAACACAATATTTCTTCCTAAGCAGAAATTATTTGTATTAAAGCCAATGTTTCATTACACAAGACTTTATAATGCATGAATGATTGAACTGACATAGAAAAGATTATTTTGTTTATAGATTTTGTGTGCTTAGCATCCTTCTGCCTAACGGTCTTTGGTCTAATGGGCAGACGTTGTTGCTGACGTAATGTAAAAAATAAATTATAACACCTAACGTGGCTACCCCACATCGCTTCAATCCGCATGTTCAGACTTAACTTGAAAAAAAATATTCAAACAATGAAAACAATAAGAGATTCGTTCAATCGAAATGCGAAAATTGAACTCAAAAGCCGTGCAGGATAAGCTTCGGTTCCCTTTCCCTCTATTAAACATCCGACCCAATGTCCATTTTACCTAATGTTCATTCGGCCTAATGTCCATTCGGCCTACTGTCCATTCGGCCTAATGTCCATTCGGCCTAATGTCCATTCGGCCTAATGTCCATTCGGTCTAATGTCCATTCGGCCTAATGTCCATTCGGCCTATTGTCCTTCGGCCGAATGACCTTCGGCCTAACGGCCTTCGGCCTAATGGCCGGACACCGAAACTTCGACCGATTTCATAAGTTTTATTATGAGAAGGGTAAAAATGTATTCAGTCATTTTCTGTTTTTATTTTCACTGCATCAAAAATTCTTCTCATATCCTTGACCCAAAGGCTAGTAATTTATAATCTAAAATAAAAATATGAACATTTTATATCTTTTGTTTATTTGTATTTTGTTTATCGCTTCAGGTGATGTCCTAAAAATTAAAAGGAAGCTGCATAAAAAGAATCGCATAACTTTGAAAATCCGCATAAAAAGTCGCATAAAAAATCGCATAAAAAACCGTACAAAAAAGACTTCAGTGTATAATAGTTAATAAATTGATTAGTAGGGGTGAGCATGATACGATTCCTTTTACACAGCTCGTCTCTGTTCGATTACCAACCTTCGTAGATAGGGCTAAGAAAATTCTTGATCCAAAGAGAAACTAATAAAAGGTTGAACCCCCATAGTCGAGCAAAAATAGATTACCAAATACTACTGATGGTTAATGAAGAGGTGAACGTCTAATTACGTTTCACGCTCAATTTTTGTCGTTTAACTGCTTCCTAATGGGACTACAGCTCAGTTAGTGAACGCCAAGTTGAAAAGCAGCACAATTAAAGAATGATTAGCGTAGTATTAATAGGAAGAAGGAAGTAGACCAAGAAAGACTCTCAATTGTATTTACGTTGTTGTGTGACATTATGGTAAAACAGCTACCTACAACTCACCTAAAACGCTACCTAGTATCAAGACGCTATGTAATAACTCTAATCGCTTTGAACCGTTATCGATAGCAAAACAAACCGTTGCCCCTAATACAATAATTATCTCAAAAGCCAATGACCACGCAACGCCGCAGAAGGAAGTTCATTTTGGGCGCCTCATTTGCATACGGCCAACAGTTAGTCACCGGCAACCGAAAATATACCCATTGTAAAACAAGAATCATTTCCACAGTAGTCCGGAAACGAATCGTGCGAAGCCCGATCGAAGCATTTATTATTCCGGGTATTCCGTGGGGACCAACACATTGTCTGCACATCGTTGCAATCTAAGACAGCGAAAGACAACCCGATCCACACCAGCAAATGGTCAATTTGCATGTTAATACAAAAGTCGGAAACACTTGTCATTTTCCGGTGCTGATCAGCTGACCTGAAGCGCAACCAGCAAGGCAACGGTTGATCCGCAGGAATCATATTCAAATCACGACCCTATAGTTAATCACCTTTCCTATAGGTTTTAATGCTGCAAGCATTGTAAAGATGCGGAAAAGACAGCACACACACGTAGTAGTAAAACATCAAAGAGAGGGCGTTTAACTACCATGTTCGAGTGGGTTCTAAAACTTATCAAACATCGCGTTAAGCAAATCTCCAACTGCGTTTCCTCCTTTGCATTCAAAAAGGGTGCACTATCAACGCCCGTCGCAGGTTTCGTGAAGTTGCAGGTATACATATATACTGCTGTCCGACTGAACGCAACAGAGTAGGTATGTTGTGTTGTTAGACACATAATTCTGTGAAATTGTTTTGTGACCCGAACAGGGTTGAATTTGGGAGATACTGTAATTATGTGTTATGTGAAATTTATATATATTAATATATTATATTAAAAAGAATATTGTGCAAAGAAGTAAACAACTGTGGATTATTGTTGACATTAATGTGACAATTATATTTTTAGTCACAGACCAATTATTGCAGGGCTAAAAATATGCTATTACTTTCTGACTCTAGGTGTTCTTCGTGAGTTTAGTTTCATACAGGTACTCAGAATCTCACATACTTATTGGTTGTTTTCTTTAAGTTAGAATGTATTTTTCCAAACTACATGAAACCAGATTTAAATTTAATATATTGCTTAACTACACAATCTCAACAAAGATATATAATTGGACTATGATCAAAGTTTGTTTTTCTTCATGCAAAAATTTTGTAGTTTCGCATAATACTCAAACCCCTAACCACAAATAACAGACAGTTAGGCTAGAACAAAAAAAATCAAAAACCTGTGTAAACTTTCAAATTGATAAACGTTGGAAATCCGTGTTTCACTATTGCCATCTGCGCAACTGTTTGCTATACGTGTTTGACAGCTGCACTCTAACTGCATTGTATCGATCACTGCCCCATCTACAAACGTTTGCCAAACGTGTTTCAGACGTCTGATTTATTAGGAATCTCAGTAGCGGGTATTTACACACGATTCAAATCGAGCCTAAACGTCTGTTATCTGTGCCCTAACCCTTTGAGCTACATCACTGAATGTGAAACAAGCATCATAAACCTTTCCCTGAGTATAGCTCTGCGTAATTCCGTATTCAACATCTCCCTCTTTTCGCCTCCTTACCTCACCAACCAACCAACGAGTAGGTAGGACAGGAGAAATGACATGCTGCACGAAACGATAGTTCCAACACTATCTTATTTATTATTCATGTCCGATCGCTTCATTTGTATGATTGAAATCCGAATGGTTATGGCCAGTTCAAGAGACAGTTATATCTCGTTCCGGTTTTCCTGAGTGACACGCGGAACTCGACCCCACCCCGACCCCCTCCCCTTTGATCCAAATCCTTCCAAATGCCGTAGTTACCAGCTTATCGTTAACAAAATATCTTGACCGGCTTGCTCTGTCTCCCGTCTCACTCCTTTCATCTGCACGCAATCAGCTTGTCTTTGCCGAGATCTCCACCGGTGCATGCAGCATGTCAGTGTGTGTTACCCGATATCTGTCAACGATAGCGATCAACTCATTTCATCTTCCTCAAAGGGGGGTAATCAGAATTGGAATAAAAAGCTGCGCGCCTTAATCCGGATTAATTGCCCATCAAGATCGGTTGCCACCGGTTTTCCCGTTTCGTCCATCCCGTTCGGGTGCTGCGTGTGATACCAACTAATAGTTTCACACACGCAGATCCCGATTCGGTCCGGAGTTCGTTTGGCACTGTCCCGGGGAGATGCCGCTGTGATGTGATTATACCGCGCGATAGAAGCCGCGTAAAACAAACAAAATCGATCTTTATCACCGTTTTGATCGAAAGCTGCACTAGTCGGCAAAGATCATGCCGGAGGTACCGCGGAGCTCCAGCCGAAAGGGACCCTTTCGACGACCGTTGCGAACCTATAGGCGATAGCGATCAACACGCGGGGCAAACCAGAGACACACGCGGACACAGACAGCCGACCCTGGACCTAATTGATCACTATCAGCAGCTACACGGCTTTCTGGTCTGGTATAGTTATAAGCTCATAATTATTTATCATGGCCCCCCTGCCTGCCGACGGACGGCCAGCTCTTTCTGGCGTAATGATCATTGATGAAACTATGCTTTCATGGTTGATCACAGAGATCTCTCACGGCTCATCCGTGGTGTAGGTCGTTGTTTGTTTGCCGCCAGGTTTCGGCGTTTGGGAATCTAATAGACACGGACCTCCAGCAGTTCCTTCATCACGAAATGCAACTTTCGATGTATACACAGAGCGGAGTTAGTGCAGCAGAGGAAAAATGACGACTATTTAATGTGGCAGTAAGTATAAATTTTCTTCGTCGCTCACAACATGGAACCTTGCAAAGTAACGCCACCGTCCGTCCCGGCCAATGTTGATCTTTGGGATCAGCTGGTAATTACTGGCTAGCAAACAAACACACGTAGTGCAATAGGTTCCGTGGGGGGTGCAGAAACGGCAGCTGTGCCTAGTGCGTCGCGTCAGGGTGAAAAAAATAATTGAATTACGATCATTAGGCTGAGGGCTACTGGCACTCGACTCGCACCAGAGAACCCACGCATCTAGGAGATGATTGCGTGAAAATGGCTCGTTAATCGAAGGCGCTATCGATATCAATTCACACGATTATTAGTAAAGAGCGCGGCGGAGCAAAATGAATCGATTAATAATGTTTGTCACGATTCCCCCTCCTTCTGGTGGTCTTGTCATATCGGGGTCGCCAGATGCATTGGGCCGACTGCCTTCGCCGGCGGCGGTGAGAAAGAAAGTCTCAAATCGTTCCGTCTCGGGTGGGAAACTGTCTGAATGAATGAAACTGTCGATAGTTTCTGAATGGATGTCCGCTATGTGGGAAACTATGACAGGTTCAGTACCGGGTTGACAACTTCATCAATTAATTGATACTTTCGATTGAATGGGAAAATTATTACTCTTATTCGTGTATAGTTGAATAGTTGTCGCTTTGTTGGCCGAGTTTCCAGAGTCCATCAGAAACAGTAGTTTAGGACAATGGGTACAGTGAGTTAGGGTCAGGGGATCAGAGTTTTGGGGGCCTCGCACTTAGACTGGAACTGAACCAATCATGTTTTTGTACTAGACTCCGCCGTATCGGAAAATTTGGAGCAGTTCTGAAAGTAAACGTTCGTAAGTTCCAAAAACATTAACCCTCTGCTACCCTTCCCGGCGGTGCTAAGAAGAATGGTTGTAAAATATACAATACACAATTTCATGTTGTCACCCGAACTTAAACCTTTTCACAACATTTCAACTTATCATACAAATACATTGCTTGCACGTTGAAATCATTATATAAATTTGAGGAAAACGAGTAAAAAACTATTTTGCGTGAGGTACTACAATTCAATTGGAAAATTGTCACACTTCTTCAAGTTTTCAAAATATTATTGATTATTGGTAAGTTACTTTACAATAGTACTTTACCGTAGAATTGAAATTTTGGAATGTACTAAATTTAAACTACACCTATAGACTAAATAACTTATCCCGTCAAACGGCGGGTGCGTGACGTTCGGCAAAAATGCATACGTTTGGCTTAATGAACGATAGGCATTATATAAAAAATCGAGATTTTAACTTTAGACTCGTTTCTTAGGATTATTTATTTATAATTGATATCAACAGACACAGTGTGGTCCTAATGATAATTTCTTAATCTATTTAAAAAGTCAAATTGTAATCTGCTACGTGGAATGTGAAGATCGAACTCGGATGACACTCTGTTGAAGGTCCGCTGCAAACCAATGATGGCACCGTTTAGTCCATACTCCATAGTTAGCTCCGGATCTACGCTATGCTAATGCTAATCTAACCCTTCTGAGCATAGAATTGTTTCCTTTATTCTGTGTTATTGCAAAGGAAAGGCTGAATGTTTTTTTCATTTAAGGGAGGTTCTCGTTTTCTAAAATTTGATTTTTTTCTGCATTTTTTGAAAGGTACAATATTGTCTTAAACAGGTTTTCCGATCCGCGCATCAAAACAGTTTATACGGGCCATTGTTCTAAGCGGCGTGCTGGCTCCCATGCGACGCTCTCGGCCTGATACACGCGCATCAGGTAGAAACCTTTTCATGGCATTACGCACATTCCCGCAATGCTTCGCATTGCACTGTACATGTGTACAGGTCTCGAGAGCTTATTTCACGGCTTGATATATAGAGGGCTGAACTGCGTCCTCTTCTAGCATATCTCAATAGTTCCGGTGCTTTCCATGCAAGCCTGTCACGTGTTCATTTTTTTTTATTTTTATACATATTAACTTAAATTCGTGTTTATAAATCACTTTACTTTGTATTCACTATTTTTAGTGAAGCCTTAAAATGGAAAAAAAGCTGAAAAATCGATCTCAAATTTTGAGATCTCACCATTACCTCAAATTTGAAGTTTTTCATCCTTTCTTAGGTCATTATTCCAATAAATTTAGATTACTTTAGAACTACGATGAAGACCCGTTTTTGTCAGCCCCCTTTGTTTATGTTAGGTTGACAAAATAGGGACAATGGCAAAACATTTTTGTTTACTACTTTTTACTAAACCGAAGCTCTAAAATTATTCTTTTTTAACCCCTAGACATAGCCTTATAATACTGGTTCGTCGATAAATTCAGGTCAAAAAACTGATAAAAACAGGGGCTGATGAAAACGGGTTTTCAATGTATATTATTAGTTTTGTATTTCAGATCAATGCTGAGGCAGCAGACTTTACGCAGTTCTAATTTTTTTATTACTTTATCTGAAAGTACAACTCCTTGATTCCACAAATGTTTAATAAGATCCGAGAAATAAATCGAAAGCTACAGCGCTTCCAAACGCTCTTCATCTTCTAAGAACAGTGGTAACTTGAAATTTTAAAACTGGATTTTCTCGAAGTGTCGTTTTTCCAACAATGGTTTTTCCGTGATCACGATTGCCGAAAAACCACTCAACCGATTTTCTTCAATTTTTTTTTTTTCAATTGATCGTGATTAATTTTTCTTCTACCTTAACAATTTTTTTATGCATAAATTTTTGTTTTGCAGATAAGAATTTTTTTTTAGAATTTTAGTGCTAATACATTCTTTAAAACTCTTGTGGTGGAACAAACCATATTCGATTATCCGTAGTCTCGATTATCCGTAGACTCGATTATCCGTAGAAAATGACTCTATTATCCGTAATCCGA
Source organism: Topomyia yanbarensis (assembly GCF_030247195.1). Lineage (NCBI taxonomy): Eukaryota > Metazoa > Arthropoda > Insecta > Diptera > Culicidae > Topomyia > Topomyia yanbarensis. The sequence goes on along the minus strand of NC_080672.1, from coordinate 102,924,056 downwards.
ATAAATTGTTTCAATTATCCGCATATTATTTTTTCTAAAGCTACATTACACATCTATAATTGTAATTAATACCAACCACAGTTTCTGAAAGAATAAATATTTTCTAAAAAATTATGAAAACTTCACAAAAGTGCGAAAATTTTACTTAATTAGCATATAATTTTGAATTCGATGCGATGACTTACAAATTTTCGTACACCAATGAATTACAATTGATACTAGCTACAGTTTTCGGAAAACCAGAATTTTATGTTCTCACAAAATACACACCAAAATACGTAGAAATACAGAAATTTCGCATTTTTTGCAAAAAAATCTTTTTTCTTTCCCAATATTTAAATACAAAAATCGATAGAAATTGATATCAGCTACATTTGCTGGAAGCACAAAATTTTAAACTCTTGAAAATTACAATAATTTGGGAAAATAAAGAGATTTCATTTAATCAACAAATATTTCAATTCAATGCGGTGTGCTATAAAATTTGATGCGCCTAATCGATTGGCTATAAACTGCATTTTCCTGTAGATGCCTGTGATTTTCTCTGTAATTTTTAGAATGAGTATAATGACCCCATTATGTATTTAAGACTGACGAAATCTGAATATATTGGTTTCAGATTGTATGAGACTATCGAAGGTATGCAATGAAACCCTAGAATACTCTTCGGAATCAGTCTATTATCGCATCAGTTTGAAAAACAATCGAAACCTTTTGAATACTTTAAGAACATCGACATTGTGAATTCTTAACACAATTAGGCAAAGGCTTTCGCTTTAATTCCATCGTGTAACATAGGGGAATTAAATCAGAAGACTTTTTCCTAAATGTGGCTGACAAAATCGGGTCAAAAATCTGACAAAATCTGTTGTAGAAAAATTCGGCAGCGGACAAACACGGGGAATAATAAAATAGGATCTCTACTGTAATCAATACTTTGCACCGCTCTGAAATGAACAGCGCTAATAATTCGTTACGAAGTAGGTACACTGAACAGTGACTCGGTAGAACACCGAACAATGGCCAAATGAAGATCCTGGATGATGTTTCCACCAAGCAAACAAGAGAAAGTTTACTGTGCGACGATGTATAACAAACTGAATCACTTAATGCCTGTATACAACGGGTAAATCAGATTGAAATGGTGAGTTAAACGAAAGCAATTTTGTCAAAAAAAATCCTCCCTAGAGGCAGGAGTCGAAGTGCAACCCTTGGGACTCCGGCCCAATGCACTCAACCTTATCCATTCCCTGGGTTATGATGACGTCCCTGGAAGAATACATTATTATCGCATTGTTGCTCTGAGTCTGGGTCTGATGACTAAACCATATTGCTTTCATGTAGCCTTCAAATCGTCCCCAATATCGCCTCAATGTGAAAAAGAAAGTTACAGGAAATTTGTTGTGCATTTTGAAAAAAAACTATTGTTCTTGATGGATAATGGTTTTGGATTTTTGATATGAGCGTTTTTTAATGAAGAATACATTTAAGCTTTTAATATAGGGGTCCCATTTCAAAATATCGGCTGTGGCAGCCGCGTTAGATTTTGAGCGTTAATAACTTCCATTATACTTAACAGAATGATTTGATGATTGGGCCATTATTTTTATTTTCTATGGGTGGAAAATGAATACATATGGAAAAACCCGATTATAAAACATCCGATCGAAGCTTGTTCCTGATTGGTTCCAGCTAATTTCATATACCGAACCGCTAATCTTCAAGAATTATTGATTGGAATGGTCGGTTTGTATTAGTTAACCTTGTTGGATGGATTACATTTCAACACCGGGAGAGAAGGTGATTATTAAGGTTGAACAGAGAATGGGCAAAAATCGAAAACGAAAAAAGCAGTTTTTTTCCACACCGTGTGTTAGATCTTCATAAAAATCAATCAGCTGTACTGTAACAACATTATACATAAGCTGATTGATTTTTATATAGATCTTACACACGATGTGGAAAATTTTTTCCTTTTTTTCGTTTTCGATTTTTGCCCATTCTCTGTCCAACCTTAAGATTCAGCCGGCTCCGTGAACTGACTGTAACAATTAGTTTGTGCTAGTAACGAGGACCAAATCGAACAAAAATCTCCCACCCAGAGAACCTTTTCTTTAGAAACTATTACACAGTAAACCAAGAATTAAATTTGAACATCATTTTCTTCACCAACTATTATTTTTATTTCCGATGGATCGAAATTAGCATACACACTCGAAAAACCCCGATTGTTAATCATTTGACTGAAGCAACTCCTTGGTTCCCGCTAATTACATGCACCGAGCAGCAAATCTTTAACAGTTTTTATTCCTCCTCTTTCTCGATGCAAGTGAACTTATTCCATTCGATGGCCTCCCCATGTGGCTTCGAACGCAAGCTGAACCGATCACAAACACATTATAAGGGTAGTGTGCGAGGGATAGTTCTTTCTTTTCGATTGCCAGCCCCTTTGGCTTCGAATGCAAACTGAACCGAGTACAAAACCGAGGGTCGTATGCGAGTGCGGCATCATTCGTGTGTTACACCAGAAATGCGCTCGTCTGGTTACGGTATAGGAGGAAAGGTGAAGGAAAAGCAAAGGAGAGTGGCGGTCTCCAGTTTCCTGCCCTTTCGCTGAGAAATGGTAACACCGCCGAGCGTGTCGGTGCCGGAGCACTCGTCTACCTGGCAGCAGTGAATATCTTGCCATCGCATTGCAGCTGACAGGAAAGGCTGCCCGTAATAACAAATAGATCAAAAGAAGGCTTGCGCAACTTAAAAAGCAAACTTTCTTTCCGAAACAACAAAAAACCGTCCTTTTCAGGGCGACTATTTTCTTCGTATAAAGAATTGAAATTGTTTTCACTACGGGTCATGGTGCAAATAGCTTTCCCCTACCTTTCATTTAGGACCCAGTGTTGCCACACGCATTTTCAGATTTTCATCAATGACATTCCAACAATGTTTTCAAATATTGTGAAGGAAAAAGATTTTCAAATTTTAATTTTTTAACAATATTTATTCTAACGAATTATTTAAAAATGTCCCATTTAATCGGGATAGTAAATTTGATTTAAGGTTCTGAAGCGTAGTCACTGCACTCCGTTTGTATCCTAGACAATATCCACCCATATTTTTAATCTAGGAATGATAGCATAACCAAAACGAATATGTGTCTTTCCCCCACAATCCATTTAGTGACCAGTGCTGTCAAACGCATTTTCAAAGAATGTTGCAGATTTGAAAAGAAAGAAAATAGTTGGCGAAGGAGATTTCATTGTTCAACCATAATCATCATAAATAACCATTTGAAAATTTCCCACTCAAACGAGATTCTGTTACATATCATTAGATTTGACTTAACGTCCCGAAAAGTAATCACGACACTCCGGTTCCTCGCCCAAATCACTTTTTATCCGAAAATTCTGATAAGTACACACTTATTTTTTTTCTGCCGAATCTCATTTTTTCGCATCTTTTGCCGAAATCTCAACAGCTGAGATTTCAGTAAACAATTTTTTTTTTGCTGAGATCTCAGTAAAAGTGACATTTGATAGCTGAGACTCGGAAAATATTTCACCGAAAACCAGTAAACAAAACTCACTATACTGAGATATCAGTTTCTAAATTTGACTAAACAGCTTATGGGAAATTGCCGAGCCGAATGTAATGTGTATCAGCACATTTGAAGTACCGGCTCCTTATTAATTACTTATACATATACAAGAGGGGATAACATGATATTCGTAAGATTAGGATTAGGATTGCACTTTAGGATTTTTAGAAGGGAGATTATTGGAGCAATTAATGATTAACTAAGCGGAACATTTTACAGACATATTAAAACTCGGAATAACTAGAGGGAGTGATTCAATTTTATTAAGATTAAGGGGTATTAATTAGAGCCATTTTGAAGTAGTGGTACTGTTGGGAATTTCTTAACGAGATTATATATTGATCAACTAAAACTAGAAAAGAGGGGGTAATGAAGTTTTGGGAAGATATTCAGTGGGGGAGGGGAGGGGGGGTTGTGAAGTCCTACATCTGTGTATCAGAGACAGGGGAGAGAGGGTGGACAAAGCTAACAGGGGGAGAAGGGTATTAACTTTCAGTTTCCGGCATCGGGAATCAATTATAAGGATTACAGACTCGGACGGTCTTCATCAGGATGCATCATGTATTGGAACGCCGAGCGGTCTTCCTCGAGCCGGCAGGGGTTCCTCGATTTCGTAGTACGGCTCAGATGCGGATCGGAAACACACCGCATGTGATGTTGCGCTGTAGGTCTCGTGTTTCGACAGAGGTGTTTTGTGTCGTCTTGGAGACGCATTAAACCATCGTTGGGGTAGGGGTAGGCAGAAGAGGGCTCTTCTGAGAATGATAAGCAAAATAATAGGGGCTGTTAAATCTGAATATTGATGGTGTATACGAGGAACATATAGAGGAGGTCGCGGCTTGCCAGTACATCTCAAATGAGATCTGGCAGAACAGTACTCAGCGCATGCCCAGACAATATGTTCGATATCGTGATAAGCGTTACCACAAGCTCAAATACCATTATTTGCGAGCCCAGTGCGTAGTGATTGGACATGAACCGAGACATTACATGAAATCCTGACCCACATCTGTTCCTCTGAACCAAGGTTTCGTTGATACCTTCGGAATGATAGAATGTAGCCACCGTTCTAACTCTCCATTGCTCCAAGATGTCTGCCAACTTTCTAGAGATATTGGAAAAAACATGGAAGCAGATTAGTCTTTCATATATGTCACCCGCCTTAGCTAATGTGTCCGCTTCCTCATTACCTGGGATGGAGCAATGCGAGAGAACCCAAGGTAATCTTGTACGATCTTACAGACAAAGAACGCAGAGACTTCCATATTTTTCCCAAAAAATATGGAATGCGCTTTTTGGGTTTCAATGAACGGAGAGCTTCTATTGAGCCGAGGCTATCCGAGACAATAAAGTAATGATCGGTGGACAAGGTATCAATAATCCCAAGGGTATACTGAATAGCAGCAAGTTCTGCGACGTAAACTGAAGCAGGATCATTGAGTTTGAATGAGGTGGCGAGGTTTCGATTGAATATACCGAAGCCAGTGGAGCCGTCGAGGCTTGACCCGTCAATGTAAAACATCTTTTTGCAGTCGACTTTTCCAAATTTACTATGAAAGATGCTTGGGATCACTTGCGGACGTATGTGACCCGGGATTCCATGAATCTCATATGTCATGTGTGTGTCGAAGAATGCAGTTCAGTCAGAAGTATGAGGGAGATTGGCACGATTGGGATAATACGAAGAAGTATTGATATTTAGTACAAGGACATACATTTGAGTAAATTTTGAAGTTTGAGAATTAAGCTCGACAAGCCTCTCCAAATTTGTAATTACTGTTCAAGATATCGCATCGGATGAATAATCGATATGAGAGATCCCAAAATCATTCTTTCTACGGAAGGACGCCCGCCAGCACTTCTAGACTCATCGTATGTGTCGAGTACATGCAACCCAAAGCAATACGCAAGCAACCATATTGGATTCGCTCTAGTTTGATGAAATGTATGTTTACAGCGGAGCGGAAACCGAAACTCCATCACCGACAATATCGTTGTTTGGTTGAGAAAGTTGATCCTTTGTTGGCACTTCTGTTTCAAATACCTAATGTGAAATCCCCAGGTACCTTTACAGTCGAACTAGACCCCAAGATATTTGAAAGTTGAATCCTGAGCAATAGTTTGACCCATTTATTGAAGCTATAGTTCCGCAGGTTGACACTTCCTTGAAAATACGACTAGCTCAGTTTTCTCCTTCGAGAATTCGATGCCCAGCTGGAGAGCCCAAGCAGTCCAATTGTCCAAGATATCTTGCAATGGTCCTTGCAAATCGATAGCTTTGGGACCTGTAATAGAGGCCACACCGTCATCTGCAAGCTGTCTTAGCATGCAGAAAATGACATTGTAAAGAAGGACGCTTAGACATGAGTCCTGGGGAAGGGCCATATAGCCTATTAGATAGCTCACCTTGTAAAAAATGCATGCGTTTTTCAGACAAGTTTAGCTAAGTTGTTTAAAATCGGTGAAGGACCACGTTGGTGCAGTTATTTAGAAAGAATATTCATAAAAACTGATTCAAAAGCCCACCTAATATCCAAGAAAACTGCTGCCATCTGCTAGCAAAGGCTATTTGAATTCCTGTTGAGAGCAACGTAAGACAATCGTTCGTCACTTTGCATTTGCGGAAGCCAAATTGTGTATCTGATAGTACGCCATTTGCTTCAACCCAATTGTCGATGCGGGATGGGATAATTTTCTCGAACAACTTCCGGATACAGGATAGCATTGTGATCGGTCGATACGAATTGTGGTTGGAGGCTGGTTTTCCTGATTTTTGGAAGGCGATGGCCTTCACTTGCCTTCAGTCTTGAGGGACAATATTACCATCAAGAAACTTATTAAATAAATTCAACGAGCGTCTCTTGGCAGAGTCTGGCAGATTCTTTAACTAGTTAAATATGATTCTGTCTGGCCCTAGGACTTTATTGTTACATAACAAGAGAGCAAGTGAGAACTCCACCATCGAAAACGGTGTTTGGTTCGCGTTATCGTGAGGGGACGCGGCGCGGTAGATCTCCAACGGTTTGAATATTCCACGCTCTCGTTAGTACTGTTTCGATTTCGTAAGCGCCGGGCCGTGCCCCAAAGAGTGCACTTCGATGTTTCTCTCGCTAGCCCGTCGACGAACCGGCGCCAGTAGCTACATTTTTTGGCTATCGTCAAACTCTTCATGCGCGTTTCTGCCATCGCGATAGATCGCTTGTATGAAGCGAAGAACAAAAACGCTACCTAAAATTTCCACTGAAGAAGACCGAAACCAACAGTCGAAACATATGGACATTATAAAAAGTAGTGTTCGATATTATTTATTGACTGAAAAGCCGAATATACCCCTCTGTACCAACGTAACATCACCCATTACTTACAACAATGGCCGCTATACGTACTGTCGATAGCTGGCTGGTAGCCCGTCGTCCCGGAAGGTCTTATACACGGTGGCCTTCTCCGCGTATACGTCTGAGCCCTCTTTGTCCCACCATGGGTTGGAAGGATGCCCGCAAGAGTTCACGTCTGGTACGCGTTTAGTCTGAGCTTGAATCGCGGTATCGAGAATCAAGCCAGTCATGAACTTGTACTCTTCCTCCGGAGGAAGCTCTTGTGTCGACTCTATTTTTCCGGATATCGCGGACGCGTGGACGTGTGAGGTCGGGGCCCTTGCAGATGGTCGCTGCCGTGAGGATCAGAGACTACCTTCCACATGCAATCTAACCGCAGCGATATTGAGCAGAGGGATAGGTCTAAGGCGCTCGGACGCGCTAGAGGGGCCGGATTCCGTGCCATTTCACCCCTGTTCAAAACGGTCATATTGAAGTTTGTCGCAAAGATCATGGAGTGAGATATATCGATTATCGTCATGAAGGCAACCGCATGCCGTACCGTGGAAACCTAAAAGTAGCCTCAGTTCGGAGAGGAGTTCCGCAATATCGCAAAGCTGTCGGTGGCCTACCGAAGCTCTAGGGGGAATGTAGGTGGAAGCAATGCAAAGTCCTTTGCCTTTAATTCTAGTTTGGTAAGATTCGCTTGAAAGAATATCAGATTTTGATCCCCAAAAGAGATAAGATAAGAAATAGGATAAGAGTCTCTCGATTCAAGCAAATGATATTAAAATCGTGAAAGTTGGGGTGTATTTCTGAAGTGGGCCATATTTCGCATTACGCAAATGCGTTACAATTAAAAATATTTAATGAATTATTAAAAGAATCGATTTTCGGGATGCCGCTTCTGCAATTTCACTGTAGAACAGCGATCAGATCCGTGACCATGTTCTATAAATTACCCATCGAAGGATACAATCGCTGAAAGGAGGGGACATTTTGCAGTCAACTATATTAAAAATGTTTACTGAGGGGTAACAGCTTATCAAGATGCTTTTAAGATAGTCAGAAAAATTTGAAGCTATGAAAATACGGTCCACAATGTCAGAGAATTTTATTAATCAAGCGCTAGTTTCTTTCTCCGGCTGAGACATGAGAACACATGGGGTTTTTGATGTCCCAGGAAGTGCTGGGAACTCCTTTCCTTCCTTCCTTCCTCCTCCTCCTAGCACAAGTTTCTGACACCGGGAGCTACTTGCTTCGGTTTTACACCAGTACTTCCTCGAGTAGTTATTTTTGGTGGACCTTGAAGAGACACCTTCTGAGATTTACACCGAAAATTAGAAGAGAAATAGTTCCGCCTTTTTCTATTGTTTTTAAGCACAGCAGAAGATATTCCCTCCTGGGATTCATCACAGTTGCCTTCGTGAGTAGACAAGTTAGTATAGATGTTCGGATGAACCAGTAACGCAGTAGATCTCTTAGAGCATCCCTGAAGGGAACGCTTAAGTTTCTTATCGCTCCTCGGGACATGTTGAGATCATGCGGATTTCCCACACAGCAAAGACACTTTTCGATATCTCTCACACAGAAATCATCCACATGATTCCCATCGCATTTCCCACAACGAACCTTCTTGTTAAAATGTGAGGCGAACTGGTAAACGAACCTTTCCAAAGAGGTGGTAGTTGGGTAGAGCCGACCCGTCGAAGGTCACCCAATTGGAGTCTGAGTTGACATATGTCCTCTTCCTGTCAACTGCAATTGATACAGAATGCAAACGTTTGCACTCCAGTATCTTCATTGACTGAAGCATCGGGCTTTGAAACAGCCTGTCCCATGTATCAACAGATCCGCGCAATTCAAACTCGAATCAGTTGCAACCCCGGCACATTCAACCTGATTAGCTGGTACATATACTCTGTACTCCTTCTTAAAAGGCTCGTAGCCAGTAATGACACGGTGAAGAAGGGTGGGTATAATTTCAGTCGGGGAGTCGATTTTATTTCGATATCTATCTCGCCTTGAGGACAGGAATAGTCAATTTGTCACGGTCCTATTGCCCAGTGCTGGATGATATTGGAGACAAGGATGGAAATATTGCGTTATAGCAATCAAATTGGCAAACATGATAAAATGATAAAAAAAAATTAATCTTTAAATTCCCGTTAATATTAAACTAGTTGTGCTCAAATCAGATTAACATTGAAAGAGCAACATGCATTTGAAGCCATCATAGATATGCAATGTGATTTCGAAAATAAAAATTATTAGAATTGCCTGACACCGCAATGTTTGAAACATTACTCTTTTAGGTTTTGTCCAGCCTCCGGTCACTAGCTGTATAAAAAGTAACTTGACAAGAGCTATTCATAGCAGTTTCCGAATTTCAATAGCTTTCTTGAATTTTTCATCAAACTGTTTGAGCTACACCATTGCACCAAACCAGCGAAACTTTCTAGATTTATCGGCAAACAAATGGACGTTGTCTGCTCGCGTCACCAGCCAATTGTGTCGGCTGATGACAATCATGCGTGCAAGCGTATCGAAACATTGCTTTCCATGAAGAGAGAGAGAGAGAGAGAGAGAGAGAGAGCATACCTGACTCGTTCAACCACTGATAGGTATAGTAAGGTAAATGATCCCTTTTTCATCTCATTAGTCAGGGTGTCAAACTATTTCATTATTTTCTTGAACTGTCGGCAATGGATTGTAAAATGAATCGGTTTTAATTTCTTCGTTTTGTTCTTAAAAAGCAGTATACAGTACATCCTAAAGTTAACGCAAATACGTTGAAATGAGATAGTAGACTGCTCTAACTAATGAGTTCGAATAAATATATTGAACTGAGACGTTAAGATGAATTCAGAAACGTCTACCATATAACCTGTGCTACCGCAAGCCTGGAAACCAGTCAACAGGAGGAAAGGTAAATAAATAAGTATACAAATAACAATAACAATTCTCCTTTTCCTCCGTATGTACTATCATTCGCGTCCTCTCGGAAGGAAGAAGGTTTTATTTTGAAAGTAAAACGCTGTCCAGATCTCGAGAAAATAAAAATAATAAACCGGCTAATAGGTATACTTCAACCTGCCTGAAGATTACCAGCAAGCGGTACGACAATGTATGCCTCCGTCTGTGGCCGCCGCGCCAGCAAGGAAGCCAATTTACGTGCACCACACTGCATTGACGCATCTCTGCGCACTGCACCCTGTTCTGCCGGTCGTGGTTGGTGCGTTGGTTTTATCGTTTGCTTAGCTGCCAACAATCCTGTGAAGCTAAGCGCGTCCAATAGCAGCCCGAGATGACTCATTCGATTGGTCGGATAATGTGTAATTGAATTTAATATAAATAATTCAATACGCATCGGGTAGCATTTATTGGGACTTTTTACCGGATCTTCTTTCGCTTGGATCGTGTCTCTAGTTTTCTTTCGTATCTTCATCGTATTTTTCACAAGATTCAACTGTAGTTACAGTTTCCTTCAGCGCTCAACTAACTGGAACCAAACTCATTTCAAGACGTCTATTAAAGTGTCAAAATCATTTGTTCCGTGGCTTGTTTTGAAGCTCAGCCCACAATCAGGCCAACATTCCAACAATTTTTCTAAGACAATCCTTTCATGTCCCACTCGAAACTGAATCAATAACCTGTCCGGAATAAATTTCTATCGATCCGTCCAACTGTTAATGTATTCCCGAAGACCAGTTACAGCTGAAGTAAGGGGGCGGAAAGTTGGCGACTCTGGCCAGGGTCTGCCAAACATGTAGCTCTGCAAAATTGCGTGATTGACATGAAAATTACACCTCCCCGATCGACAATCGAGTGTCAACTCAGCCAACCGGCAAAGTGAGGTAGAAAAAGTCAACACCGAGACCAGTGGTAGGCACCAGGAACTTGTTACCTGTTGGCGTTGGCAGATTGCACCCTCGCAGCTTTCTTGCTGGACCACGTTGGGATCAAATTTCATCGCTACGCAAAACTACCGGTTATTTGGGGTGCCAGTGCCAGATCTCGCAGGTCCGATTTGCCGCAGGGACCATCACTAATATGGGAAGCGCTAATCTCATTAGTTGGCTCAATGGGTTTTGACGTGTTTTCGAGTGATGGCATCAGTATAAAGTGTATATCATATTTTTTAAAGCAATGTAACTGTGAATCTCTATATTTAATTTTTCTTCCGTTTGACACTTTTTGGTACTCCTCTCTCGTTTTTTGTTTTAAGAAATTATGGAGAAGTAATTTCCGAGAAAAAACTATCATTTGTAACATTCGTGTTCGTTCTATTGAAATTCAGATATGTAGAACTTGGGAAACTTAAGCAATAACTGAAACAATAGCAAGAATGAAAACAAATACCGTTTCAAACTTTTCTGTTCTGATTTCGAAAATATAGTTAACTTTAGCTCTTTAGAAAGGAGGGAGGGGGAATCATCCCGGTTAAATTTTGTTTTTGCTACTTAGGAAACGAATTTTGGCTTTAAAAATGTTTTACCGCACTCTCTGGGGCTACGTGTTATTCTAAAATCTTGCATAACGTATACATCAAATATGGAGAAGTTATTGATATAGGTACAGCGTATGCGTTTCAATCATTCGTTTCTCGCATGTCAAACGAGCATCATCATGACTATAACGTTCAAACCGTGCAATAAATAAGCGATAGACGCTGTGGATTTTCGACAGTGGTGGCAATTGCTCACACACAGCTAATCCGTGTACGATTTTTTCAGGTCCTAGCACCCTTGCACCCGATTTGAAACTTTGCATCCGCGAACCACGGTCCCATTTACAGATTTTTCTGTATAGTCACAGGTTTGTTTTACGATTTTTGGTCAGATTTGTTTTCACATATAATAGATAGTATTTCGGTGAAACTTTCACAGATTTTTTAAAAATCTCTGATTTTCCAAAGATTGGTTGGAAATACAGATGCTAGACAATTTTGGCTTAAACAGAGCAAGTGGGCGGGTAAAGTTAGTTTTGGATTGAGTTCATCACTGCAGGGTCCGACGTGTGTGCCGCTTGTAAGTTGCGTTAGGATAAATTAATTTTTTATTGCTTGTGTGTGCGTCGGGTTGGAATTATTATGCCAAAATGTTTTCGGTGGTTTGTAGGTACGTTTTAATATTTCGGATAAACGTCATGCGTTTTTATCATTAAGGTTTTAATTCATCTGGCAATATCCTTCTGTAGGTATTTTTAATGTATAGTCGGACTCAACTGGGTTTCCGCCAACTGAAAGGTTGGGGTTAGCTCGTCGCTGTTGTGCTATCTTATGACAAACGCCATTTTGGGGTAAACTGAGTTAGATATGCCACATTACTCGTCTAACGAATCTCTACAAGATGGCGTTTCCAGAATTTTGAAATTTTGCTTGGTTACTGAAATATAGCGAGAAAAGTGATTAGAAATTGTCAGTTTTTTGCTTCAAATCATTATATCTTGGGATTGGCTCAAGTTCTAATAAAGTTTTAGGTGCTTTTATGTGTAAAAATGTCGTAAGAACACAATGACATAATAATTTTCAAAAGAAAAATACATGTATTGGGAGAAAAACGCAGTTTTAGCTTTAAACTGGAAATACTGCCTATTTGGCAACACTGTAACTAAAAATAACTATTTTTTCTAGATTTAATGACTCATTTCCTTCAAAATGCATCTAACCGCTTGTTTATAGACTAAATGAAGCCAAAGATATGAATAAAAGTTCATAATTGGTGATTTTTTTCTATGAAAAATTTTCCATGCACGATTATGACACGCCATACAATATTTTTTCATTAATACACACCTATGACACGGGTGAGTGCGACTTTTGTTTACATTTTTAGTGAAAACTCGCAACATAGTCAACCGATCTTCGTAATATTTAAGAGATTAGTACAGAATAGGTAGAAGCATGAATTGTCTTCTCTGAAATGTTTCTACCATTTATAAGTTTCATGATATTCAATCTCAAACTTTAAAAATCGTTTTTCTCGAAATGTGCAAAATGGCGCTTGTCATAAGATAGCACAACAGCGACGAGCTGGAAATTTTGGTGAGCTAGGAGTTTGAGTTATGTTCGAGCAGTTTCAGTTTCGATTTGTTTTTAAAAAGTTGAGAAGCAATTCTTGGTAGTCAATCTAAAAGTAATACCAAGACAAAGAACTGATTGGTTTTTATTGTTATCACATATTTGCAAGCAAAGGTATTTCATAAAAATCCAATTTCTTACGGCATAGAATTTTGAAAGGGAATCAGAGCGTTTTAATTTATTATTTTGAACAGTATTGATTTGAACTTCAAAACTAACATACGCTGCCACCTCTTTATTGCTTCATTTGAAACTGACTGAGGAAGACAATTTAATGTCAAGTAAGGACCTAAGCACACCTTCTGCAACAATTCTATTTCAGAAGCATAAATTTGATTGTTCTATAACTTAAAACTGAAAATTTTAAAACTAGAATTTACGCTCCAGAAAGTGTTCTTTGTAGTTCAAAATTCATACCACAACATGTCTTAAGCGTTAATTAAATCTAAATATTTTCCCCAGTTTATCTAGTCTAAGTATCTGTACTGCTCCATGTATTCAAAACATAGTTCTAGTTTTCAAATAAACCATCAAATAGAACGGTATATCAATTTGAATTCTAAAACAAAACTGTTCAAAATTATAAATCAAAGCGCTATACTGGAGATGTAATTCTATCAGTTCTAGTTTCATATTGAAACACTTTTATAAAATATAATCCTGCAGAACGTTCACTAAGTTCATTGTTTTTGTGGAACCCGTTTAATAATACTGTAATTTATTAAATAATTTTATTTGTTTAGCCAATAATCGATTAAGAAATACATAACCAAATGATTATTTACCTAAGTTCATTTGTACATTTATTGAAAATGTAATTGGAAAATGAAATTTCATATTTCGTTTTATCACGATCTTCTTGGATAGTCTCAAAAGATGAACTGACTCTACACTACGACTGAGCGTTTCCCGACGGAGGAATTTCTCCCGACACCGAAACCCGCTTTATTGAGCCATTAGCTCCCAGATTTATCGAGATCAACTAGGCTATTAGCTGGCGTTGAATCTAGCTCTACTCCAATTGAGAGTTTCCCAGCGGCGACATTTCTTTCGGTACCGAAGTCTATTTCGTTAACCAATTACCTCTCATCCAATTAGAATCTACCCTACGGCAGTGGATTTAGCCTGATACCGATGCGTGGTTTCGTGAACCATATAGCTCCCCGCTTAGTCCCGATTTACTCGATCTAGCCTACCCAACGGGTCAGCCAGTAAGTCTGTTCAGCGATTCCAGGTGGAGCGTAACTTTCAGTTCACAGGCGCTCCAACGACCCGCTGCTATCTGTTCTACGCGATCTACTCGATCTAGTCTGCAACTATGGATCTAGCCTTCTCATCCGGTGGGTTGTCGTGGTCGGTTCGGCGATTTCAGTGGAGGCTGACGTCCGGTTCACTGGCACTCCGATGAACCGAACCTGGTGATGCGTCGCGTACTACTCAAGTGGTTTCCGGCGGTAGATCTAGTCTGCTCCGGCGGAGAGTTTCGCTATTTTTCTCGAACACGATTTTTTGTTTCAAGGCGACTTTCTGGTCGGCGGCGCTGCTTCGTTGGTCTCTTTGCCACTTCCTCTGCTCGGAAAGTGTACTCGTCACTACTCTGTTGACCGCATCCCAATATCTCTTCGGAGATATTGTCGACTGTCACGCCAGACTTACCCCTTCGAACTTAGGGCATTCAAAGACCACGTGTTCCGGTGTTTCTTGCATGTTCATACTTCGGGTGACGAAGCATATCCGAACCAGCACTTGCATCCATGCATCCATCCGGAAGCATCCATGCCCGGACCAAAACTGCGTCTCCTTACTTCCTATGTACCAACGCCGACACATTTGGGATGAGTCGGTAGTTCCACCTTCCTTCCTCCGCATTGTCCCACTCTTGCTGCCACTTAGCCTTTTAGTCTCCTTACATTTCGTGAATTCCTCCGCATGTAGTATACCACGTCCTCAGCCAGAGTAACGCTGATGGGAATCATCCCGGTAATGACGCATACCGCCTCCGTTTATATTATATGAATATTATGAATAAACCCTTCATTTATATTCTTTCTTTCTTTCTCTTTTACACACGCCGATAATCATTCAACCCCATTCAAGAATTTGTATTTATTTTTCTGAAGGGAAACTCCGTTTGATTGACTTGCTTCAATCTTTTTCACAAGACAGTACTTAGGCATATAATCTGCGTCTATATTTTTATTCTATTTTCTTTTTCCTTATTTTACCTAGTCCTCTACTCCTGATTCTGATTCTTCTTCACTTCCTTTCTGCGAAACTTTCCGTAGATCCCAGTTATTTATCCCCATAACTTATCTTTTCAACCGCCGTTTCTTTATCTAATAATCTTGACAATTTATTTCTTCTTTTCGATCTGTTCTTAGTTAGATATACGTGTCATACCGCAAATGTTTATTAGTTTACTTTACGCTTGGCGAGTACAGGCTTTGCATGTATTCTTGGTATTTGTATTTGGCCTCGCATTCTCGTATGCGATTAATAGCTCTGAGTTCAACATATGGATTATTGCAAGCTGACGTCATCTGAGTTAAAATGCTCCAAAAAATTACAGTTCAGCAAGCTTGTTTACATAATGTTATAATTTAAAAGTAATTCAAACCAAGGTTTTTGTACTGGGTAGAATCGAATATTTTCTAAGTCCAAGAGAACAAGCTCTCTTAACTGTCAGAAAAATGAGGTTATACATTTTCGTGCATTATTCTATACGACTGTGATTCGAATGAATAAATGAACGAACACAAATACATTTAAGATGTACGGAGTGAACCTCGTTACAAAGGTTTTGCTGAACTCCGTATCTATTGTTCGTTCACTTTTCTACAAACGTGTTTATGTATGTACGAAAGGGAAACCTTAATGAGAAAAAGAGTGGTAAACGTTCAAAAACGGCCGAGACTAGGATTGGGATAGCGACTTCCTGATGTGTGCATATTAGCATCGCGTTGTTTCTGTAGCGCAGAAGCTGTCGCCTATTCGTCGTTCTACCTGCAAGGGTATGTGTGCATCGCGCATTTAAAAATCGCGATTGTGCGAGAGCGAGAGCAATATTCTGATGCACGGGAACGTATCACGGGAACTAGACTAACGAAATACCAGTGTGTGAGTGTGAGAATGTTCAATGTGTACATATTAGACCGGCAACAATTTTGACTTCTTTTCGGGACACTGCTAATTTAAATGGTAATTGGATACACAAATCATATGCAAAATATGAGCAATGTGCGAGAGCTCTAGTTTACCTCAAAACTTGTGGTTGCGTAGCTTATTTTATAACGAATAACTTTGTTGAAGATTTCAAATTGATAAGAGGTTCACCGACAAAGTTATCTAACTTTGAAGACCAACCGATTTTTTTGAAATTTCCCATTCTAACCATGTGCGAGAAAGAGAGACAACACATAACTTTATATGAGAATATCTTTTTACTGCTAAATCGGATCAATTTACAGTCTTCGGAAATGTTTATCCTTACACCTTAAGCTATATATCTGCAGATTTTGAAATTGCACAAGATGATACTGGCATTTTGTACTGAATTTATTGTTCCTGTTGCTTATTTTTCATATATTTTCACATACAAACATGAAAACTCCTGTGAGTGAACTAGAGTTTTCGGAAAAATTTCATATTTGGCAAATGGTATTTGAAGCCAATTAGCGTTTGATTAAACAGAGTTCCAAAAAAAAAATAGTAAAAATTGTTGCCGGTCTAGTACATATAGACGAGCGAAAAATATCAGCCACGAACGGAATTCACTCAACTATGTTTCCCGCGGATAGACGCCTCCACAAAGAGCGCTCATCGACTTTCCACAATATTTGAGCATTTCTTTTAAAATTCACATTTACTAGAAGATCTTCTATTTCTATCCACTAGTGCTGTTGCCCTTAGTCCATAAGTTATAGGTAATTATAACACTGTCTTGTGTATAAATTATGTTAATTCCTATGTCGCGCAGTGATGCCGAGACGGAAAAAATACCTTTCAATTTCATTTCACTACTTTCTGCATTATAGTATATTATATCAACAGTTATTTGCCACAATTTCAGGAGGTTTGGATGAACGGTTTGTCCGCTATGGTATTTCAAAAATCAGTGATCGCATTGCTCGATTTTTTGTTCCCTTGTAAAATGTATGGAGAAAAGCGAAAAAACTGTCTTCGATTTTCAAATAGGAGCACACACTTCTCGCATATCAGAAAAAGGCCCATTTTAAAGAATATTTTATGAAGCTTTTCAAAAATTTCAATGAAATTATGCGCACACCATTTTATTGGTATTAGCTGTATACAGGTATACATCGATTTAACGTACTTTTTTCAAGCAAAAAGATTTTGCATCCTTGAATCATAAAGTAATCCGAAACACGATAAAAACGTTTTCATAAAATATCTTTAGATATTTAAAGACCACAAATACATGTATGAGAGACGAAATCGATTGAATTCACATAACAGATAGATGAAACATTTCTTCTATCAATTAATATGTTGTCCACAGAATCAACCGGTCTCATGTAATATCGTGGAAATATTACATTTGAATTCTAAATCGATATTATTGCAAAATTATTTCTCGGTTAGATGACCACATATTCATTTGCGCAAACTACAATTTTTGCATTTATGCGTACAGGTATACATCGATTTCGTGCATTTTTCGACCAATGGTAAATGGAATCGAAACCAGAAAGAACAATGTCTTCATAAAATATTTCTAGTTGTTTATGCACTAGAGAATGCACGTATGAGACTCGAAAACGATATAATACACCCAACAGTGTGACGAAACCTTTCTTCTATCACTACAAATGTTTATCCCAAGATCAGCCGGTTTCAAGTAATATTTTGGAAATCACATCAGACATCAGTGACAAAATAGTATATACAAAACGTAGTTGAAGCGAAAACTATCGAAACGATCAGTTAAATAAAACTAAGTTAAAAATATACAATGTAGCATAAATAATTACAAATAATTTTAATTTGAATTATAAATTTGAAATGAGGGATTCCATGAGAAACCGGCTGACCGCAAATTATGACCATCGTTGATTCGAACGAAACTTTTCAGTTGTGTTTGGAATCTCTATGATTTTATCTGCCAATTGCAATATTTAGATACAAGAGCAATTTTTCAAAAGAGCATAGAAGTTTCTAAGTGCATTAATTTCAAAATTTATACAGCAAATGACAAGGAATGAATACTCCTGTAAAAAAAAAATGTCATTTTAAACAAAAAATTATGCTAAAAATTTAAATTGCAAAAAAACATTTTTTTAATTTTTTATATTTTGTCAATGAAAGCCTAAAGAGAAAAACATTTTAAATGTAATTACAAGATGGAGAACTTATCGGTAAAAAGTTTTTCTAACAATATCTTTATACATGTTTTTAAATGCCAAACTGATTGGCATTTTAAATTTTTACTGCAATTTTACTCCAAAATATTATTCTAGGTGCCGTTTCAAATCAAACTGCATTTAACAAAAATTTTCCAAAAGGAATAGTTTTCGAGATATTTGGAATTTCACTTCAACAAAAACAATTGTTTCGTATAGTTATGCCCTTTTTAAAAGTTATTCGCGTTACCCTATCATAAAATGTTAACTATCTAATTCTTATAGTTTTAAAGACGCAAAAGAAACTTTTTCAATGCATTTGGATTATAGAGAACCTTTCAATAAAAAAGTTTTTCTAACAACAACTTTCGACATAGTTTTATAATTCATACTATTTGCAGTCAAAAATACAATTTTCTTTTTGAATATGATTCTGAACGCTATTTCAAATCAAAATGCTCATAACAAAAATTTTGTGAAATGTAGTAAAAGTTTCTTTTACGTCTGTAAATCGATAAAAATTAGATAGTGGACAATTTATGATGGAGTAACGCGAATAACTTATAAAAAGGGCATAATTACACGAATTAATTGTTTTTGTTGACGCAAATTTCCAAATATCTCGCATTCTAGAAGATTTTTGGTTAATGCATTTTGAAATGATACTTAGAACTATATTCTCAATGTGATGTAATGAAATATTGGCTGAAAATACAACAGCTCTTTTGCGTTTTGCATCTAGGATCGTGAAAAATTGCAAAGAAAGCCTAAAATGGAATAACTGCTTTTGCAGCTACTACCTGATTGCGCGGGCATTTTTCATCTGAGTACAGAAAAACCCAAAACTGTGCCAATAACTTATGATAACATTGTACTCAGATAAATCACCAAAACCTGCAGAAACACGTACAAATTGTGCATGACTTCAAAAATCTATTCCGTACTCAGCGCTACAGGCAGCTTTTTTGTTACTGTGTAACTCTCCAGCAGTGAAAGGAGCGAATCCCAAAGTAGCACAAGAGCATCTTACAAATCCGAGAAACAAAAAGTCGAAAACATTTTCGCACAAATCACCAGAACACAACGAATATGTCAAACGTATAAAATATTATCCATAAATTACGACATTTAATTACACCGCGCCGGCCGGTTTGTTCGATAAATTTGAGTTCAGTTGTTGTCGTACACTGGTAACCGTCAGCAATCGCACACCGTGTCTGCGTCATCGCGAGCCAATGCAGAATTTCCTTCCCCGAACTGTGTACCTCCAAGCGAACGCGCGCAAGCCAAAAACAAATCCAAAAAAACTCCCCATCAAATTTGACGAGAAAATCTCACTCGGAATTCAGGAAGCGACTGCCGTCCATCCCGAAGCGAGACAGACGTTTTTGGGCGGTCAGCGAACCCTTACGATCGCTGCATCGCCGAGCAGCATCGGATTGAGAGGAAAAATCGCGCGAAATGCGGGTGTACATTTCAATCAGAAAGTGTTCACATCATCTTGAACTCGAATCATTGCGGGGGCACCGCGGCATTCCGTGTAGTAGACGGGGCTGGTTTGTAAGCCGTGGCAAATATAAGGAACGATTTACAATTTGTTGAAAAGTATTTGGGTTCCTG
This sequence comes from Topomyia yanbarensis, assembly GCF_030247195.1. Taxonomy (NCBI): domain Eukaryota; kingdom Metazoa; phylum Arthropoda; class Insecta; order Diptera; family Culicidae; genus Topomyia; species Topomyia yanbarensis. The sequence goes on along the minus strand of NC_080672.1, from coordinate 102,904,085 downwards.
ATATAGCGAGCTGTGGCAAGAGTGCTGTAAGGATCTTCTACTACGATGGAATTCGCAACTGATTTTTACTGTATAGGGTAGCTCGGGGCTAGATGGAAGTTACGGTAAATTGACGGAGTCCGTTTTTCTTTGTTTTTATGGGGTTGCAGCTTGCTAGATAATCACATAAGAATTTGACTTGAAAAGGCAGTTTTGGTTAAAAATCATTAAGACTCCATACTTATTATTTCTTCACCCAATAGACACAAGAACCGAAACACAAAGATGAAAAATTAAAAAGCAGTATAAACACATTAGTTGGAGAGATTTTAATTTCTATTCAATTTCGAAGTATGTAGGGTAGACGAGCCCTTATTCATTTCATTAGTCAGGATGTCACACTATTTCTTTGATAACTCGACTTAGAGTGACTGGATTGCGCTTAAATAGGTATCTGCTTCGTTCCTAGGAAGCAATGCAATTAAATTTTTTGCCTGCAAAATGTAAAATACTCGCGTTCGAGCGAAGGGAAAAGTCAAGTACATCGTACCCTTATTCATCCTACCATTTGAGCTAATACGTTGAATAGAGATTGCAGATACTGCTCCAACTAATGTGTTCAAATGCGTGCACAGTGGTCAAAATGTGTAAATTCATGCCTTTAATTATTTAGCGGAAAAACTATAAGGTTCTGTGTTTTGGTGACTTCGGAAAAGTTGTTGGGGCTACCAAGGCGGATTTTCGAAAGCAGACAGCCATGTTCCAAAATACAGTGTAAAGACATTTCTGAAATCTAACTTTTTACTGGTAGCAGATAGACAGTTTCAGTCTTCGGCAAAGTTGTAGAGAATATTAATTGTAGCAAATCTTTCATAAGAACTGACTCTCTAACTATAGCCGTTCCAATGTTATGCGGTGTTTTCATGAGGACCCCCTTCAAAATTGGTTTTTTCATGATAACTCTTGTCGTATTTATTTCTCTACAAATATGTGTTCCGAAATGTTTTAGATATTACGAAAATGCATAACTATGCGGTTTGACGTATGATCAAGAAGCTTCTGTAAATCAACTTCGACAGAAAACTCGGTAACAGTTATGGATGATTCATCGGGGTAACATTTTTGTTTCTTGGCGATAACTTTAGTGTATGATGGGTATATATTAACATTTAGAACATTTTTGCACCTTTCTGAATTTTTATATAACTCGCTTTCGTAAGATTGTATTCGACGATCAAGGATGCTTCAGCTCCAGTGTATCGGATTTCTTGTGCTTTCTTCCATGAACGTTGCATTTTAGAAGCCCGAGTGGGAGTTGTTTGCGTTGCCTCTTTAACAACCAAAACTGCTGATAAATCCCCTGACTCTCGAAGTTTCATCTGTGTCGAAAAAGCTAACTCATCAGAGGAATATTTTGATCGCAAGATTGATGTTTTGATGCGCTTCACTTTGTCAGTGCTTTCCAAAAAGGGCAGAGTTTTTCTTCCTCGACAAGTTTCAATAGGCTTTGTGTTTATTTTACTTAAAATGTATCCGGGTAGTCTGAACGAACTGTTGAAGTAATCAGTATTGTATTTTAGAACAATAGATTCACTTCTAAGCCATAACTTATTGAAATATTTGCAGACAGTCGAGGCAATTCTTTCAGTTTCGCTTGCAACATATGGCATATCATCAGGAACTATGCGATAAGCTTTGAAAATTGCCTGGCAGATTTCATGTAATTTTTTACTATGATCACCTTTGGTTTTTTTTCCAAAGCTGAAACAGCTGACGTTTACTAATTTCGACTACACAAAAAAGAAAATTTATGTTGAATAACAAACAGATACATCAGGGTATTTGAAACATTAAGATGTTATATTGAAATGTCTAATTCACAGACCATTAAATAACAGCGACAAATGTTCGAGCATAGGATAGAAATAAAACGTCTAATCAAAAACAGATAACGAAATTGCCTAAATAAAATGTTGCGTTGCTTTCACAGATTACAATACACTAAACAAATATTCATGGTAACCATCAGTTTGCACTTACCCGCAATATTTGAATACATATTTCAAATTAATTACACCGCACCGCGTGATCGGAAAATGTAATTGATTTTTTCAGCATTTGAAAACTAATTTGATTTATAACTCAGGTTCCTTTGTTTTAAATTTTTTCTTTAATTACGTAACAGATAAACGCTTCTTCAGAATGAGTTTGTATATTTGTGTTATGCCTTCCTTGAGCACCAAGAATCGGAGTGTCGCCGAAAAAACTCATATACTCACAATTTCATTCAATCATAACATCTTAGGATACTATCGGATACAAACCATTCCTTCAGGATTTTGTAGGAGATTTATGATAGTTTCAAAATAACAATATTTCATCTGCATATTTTTGCAACTTTTTGAGAAAACTGGCTATGAAGTTTGATAATATTAATCATAAAAAAAGCTGTAACTCTCTCCGAAAACATAATATAGTCTTGAAATATTCAACAAAGTTATGCATTTTCGTAATATCTAAAACATTTCGGAACACATATTTGTAGAGAAATAAATACGACAAGAGTTATCATGAAAAAACCAATTTTGAAGGGGGTCCTCATGAAAACACCGCATAACATTGGAACGGCTATAGTTAGAGAGTCAGTTCTTATGAAAGATTTGCTACAATTAATATTCTCTACAACTTTGCCGAAGACTGAAACTGTCTATCTGCTACCAGTAAAAAGTTAGATTTCAGAAATGTCTTTACACTGTATTTTGGAACATGGCTGTCTGCTTTCGAAAATCCGCCTTGGTAGCTCCAACAACTTTTCCGAAGTCACCAAAACACAGAACCTTATAGTTTTTCCGCTAAATAATTAAAGGCATGAATTTACACATTTTGACCACTGTGGCGTGGAATGAATAGAGGAGCTAAGATGAATACGGGAGAAGTAACCCTAAGTCAATTATGAATAAACTGCGGAAACTAATTCACAGATAAACTTTCGAAATCGACATAGAAAATTCAAAATTTCCCACTTTATTTCAATTCAAAATTTCCCACTTTATATTTGATTATTTTGACACATTCTACTCGTTGAAGCAAATAAAAATAATTTTCCAAACCGAATTTATGGCCTTTTCAATTAGTTACACTTCGAGTGCAGGACCCTGTATATTCAGTAGGGTGGCAATTATTTCAGCGTTGTTGGATCACAGGCATAAAAAATTGGCAATATTTGAGCGAAATTGGACCAACACGTGCCCCAAAGAGATTGAGGTTTATATGAAAAATACATATATTTTCTAAACGTTTTATTAAAATTGGTAACTTTTTTCAAATTGTTCGAAAAGTTTTGAAACTTGGTAGGGTTTGACTTGCCCTAGAGCATGAAATGTTTCAAACGAAAAGTTTTCAGTTCTATAAAAAAATAAAAAAATATAGTTTTTTTTAAAAATGCTCTGATTTCGGGTTTTGCACAATTTTTGTTTTTCATTCATTATTTTTTTTAGGATTCTTTTATAGTGTGCTCGAACTCTGGAAAATTTCAAAATTTTCTGATCGCATTGAAAATGTTATGAATTTCCATATAAAACGTATGAAAACATGTATTTTCCATAGAAATCTTCAATCGCTTTAGGCAAGTGTTAAAATTGTCCAATTTCGCTCAAAGTTTGCCCAATTTTTTTATTCCTTCATTCATTTTTGAGCGGCGATGGAAGGAATACCAACAATTGAAAAAATAACTGCCACCCTAATATTCAGTATACTTCATATCAAAGCTGAATACTAAGGAGGCAATATTTAGGAACTGTGACTTGGTTGGTGAATTGTATTTTACGGTGGCGTCACGACATTCTTTTTGCACAAGCTAGTAAAAAAGATGCTTTTATGAACTGTTGCTGTGAAAAGTATTTGCAAACTTCTTTCTATTCGTTATCGGCTTTGCCATTAGGTACAGATAGAATCGAACCATACATCGAGAAAAAATAGGTAGTCACATTTCTCCAGTACTATCGTCTGGCCCATCTTTCAATTTCTTATATCTCTTAATCTTGTCTCTTCAACTTTTCACTTTTCGTCAGGCTCTAGGACCGTGCATAAATGAACAAGCCTGAAAAGACTTATTCCAAAGAGCTGACAAAGAAATATTCAGTAGCGACAGATATCACGGAAGTGCGCCCAACTAAGCTCAGCATAGTGATATCCAAAAAGCAAAGCAAGCAAATGATATTACTGACGACAAGTATTTTATAAATGACCACCGTGCCCACATTCCCGCTTACAAAGTAAAGATCGATATTAATTTTTCTGAAGGAGATATTCCTACATTTAGAAATAATAAAATATTTTTTCTTCCGCATCCTCGTAGAACAGTTGATTTGGAGTCACTTTGCTGAAAATACTATCTGCCTATTGATGTATTTGGTAGAAGTTCCTTAAAATCAGTTTTTTTGGAATTTAAGGATACAATTAATTGGGTATATTCTAGAAAGTTTTTGACACTAATGAATTACTTTTTTTCTGAACGTACTAATTAAATTAGACCGCAAGTATTGGGAATAAACGAATTTTCATGCATTATTGAGAATATCGCAATACAGAGATGATTAAGTGCCCAAAAAGTATCTCGAATAAAATGGTTCCACTGAAATTTTCGTTTTTATTCCAATATTGATATTCATATTCATATTGATATTATATTTCAGTGTTTAAGAAAGTCATGGAATCCGCTAAAGTCTAAAACTTTCTGGAATAAACCTGAATGATAAATTCATTGTATAGATTGAATGACAAAAAAACTACTGCTATATATGGTTGCAGAAGAGAAAATAAAAAATATAGCTCAATGAAAAAATTCAAAAATGGATGTATGAAAAGTAAGAGCGCAAACTGATTTAGATGCCTTATTACGTTTCATGAAACTACTGAAGATACCTAGGCACGACAACTACATATAATATCAGAAAAATACTCTTGACCGTCTTTGTTGGATGTGGCAACACTGTGCGGTTTGATCACCCACTACCTTCCAATACTATTTAAAAGACGCTTTTTGCAAAATATAGGGCTACATTACTGCAATGCCATTAACATCCTTTCTATTGATGTTGTGCGTTCGAAATACTGTTTACTAGGAAGACGTTATTGAATAGATATTTGAATGCTGATTAACTCCTTTATGTCCAATGACCATGTTGTTTGTGGACAACAACCTATTTAAAAAGCTATAACTTTCGATTGAGGTAAGATTTGCTCACGAAAATAAGTAAGGCTAATAAATGATACTATTACCTTTCATTTGAGTATTAACAGTTACAAGAATCAGTTCTAGAACTTAAGTTATAGCAATTAGTCTGATTGGATTCCGATGGAGCAGTGCTGCCAGTAACAGTTTACGTTGACGATGAAAAATGAATTTTTCATATATCTTCGTTGTGGTGCAATATTAATAAAAATTGATAAAACCTATTAATTTAGACTGTCTTTGGCTACGTTTTCCACGCAATTGGACTATTGTGAATATTCTAGAAGAATTGTATTGAGCATGGAAGGTAAAAATTGGTCAGCTTCTAGCACTGGGAATTAAATAGTTTTGAAACCTTACATGCACTAGAAACGAGTTAGGCATAAAAGGGTTAAAACAGGTATGCATACAAAATGCTGATGCACATTTTTGCATAATAACTGAAGAGGGCTACACTATGCACCACAACAAAATATTATGATCTCTTGGTTCAGAAGGAAAGCGACTCTGACATTCTTTTGTTACTGCTCCTTAGGTCATTTAAAAAAATCACTCATTTTTGAGTTTTCAAAGTCCCCCCTGTCACATTGTGACAAACGTCAAAGTAAACTCAGATTCCAAATTTCACATCCTTTGGACAATTTTAGGTCTCTGCCCACTTCGCGTGAAGTTTTTGAAATTGGTATTATGGGAAACTATGGACGAAAATTATATTAAATGCTATAACTTTTGAAGTATCGCTCAGCAAACTACAATTCATACCTCCTTGTAAAGCAAATAACTTTAGTTTCTCGAAAAATATGGAAAAGTGGGGTACTGGGACATTTTATCCCCAAAATCCCCCATTTTCAATATTTGTTCTGCTCCGTGATGCAAATCACACATATTTTGCAGTTTTTCTAATGTGAAAAATCTTAGAAATCGAACGAAACTTTTGTGACCTTTCTCTGAGACGTTGGGGATATCGGGCCTTTTGTCATTCATATTAAATTTATCATTTTCCCGTTCATATATCTCTATTAATTTTCAATCAATCCTAATAAAACGTACCTCGTTGTACGTAGAAAATTCTTAGGAATAAAAGAAAAATAGATTCGTTACCGGTAAAATACGGAAACATCAAATTTTTTGACATAAACTCTGCAAACCATTTTTTCGTAAAATATCCCATCACTTCCTGTGTTTTTTCCAGAAATAAAACTTTTCTTATGTGGTCCCTAAGCATATTTAGCATCATAAGTAGTAAAGTAAAGAATAATTTATTGTTAAATGGAGTTGATATGTGCAATTTATTGATAAAAAAATGAATAGAAACGAAATGTCAAAAAGTTGGATGTTTCTAAAATATTTTGTTGCAATGCCCTACTGCACTTTAACCCTAGAACATTACACTTACTTAGAATGTTGCACTGGGGTACAAACGCACCCCACGCTTTGATAGCAATTTTCGCAAGCAAGATTTATTGAATCATAAATAAATTACATAAATTGGTCTGAATAAAACATAAATTGGTCTGAATAAAACAAAGTGAAAAAATCGCAACTTTGACTTTTCTCACAAAAATTACTATAACTTTTGCAAATTTTCAACCGATTTGAAAAAAAATCAAATGATTCTAAAAGTTGAAAGAATGGCCTAGAAACGGCATAAAATGGAATTTCGATTTTTTTGAAAAAGTGCAATTATTTGGAAGAGTGAAAGTTGTATAATCGGGTTTTGGAAAATTCCACGAAATGGTGTGGAAATTGAAATGAAAAAATAATATACCTGGCCAGTAATAAATTGGTAACACGTAACACTAGTGCTAGAGTAGTTACAGTGAGCAAATTATGCTTGCAAGCCGTTATTTGAAAAACTAAAAAAATAGAAACAAAGTAAAAATCAACGTAAATGAGAACGAATTTTTATTCTACTTCAAATTTCAATTAGATTAAATGAATAAATGATTAAAAACGATTACAAAGTACTAATTGTTACTTATGTAGCGAAACAAACGGTATTTAATGGTATTGTCACGATTTACATTTCCACGGACAGAGTGTTTCGACTAACGGCAACCGTATACTGGGGTACAAGTGTACCCCACGCCAACTTTGACTCCTGCTTCCTCGAAGGCCAAAAGCAAACTGGCTTTACTACTTTTTCCTACTCTTACTATAAACTCCAAATTGAATTATGGTTCGGGTCCCAGATCGGTAAATGCCGAATTCTCTTCTTCACACGGCTCCAAAGATGGCGTGGGATACATTTGTACCCCAGCGCAACGCTCTAGAGATGAAATTCCTTGAAAAGCCTAAATTTCTTCTATTGTGGAGCCAAACATAACGGCATAAAGAAGCGCTGATACAAAGCACAAGAAAACCGCCTCTAATCTTAGAAGGGCGTCTGGTGCAGTGGACAAAAAAAACGATTTCTTTTTTTCCGGCTTAATTGTTAGTATTGAGCCTGTAGAATACTCTCCCGCAATCTTTGTGGCGACGCTGAACTTCACATTCCTTGGGTTTATTTGTTATAACACGCGCAGATTTCAAACTATCAGCAACAATTTTCTAAAAACTGACAGCGATAAAAATACAGTGTAAACAATACACTCTAAAATACTTCCACTCAAATTTTCAAGAGAAAATACCCAAGTAATTTTCTACAGCATTTCTTCCGTGATGCAACTTGATGTGGCACACCCTTCAATAGCGTTTTTCTCGAAACCGCGTTTTTCAAATTGGCGAATACGATAACTCAAAAACTAATCAACGAATTGACTTGATTTTTTATGAGAATGCACAATATGTGTAGGCTGTCGATGAATCACAAAGAACCGAAAAAAAATTCTTCCTGTTATTGCGAAGAAAAAAGAGCGAATTTTGCAGCAAAATTATGAGATTTTTCGGTTTTCATGAAGCCATTTTCCGAAACTCAAACTTTTTTTTCATTTTTTTTGTCATTGAGTAACTACAAGTCTAAGCTTTACAAATCTTATTGAATTTCATGTGTCAAATAGTTTTATCAAGATTTATCATGTTCGCCGCGGCGGTGCTTGACGTGAAAATGGTTGGACGTCTATTCTTGTATGGCTCTGCGTGACTGAAAATATTTTTTTTCATGCACAATAAATGTATAAACAGATCTTGATATTACACAAAACATCAATTGTAGCCTTGCCTTCAAAATCGTAAAAAAATAACTTTCGATTCGAGCACTTTACACCAGACGCTCCCCTTAATAATTCTAGATCAACCGAGAAGTTTCTAGCGCTTCCAAGATCACCAAAAATCTCTAGTGGCTCAACGTTTCAATCAGAAAATTTAGCGCAGGATTGGTAGATGCTCAATACTAAATCCGAAAAGTCATACGTCTTACATGAGCTAGTGCTAATTTTGGTACTAGTTTAGATTTACCATCTAATTGGTACCAAGATGATGAGAATCCGAAATGCTAAAAACTAATTTTAAGTTAGGTATTGTGCCCTCCTAAGTTAATAAAGAAAAGTGAATTTGACGCTCAATCTCTCGTAAATTAGCATCTATGCTCCGTAATCTATTGGGATCCTTGACCTTTTTGGGCAATAGTGATATCTACAACTACTTTCGTTGTTGTTGACTTAACTTATCATCCACATTTTTATATCCGGCAATATAAAAAAAAATCGGCGAGTTATTAATTGGAAGTTACGATCTTACTTTCAAACTAAAAGTTCACCAAAATATCACGAAACCGCCCGGTGTCCTATTTATTGCGACAATGAACAATAAGTCTTCTGGCTCCTCTCGATCGGAAAATTATATTGTTGACGATACCGAGGCTCGTTTGCCACTGTACTACAAACTGCCAGCCAGCCAGTTAACCATTCCCCATGAATCTCGCCGCAACAGGAGAAACGATCAAGCAAAGGGGGAAGGATCTTTTAATGAGTTTATTGTACGGTTCGGAACAACAAAAATCGACTTTCAATGGCTTTCGGTTATTACCACTATTATTTTCATCTGCCGGCAGAAATGCGTGGCGTTCGGCGTGGATCAGGTTGATACATTGCGGTTAAAAGTACGCGTAGCCGCAGGAAGATGCTCCCGCTGATGTTGTCGTTCATTAAAGGGGGGAAAGTCTCTCTTATTTACGAACTCCTTTCTTCCTACCAGACGGCTATTGATGGGCAGCACAATTCGTTCGTTTTTTTCGGAAAACAAAACTTCGGACTTACACTGATAATGACCGAGAGGATAATGACAGTCGGTTGAAGCGATTAATACCTAGTATATGTGGTGCAAACAATATGTTATAAATGCACGGTATCTTTCGAGTGTCAGACAACAACGTTTTGAATCTAACCCGTACACGATTAGTGTAGTCAATCAACCACGTAAAAGGTGAAATAAATTCATGTCACCAATCGTCAAGCACCACCAGTCAGAATCTAAAGTGCACAAACTACACAGCATATCCAGCCCACGTTGTAAATCAAACGAACACTCCTCACCAGCCAGCCACCAGCACGTAAATCCCCAAGTGCCCCCAAAGCCCCCAAGCTACCAATCAGACATTTGTCTACACCGTAGACACACATACACACAACTTTAGCTACCCTATTCAATCTGCACTCGGTAGCGGTAGCTCTCTAGTGCTAAATTGAAAGTCAATTTCCAACCTGTTTGCACCGAATTTGATCCGTTTGATATATTCGAAACGGCAGCAGCCTGCAGCGCCACGTGATTGTATCTCTGCCTGGCGAGTTGCCTTGCTCGTTAGACCCCCATAATGTTCGGAGGCGAAGGCACGTCGCACGCACTATAGGCATTGCTGGATCGTGTTCGTATATAGCGGGAGGGAAAGTGGTAGTTAATAAATAAACAACAAATCAATAAGCACTACCAGAAAGCGCCGGCCGCGATAAAAGATTAGAACGAACCTCCTGGGAGAAAGGGTCCATGCAGCAGCCAGCAAAGCTTCGAATGGCCCCCGGGGGGAGTTTTGGCTTGGTGGGCCTTAGCGGTTTTTTTTTTCGTTTTCTGCACGCGTAGTTACATCGACAGAGCGGGCCGTCGGATCGAAAGATTATGATTAAGTATTAAAATATTTAACTTCATAATGATAATAATTCATTTCGTCGCTACTGCATGGATTGGGCGAAAAAAAATCGAACTACCTGTGAAAGGGTGGAAGGTGGGTTGTTAGCTCTTTTTCGCTGTGATAAAGAAATCGAAGGTTAATAATAATACAGCACGAAAGGTATAATCAATTTATTACATCTCGTGCGTTTTAGCTGCAGGTTGTTTTTTTTTCAGAACGGGTTGTAGAGTACAGAGTTGAATATTTACATCATGTACAATGGATTTATGCTATGGGTCGTGGTTTTTGAACTAAAGGTTTCTTGATAATGTGGGTAAGTGATTTACAGAGTTGGAGCGCCAATGGAAATTTATTTTTTATAAAGATTCGTGCTTTACTTTGAGCTGCATACTAAATTTATGATTTCGATATTTACAAATATTTATTTTTGAAAGCTAAACCCTTATGTTGTGACAAATGTCAACGTTAGCTCAAATGCCTAATTTCACATCATTTGGACAATTTATGGCTCCCGCCCAGTTCGATTGAATTTTTTTTGCCATTGGCAATATGGGAAATAATGAAAAAATCCATTAAATACTATAACTTTTGTAGTGGCACTCGGAAAATTATAGGTTATAATATTTTATATTTCTTATAATAGAAATGTAAAGAAGTCACTTAACTGTTATGTGTCCAACAAAGAAACACTTTTAACAGGCCAACGTAGGTACCCCACAAACTGAAATGCTCATAACTATGGCTTCCTTTATCCGATTTGGACATTTTTTGATTTTTTGGATTCAGGAACTCGTCCACTTTTTGATTTGTCAAATCGAACCGGATGAATGGATCTGGTGCTTGGTAATCCGGATTTTCCGAGGTAATGTTCCTGTACTAGGGTATGATTTGTAAATTTTAATAATGTCCTAGCAATATGAGTATCAAAACTCTTCAAATTGTCTCCTAGGTCAGTTATTTATTGTTACGGGATCCTATGGCAATTTAAAAATAGAATTGGAATGAAATGGCCACTCACGGCCCCAGGGGAACCTGCTCCGGAATGTCCGTTCCGGGGTCCAATCACCAAATGGTTCCAAAACCACGAGATACAGCCTACTGATGCAATTCCAAGAATTTTGATACCCATATTGCTAGTATTCCATTGAAGTTCACAAATAGTATTCCAGTACTGGAACCTGCTTCCGGATATCTGGATTCCCGGGAACCGAATGAAGTAACCCAGTTCATATTTACCAAATCCAAAGGCAGATGAGTTCCTGAATACAAAACACCCAAAATCATCAAAATCGGTGGGAAATTACATTAGTTATTGGCATTTCAGTTTTGTGGGTACCCTAGTACCCACGTCGGCCTGTTACGTAGTAAAAAATTCAGGAGCTCCTCCTATCTCCCCCCTCCCCCCTTACTATATCAACAATATTATGAACCCAAAAGCTTGACTTAGTGAAATTCTAAGATGTCACAAAGTTTCAATTTCCAGCTATGGATAAAACATAGGAATTTCATTAATTGAATCCTGAAAAGGTACCCGGGTACCGCGTCGGATACATAACGGTTAAACTTTGAAAACTTTTTCCGAGGCCCAGAGAGATCTCATGTAACAATCGACTCAGCTCGACGAACTGGGACAAAGTCTGTGATTTTTACGTTTCTTATAAAAGAAACATATGTATAGAATTACCTCAAATTTTCAAGATCTCGACGACAATGTCTGTGTATTTTTTTGAGATAAAAAAAGGTTCAGGATGCAAAAAACCAACGGAACCAGGGAACGGGTTTGGGCAGCCACCCGATCCGCTAAAAGAACTATTCTAGAACGGAACCTGATTCCTCCCAGGCACTACCTTACGACATTACTTCGGGGAGGAGTATTTGATATGCACACACTCTAATCCAACTACACTATCAGCTTTGACCACCCACACAATGTGGCAATTTCTATATGGAAGTAGGATAGCTATCTAGGGTTGAGAATTAGTACTTTTTCCCTACTCAAGATTGTCTAATTTACTAAGCCATTTCAGCTCCATTGTGCCATTCACCGCTACGACTCCTCTCATTTGTTCCATTCAGAACCGCAACTTCTTGAGCTTTTTGGTTCGCTATCCGGTGCCACAATTTCTTAAAGTCCATGCGACACTTAGCACCACTTCCTCGTTGAGCTCTCGACTTGTTGCCCAACTACTCGGTTTGGTCCCCGACGATGGACCTTGCCGACTCCAGCGAGAGAAATTCTACCGAAACCGAGCCAACTAGCCAGGTGCAAAGGTCGGTTCGGCGATTCCGATGGAGTAGGGCGTCCGGTTCGATGGTGACCCGACGACCTGCGACTGGTGGTGTCTCGTCGCGGTCTTCCCTGTCCAGTCCATGACGGTGAATCTAGCTTACGCCGGCGGAGAGTTCCCCAGCGAAAGAACTTCTACTGCTATCAATTTTTCTTTGGTTTCAGCACGACAATTTCTTGAGCCGTTCGTCTCCCTGTCTGTGCCATTTAATACCGCAACTCCTTGAAGGCCTTCGGTCCCCTTCTCGTGCCACATAGCACCGCTTTCTAGATGAGCCATTCAGCTCCCGACTTGTTTGCGAAATGCTCGGTCTACTCCCGACGATGGACCCATCCTACTATGACAGAGAATCCCCCTGCGAGACAAGTATGTATGAACACGAGAGCCTAACATGGGCTGAGCGATCGCTTTGTAGGAACCGAAAGCAATAATTACTGGCAAGGCTCGTGCTAGTTAACCATCGCGAACAGGAATAAGGGTGCAGTGGTCGGTCCGGCGATTCCGGGCGAAGCGTGGCGTCCCGTTTGCTAGCGCCTCGAAGACCCATACCTGGTGCTCTGCGCAGTCGACCCCACTAGTCCTCGGATCTAGCCTACAATGGCTAAGAGTTTTCCGGCGTTGATTGCTCTCCCGAATCCGTTGCTCGCTATTCATCATGTCATTCTCACTGTAAGGCATCATGATCTGTGTCATCACTTTATTAACCACGTTCCACGTGTTGACGTTACTTGTCATTCTGTACACGACATTACCCGGGTTGATGTCCAGTCCTCCTGTTTCAAGCATCACCATGTCACTTCAAATCTCGGACATTCGAGGACCGCATGCTCCGGTGTTTCCTCGACGTTAATAAACTCCGGATGAAAGGGTGTATCGCGACGGCGCCGGTGGTTGAGTGGTAAGCGTGACCGCCACCATTCCAGTTGGTCTGGGTTCAATCCTCCTCCCGTGATACTTGTTGAATGCGCAGTAGAATATACGGCCTCTATCAAAAGCAAGTATCGGACTAACATTCCTTCCATTTCCTTCCGCGATCTGCGTTCGGGTCTGGCCGGCGCCGGTAGCGATCAATAAGCACTTCAGGATTATCGGGAGTTGCACATTGAAAGATGTTTCGTTACTCCCAAGCATAATTATCTAATGATTCTTTGTGTAACTTCAGCTGGTCCAGATCGTTAGCGGAGTAGCAGCCAGGGGTGGTCGCACAATCTCAAGCTCCGGATGAAAGGGTGAACCGCGTGTACGAAGCGGTGTATGTACTGTTTGAAACAGCCATGACCAGACAGGAACTGCGTCAGATAGAAGATTACTTCTCCACGTCTCCCGCTGTCCCCACTGTTCGCATGGTGTCCACCAAAGACTTGCCCTTCTGGAATCCGAACAACCCGTTGTCGGTTTCCATAAATATTGTCAGTCTGTTAAGGACGATCCTCTCCAAGAGTTTCCGAGCGTATCCAGCAGGCATATTGGCCTATACGACGAAGTATCCACGGGGGCTTACCTGTTCTAGGCAGTAGCACTAACTTCTGTAGCTTCCATTTGTCAGGGAAATGGTCCTCATCTAGAAGCTTTTGAAACACTTTTCTAAATACGGGAGTTTCTCGATTGCCACTCTCAATGCTATGTTGGTCCGGGCACTTTCTTTATCTTCAAACCCTTTGCCAATGCGACGAGTTCCGCTGGATACTTGTATCATTTCGGCATTGTCCCGATCTACGTCGCCATATGGTATAATCCGGAAAAGCCCTTCTACGAAAGCAGTTTATCAGGGCACATTTCCAGAGGCGTTATTGGTCCTCTGATCTTCGCCATCGTCACACGGTATGCGTCGCCCAGGGGTTGGCATCAGCACCTTGGCACAACTCTTTAAAGCAATTCGATTTGCTTCGCTTCAACTCGCATTTCAATGCGGCCCTTGCGGCGCGGAATACGATATTACGCTCCTCTCTGTCAGCTTCGGTGCTAGTTCACTGAGTGTATCTTCTGGCTCTATGGCAGCTAGCGCGGAGGGCTCCGTACTTCTCTTTCTACCAGTACGCTGGACGCTGCTTGTTCCTTGGCTCTAGTTTTCTTAGCATTGTGCCAACTCCGCGACGCTATCTCCACTCGTTGTACGTAGTTGGGGGGTCATTCAAGGATCAATATTATCCTTCAGTAGTGTTCAGAGCCAGATCGGCGTAAATCTGGAATGATCCAACAGAACTTAGTACCACCTACTATTCGTGACGAGTTTTGAACCTAGCTGGAGACCTGTCAAGAGTTTAGAGGGCCGGAGACAACCGCACTGTTAGCCATTTCAAGACGGTGTCACTCTACCTTACTCAGGGAGTAGGACATCTTAACCATTGTGCGGCAGCCCAACAAATCTTAACCATTGTGCAGCAGCCCAACAGCTGTTGTGGCAGTCGGTCTCAGAGTCGAGGACAGATGTCGCCCTCCTATCCGACCCGTACAACATCCCTGCCGGCAACGGCAATTGGGTGTCGGACGGGTCTGGTATGGTGGCAATCTATACAACGGGACAGTTCCCGGTTCAAGAGGTAATACACCCCTCAGCCGAAGGTGTGGCGATTGTCAAGATCAATGGTGTGTTCTATTGCAGCTGCTACGCTCCACCAAGGTGGCCCATAGAACAGTTCAACCAGATGATTGACAGGCTCTCGCCAGACCTAGTAGGCCGGAAACCGGTAGTTATAGCGGGAGGCTTTAACGCTTGGGCAGTAGGGTGGGTCAGCCGCTGTACAAATAGCAGGGGCCAAGCGCTAATGGAGGCGCTTGCGAAACTCGATACTGTGCTAGCTAGCACATTCCGTAGAAACGGAGTCATGTATGACGTAACATTTGCCAGCCTGAGTCAGGTTCCAGGCATGGAATGGAGGGTAGAAGAAGGCTACACCCATAACGACCATTTAGCAATCGACTTTAGGATTAACTACGGTGTGCAGCATCCGAGGGTGGGAGATCCCTGTCGGGTACGCGGGTGGAAGTCCAATCACTTCGACAGCGAAGCTTTCACCGCGGCCCTGGAACTGGAGGCCTACACCGACAGTCTAAGCTGGGATGCGCTGGTAGTCGTTCTATCACGCGCGTGCGACGCCACTATGCCGAGAAACGGCAGATGCCCGGTATACTGGTGAAGTTCCGAGATTGCAGCTCTACGATCAGCCTGCCTCAGAGCTAGACGTAGGATGCAAACAGCCCGCACCGAGGGTGCAAGAGAAAACCGCCGTGAAGTGTTTCGAGCTGCGAAATTGGCCCTTAACAAGGCCATTAAAAGCAGCAAGAAAGCGTGTTTCGACAACCTGTGTGAGAGTGCCAACGCGAATCCGTGAGGTGACGCCGACAGAATCGTGATGGCCAAGACCAAAGGGGGTTCTTCACCCCCAGAACGGTCTCCGGACCGGTTGGCGACGATTATCGAAACACTCTTCCCGTCTCAAGCCATAAGCCCCTGGCCACCTGCACTACGAGACAGTGCGAGCACGGCCGAAATGGCGGCTCCGGTGACGAATGAAGAACTACTCGCAGTGGCTAATTCCCTAGCAATGAACAAAGCTCCAGGGCCGGATGGAGTTCCAAACAGCGCTCTCAAGGCAGCGATCATAGCGAACCCGAACATGTTAAGGCTAGTTATGCAGAGATGCCTTGACGAGTGCCGATAGATGGAAAAGGCAGAAATTTGTGCTGTTGCCGAAGCCGCCAGGCGACCCATCGGCGTACAGACCAATCTGTCTGATCGACACGACTGGCAAATTGCTTGAGAGGGTCATCCTCAACAGGCTAACCCCGTACGCAGAAGGTACGGGCGGTCTGTCAAGCAACCAGTTTGGCTTTCGGAAGGGTAAGTCCACAGTAGACGCTATCAACTCAGTGATAAAGACTGCCGAGATAGCGATCCAACGAAAAAGGCGAGGCATTCGATACTGTGCGTTAGTGACACTTGACGTGAAGAACGCATTCAACAGCGCAAGCTGGGATGCCATCGCGCTCTCGTTACACCGACTTAGCCTACCGGTGGGTCTGTACTGGATCCTAGAAAGCTACTTCCAGAACCGCGTACTGCTATACGAGACCGATGCCGGTCAGAAAAGAACTAACTGCAGAACACGCGATCAACACGGTGGAGGAATGGATGAGCGCGAGAGGCCTGGAGCTCGCTCAGCATAAGACGGAGGTAGTTATCGTCAACAACCGCAAGTCGGCACAACATGCAATTATCCATGTGGGAGAAGTCGTGATAACCTCACAGCGGAGTCTGAAGTCTCTCGGAGTCATTATAGACGACAAGCTGACCTTCGGCAGCCACGTCGACTATACATGCAAGAAATCGTCGACAGCTGTTGCGGCACTATCGATGATGATGTCCAGCTCAAAGGTGTGCGCCAGTAGGCTAATGGCAAGCGTTGCCGTATCTATCCTCAGGTATGGCGGCCCGTCATGGTTAAGAGTACTGAGGGTAACCAGTTACCTACAGAAACTGGAGAGCACCTACCGCGTGATGTGCCTCAGAGTGATAACTGCCTACCGCACGGTATCACACGATGCATCCTGCGTGATAGCGAGCATGATGCCAGTCGGGCTGGTCATCCGGGAAGATGAGGACTGCTTCGAGCTGCGTGGAAATAGAGGAGCCCGCGAGCGCACCAGGGTGATCTCGGTCACCAGATGACAGCATGAGTGGGATAACTCCTCGAAAGGCAGGTGGCTGCGTCACCATTAGAACCCGACACACCCCCAGTACACCTTATGTGGTAGCTTGGCATCTACTAATAGCACGTGTACTGGGCTATTACGTAAATGTATTCTCCATTGTAAAAAAGGGAGTAGGACAGCACGCCTGTTAGCCCGAAGTTGCCGTCCAAATCGTGATCCGTGTCCTATCCATTGGCGTACGCCTTGGCCAGAATAACGTAATCAGAATGTTACTTGCGTTGATCTTGGTGTGCCGCACACCGCTTGGGCTAAGGTCTGTGTGTGTGGGTCATATAATTAACTCAGCAATGGCTGAATCGAACCTTAAGCATTTGAAATGGTAAAAATTCACGTGCGTTCGTAGGTCGTTCAGTTGAAGTTTTTTAGTGGTAGTGTCCCGTTGCTTGAAATGGCGAACAAGCTGTGGATCCACCAACACTACACTAGGTTAAGAACACTATACGTGAGCTGAAAACCGATAAAGCTGTTAAGAAGGACGAGATCCCGCTTGAACTTCTCAAACACGGTAGTGAGCAGCTGCACTAAATAATCCACCGCATTTTTCTAAGAATATGGACGAACGAAGAATTGCCTGGTAGTTGGCTGGATGGACTAATTTGCTCCATCTACATAAAAGCCATTTAAACCAATATATTCTGATAGACAAATTCCGGGAGTACAACTTGCAGACCCACCAACTGTTCATTGATTTTAAGACGGCGTACGACTCAGTGAAAAGAAATGAGCTGTGGCAGATTATGTCAGAACATGGTTTTCCGGCGAAACTGATTATAGTGATACGTGCGACGTTGGATGGCTCTAAATCAAGTATTTGAAATGCAGATGAGATCTCAACCTCATTGGTGATCTTAGATGGACTGAAGCAAGGCACTTTCAAATTTTCTGTTCGATATTGCTTTTGAACGAAACTTTCATCAAAAAGTCGCATATGCTCCTTGCTTTTGCGGACGATATTGATATATCGGAATCGATCGCAGAGCAGTGGAAGAGGCCTTCGTGCCTTTTAAGAGGAAGACAGTGAGGACAGGCTTAGTCATACACCCAACCAAGACAAAGTACATGGTCGCTGGTAAAGAGAGAGGCAGGTCTAGTGGTGTTAGTTCCGAGGTAGTGCATGATGGTGACCTGTTTGAAGTGGTCGAAGAATTCCTTTATCTTGGTATGGTTGTGATTTGCTACAACGATGTTTCCCTTGAGGTAAAAAGGTGTA
Source organism: Topomyia yanbarensis (assembly GCF_030247195.1). NCBI lineage: Eukaryota > Metazoa > Arthropoda > Insecta > Diptera > Culicidae > Topomyia > Topomyia yanbarensis. Next base: position 102,885,600 of record NC_080672.1, on the reverse strand, counting down.
TTGCAGCTGCCAACAGGACCTTTTACGGTCTACGTAACCAGCTTACATCCCGCAACCTGTAAACGTCAACAAAATTCGCCTTATACAAGACAACGATCCTCCATGTCGCTCTTTATGGGTATGAAGCGTGGACGTTGAGAGAGGCAGATAGGAGAGCATTCGGAGTGTTTGAGTGTAAAATGCTGCGGACAATACTCGGCGGGATATGCAGAAATGGAGTGTGGCGCAGATGCATGAATCATGAGTTGTACCAAGTATACAACACTGCGAATATTGTTAAACAGATCAAATGCAGCATACTGCACAGGGCTGGTCATGTGGTACGAATGTCGGAAGAAAGAATTGCGAAAACAATATTAAGGAAGGAGCCCGGAAGAGGACGCCGACTTCGTGGGAGGCCACGAACACGTTGCCAACGCGTTGGCTATAAGCATTGGAAGAGGACCTGAGATCCCTGAACGTGCGGGGGAACTAAAACGACGCCGCCCAAGACCGACAGAGAAGGAACTCTACGATTCGCCCAGCATTGGTGAGATGACGCTGTAACCATCAAGGTAAGGTAAGGTAGGCTCCGTTGCTTAACCTTCCGGCAGTTGCGCTAGTGCACTGAGTGCACTCTGCTCTGAAAAACTAGCGAAACCGTCTTAGGGCACCAGCGGCGGCTCGTTCAGTGGGCCACATCCGCGACTTCCGGTTGGTTAAATTAACATCGAGAAGCTGACTATAGCGCAATATTTCCATGAATCAAGATTGCACTGACTAGTAGATGGACTGCGACATTCAGTTACCTAAATTTTCGTTGTCCGACATCGAAATCGATTACCAAACATTTGATATACTCAATCAACACCAACCCCCGTTTGTTTCTAGTACTGAACGTCACAATCCATTCCAACGAAATCTGTCATTGAATCGAGATAAATTTGACATGGGAAACAATTCGTTACAATCTCGCCATCGCTTCCTCCAAGTAGCATAATTTAAATCCCTAAAATAAAAGTTTCAAATGAACTGTCAAGCTCGGTCCCTGTCAACGGCCTATCAAACTGGTCCAGGGCTTGTTCACCGCATTAGCAACGGATTGTTAATTCTGTCAAGTGAACGGACGCGTTTGTGTGCATACTAACCGGCTCAGGCCAATCCAATCCAATCCAGCATGACACCCGTTGATTAGTCAGTTCTCACTATCATGCTGTGTCTTCCGCGTCGTCATCGTCATCGTCGTCGTTCGCAAGGGGAAAAAATAAACAATGCCCAAACGAAACGCCTCGTGCGTACGCCGAAATTGACTTGATGAGTTTGCGAGTCATACAGCCGGAGAAAACCCGGTCGGCTCAATAAATCATAAACGACTGTAGCAAATTAGCGATGAAACAAATTGATCTAATCGGTTCCGCTCGATCGGGTTCAATTTTTCTCGTGTCGCGCGTCGATGGATCTTCAGGAATTTCGGTCATCAACGAGCGAGAAACCGACCCGGTGATGCGCCGGAGGGAATCGGAATGAAAACGATAACAAAAACAAAATCACTGAAAAATGGAATTTGATCGTTCAATCCAACTGCCCGCCGACAGAACGGGCGGGGCTGGGTGTCGGTTGAGGTCGGGTTGAACCCGAAAAGTCAGGTCAAAATGAGGCGCGAAAAATGATACATCATGGTGCCAATTTTTTTTTTCGCCAGTGAGAAGGAAGGAGAAATTAAATTAAGTTGCGAAATGCCGATCCTTCCAGTAATAATTGCAACGCGTTGCGCTTTCTGCTGCGATGGTCCGGCAAAGCCTTTCGTAACGGTTCACCTGCAAGCGCTGCGCAACCTTGCCATCGATGCGCCGATATGATTATAGACCGCACAGGTCCACTGCCCCGGCTGGTTTACCCAGGTAGCCAAGATAAATAGGTGCACATTTATCGCTGCATCAGTTTTTTATGCTTAATGCTCACTGATAAATGAGACGTGCATCTTCGAAAGAAGGGGTGACCAGCCACAGGGGTTACCTGTGAGTACCTACACATGTCGAACCTGTGAAGAAGGAGATCAGGAGGAAGCGATGCGCGACGGTACAAAAATAATATCGGAAATCACGCGAAAGTGTTGGGGGTAGGAGTGGAGAGGAACGGACAGAAGGGTCCGCTCTGTGAAACCTGATATCCAAATTTTCGAATGCCGTTCCAACGTAAGACCTCCAGCCCATGGCAGGGTAAGGATGACTGCGGGTTTCAGAAACGAGAAGATGCCGCGGACGGCCAACGGAACAGAGCGTGGTGAAGTTGGTCACTTCGTCGAGAGGGTTTTGCTTTCCCGAGTGTGGTAATTAAATTTTACGATACATATTTGCAAATTAACCTCTCGTAATTTTGGAGTACTAATTTCCTCAGGTATTTACCGAGGTTCCGTTGCTTTCAACTCACCCGCAAATGGCGGCTATTTGAATGATGAATATAATTGAAGATTGTAAGAATCCGGGGTCGTAAGTTGGATTGGACATTAAAATATCTTTGTTTCTATTGATACACGCTTATTTGCAAAACTGTCACAGCTATACCGAATAATTGTTTATTTACTATGTTTAATTACAAACTAAGTCGAGTCAAGATAATAAAAAAGTAGACTGATGTACTACTACTGTGTTTGTTGACAAAAGTTTCATTTGAAATATTTTTATTAATTATTTAATAATTTTTAATTATTTAATTTATTAATTATTAATCACAGTTTCCTAAAGAAAGTTTACAGTCTGCTGTTCTTCTTATTGAATATTAAAAAATATTTTTTATTCCTCTCTTTTCAGGTAAGTGCAGTATCTTTAACAAATTTGTGGACCAAATAGCTTTCATTGTTCAAACGTATGTATAGATAAAATTAATTACATCACTTCATTGCTTCATATATGTCATATAAAATATTATGGGTCATTTTGGCCCCAAAATCCCATATTTTTAATGATTTTTCTGCTCCGTGATGCAAATCATACATATTTTGTAGTTTTTCTAATGTGAAAAAATCTCAAAAATCGATCGGAGCCTTTTTGACCTTTGTCCAAATACGAGAAGTTGGGGTTAAAGGGCCTTTTGTCATTCATATTAAACTTCATCATTTTCTCGTGCATATATCTCTATTATCCTTCACTCAATTTTCATAAACTATACCTTGTTGAACGTGGAAAATCCTTAGGATTATAACAAAAATAAATTCGCTACCGGTAAAACTCAAGAATATCAAATTATCTGACATATAGTGTCGATTTCACATTTTTATCATAAAATCGCACATATTAACTCCATTTAACAACAAAATTCTTATTCGATTTACTACTTTTAGTGTAAAATATGCTTAGGGATCACATGAGAAAACTTTCATTCCTGGAAAAATAGGGGAAGTTGAGGTATTGGGACAAATATTGAAAAAATGAGATTTGTAGAGTAAATATCAAAAGGTTTGATGTTTCTGAATTTAAACTCTAACGTTTTTATTTTTGTTTTATTCCTCAGAATTTTACACGTTCAATAAGTTACATTTTATGAAAATTGATTGAAAAATAATAGAGATATATGTATGCGGAAATGATAAAATTTAATATGAATGACAAAAGGCCCTATAACCCCAACTTCTCGTATTCGGACTATGGTCAAAAGGGTTCCGTTCGATTTCTGAGATTTTTTCACATTAGAAAAACTACAAAATATGTATGATTTGCATCACGGAGCAGAAAAATCATTAAAAATATGGGATTTTGGGGTCAAAATGACCCAGTACCCCACTTTCCCGTATTTTCCTAGAAACAAAAATATTCCCGTATTTTGCTAGAAACAGAAATATCTCCATTCAAATAGTAAGATTATTTCCTTTAAAAAGAGGTATAAATTGTAATTTTCTGATTGCTACTTCAAAAGTTATAGCATTTAATATATTTTTCCTCCATATTTTCCCATACTACCAATTTCAAAAAGTTTCAAGCGAAGTGAGCGGGGGTCTAAAGTTATCAAAATGATGTGAAATTTGGTATCTGAGCTTACTTTGACATTTGTCACAATATGAGAGGGGGGGCCTTTGAGAATTCAAAAAAAAATTTTTTTGCAATGCCCTACTGTCCATCCATGTTGAGTGTTTAATGAAAACCGAAGTATTTCCTACCAGGTAGTCGGCATACCGGCACACTTGCCCGCAAAAACACAGTTAAAGTTCTTGGAAGCATCCCTAGGATCCCTGGAAACATAAAAGTACCGGATACGTGAATTTGTATTTTTAGACTTCATCCATTTATTTCGGAATAATTTTCTCTAAGAACTTTTCATTGAATTTTCTGTAACATTTACATTATACATTATTGATTCACTCTCGAAGCAGACTCCAGGCTATGGGACTGTGTCACTGCCTTGTAAGGGATTAACAGCAAACTATCTCAAAGGAAGGCTGCTCTCGAAAATCAGTATCAAGCAGGAGGAAGGATTTAAATTAAACAGGTGATTCCTCTGCATCCTCGATCAGCTAATGATTACGAACTCAATCACCGGATTAGATGCAGTCCGACCATAGCTGCACAAAATCAATTTTGAACCACAGAAGCTTTTATTCCAAAAAATAGCCCTTGTCTACAGCATCAAACGAAAAAATTTCAAATTTGTCATAAAATCACTGAAACTTATCGTTTGGTTTGGCCTTCCTCACTTATGAAAATTTAACCCTTAAAGGCGCAAAGCAATTTTTTTCAAATTTTCTGAAAATTGTCTCACAGTTTTAATACGTTACTATGATAATTTTGAGATGGTTTTAACAATGTTTTCTAAAACAACATTGCGCATTTAAGGGTTAAGATGGGTGTCATTTGCACGTACGTTTACCAAAAATGAGAAAGAACCATCATTAATATGGGTGTCATTTAGAAAGGAATGGATAGAAGACAATAGAAATCAATAATTAACGCCGTTTTGAAGTTCAAGATGGCGAATCCCGGTTTTACCAGAAAATACAGAGAACTATCATTAATATGGGTGTCTTTTGAATGGAGGTAGTCAGTAAACATCGGAAATTGATGATTAACGCCATTTTGAAATTCAAAATGGCGACTTCCGGTTACCATAAAATAGAGAACCATCATCAACATAGATGCCATTTGAAAGCGGGTGGTCCGTAGACATCGTAAATTGATGATTACTGCCGCTTTGAAATGCAAGATGCCGATTTCCGGTTGCCAGAAAATGGAGAACCCTCATCAATATGGGTGTCATTTGAAAGGTGATGGTCAGTAGACAACGGAAATTGATGATTGACGCCATTTTGAAATCCAAGATGGCGACACAATTACCAAAAACGAGAGACAACCATCATCAATATGGGTGTAATTTAGAAAGGAGTGGACAGAAGACAATAGAAGTTGATGATTGAGGTTGGAGAGAGAATGGGCAAAAATTGAAAACGAAAAAAGCAGTTTTTTCCACACCGAGTGTTAGATCGTCATAAAAATAAATCAGCAATACTGTAACAACATTTTACATAAGCTGATTGATTTTTATGAAGATCTAACACTCGATGTGGAAAAAAACTGCTTTTTTCGTTTTAAATTTTTGCCCATTCTCTCTCCAACCTTAACGCCGTTTTAAAATCTAAGATGGCGACATCCAGTTACAGAAAATAGAGAGACCCATCATCAATATGGGTGTCATTCGAAAGGAGGTGGTAAGGAATCAGGAATCAGCAGCGACTGGCTCAAATGTCACTTTCCCCTTGTTGATCGGGGATTTGCCATGATTTGCCTTTTCATCATTTCCCTAATGTGAATGATTGGGGAAGTGGCAAGGTTAGAGATAAGGAAAATAATAACACAGAGAATATAGACAATACGGAAATATTCTTCACTCCTAAGGGAATAAAGACGCTTTTCGATGAGCGGATATATCACCGCCCCTGAGGGGATATTGGGATAACAGATCACCAATACCCCCGATTTTGGGGCCCCCAAAAGATACTGTTATTCAAATTCGGCTTAAACCTATTTAGAAAATATAATATAAACAATATAGAAGTATGTTTCATTCCCAAGGGTATAAAAGAAGTGTCTTTTGCGGATATATCCACAGCCCGAGGGTATATTGAGATAACAGAACGGCAAAGCCCCCGAAGAGTTATTGTCATTCAAATTCGGCTTAAACCGATTTAGGTTTATAAACTATCGTCGTGACATTTGGTAGCCTTTGTTCAGTTTAAAACCCTTTTTCGCTAGAAATTCCAGAAAACGGTCGTCGATACTACAATTCCGGTTGCTGTATTTTCTCTGTAAGCGACTTGGTTCTCAAACTTCCCAGAAAACTACCCACAAACCAGGATTATGGAACTCTAGCCTGATCAAAACAACAGTACACTTCAAACATTCCTTGAGATTCCACTGAATGTAAAGGAATACCTTATTCTAGTGAAGGCTATATGAATCGACAATAAAACGGAAATCCCCTGCCTTCAAACTTATCTCCTCCAATTTCTATTTCAGCCATGGAAACCTTTATTCGTTATTCGGAGAGTACAAGACAATACCTTACCTAGCCAAACTCACTGAAAGTGGGGATAAATCAGTTAGGAGGGCTTGAAAGGAGACACCCGTGAAGATCTTTTAGCAGATCATCCTTCAGCACAATCGAAAAGTGACCTTTCTCCAACCTTGCTAGCACTTGATAAGTATTGAGAAGACTCGAAGACTCTATACAATGAACCAAAGCATTGTTGAAGAGAGCACCTCTGCGGTTGTGGTTCTTTTCTGTGCTTTTGATCAATTATTTTCCCATTTTTCAGGTATTCAAACCTGATGTTGTGGGAAGTGACTCATTTTCGATTCCCCGAAAATCCAAAAAGGATCTACACGCATAAACGGTTTCATCAAAACTAGTGGGAATGTACGATCTAGCAAAGTCCACACGATTAAATTCAATTTTTTCTACCACTTATTCAAAATTGAATTATCACTCAGTAGAACCGCAAGAAGTTGTTGCATCTAGACATTCAAATGATCAAAGACGTTGTATTTATGACCAGATAACGACGATTCGAGCTCGTTGGGTACGACCCAGTTTGCCAACTTATGCGTAATACAGCCAGAGCAGAGAGTTACATCTAACACCTTTTCTCTCTCTAATAGGGGACGAGCATAGCGTAGTTGGTAAATCGATTGCCTTACAGCTCACCTGGGTCCGATTCCCAACTCCGCACATAGGGTTAGAGATTTTTCTAAAAGAAAATTCTCTAACCCGAAAAGAGGCGAATGACCCTTGTGCGGCTAATATGCCGAACAATAGACATTTTTCCCGTTTACGTTATCAACAGTCACATTAACAAATGTCACGAGTTTGAGGTCGGGTAAAAGATATGCGTCGATAGCACTATTCACAAGTTTACATGCACGAGGCATTCAGCGTGGATTTGTCATGCTATTTTGTTGTAAGTGACGAAGACGGGGTTAAGTAGCTTTCTAGCATAGAAGTTACCTTCATGGAAATACGGTTCTTGAACCTATAAAAGCTTTTGCTTCCTGCAAAAGGCGGGATAGATTCATAGTTGTTGGACGTCTATGCTGAAGATTCAAAAATTTCACCCACTCGAATGGATCACCTCACGCGCTGCTCTGGTCAACATTTTAAATTGTTTACAAACAATAAATGGCAAATAATGTTGCTTTCGAGCGAAAATAAAGATTTCACACTTTAATTCATTTGTTAACGTTTCTGCCAGTTTGAAAAAAAAACGCATGACGAATCATTCTGTATTTTCTGGCAACCAGAAGTCGCCATATTAAACTTCGAAATGGTGTTATTCACCAATTTTCGATGTCTACTAACCACCCCATTTCAAATGACACCCATATTGATGATGGTTCTCTCTATTTTCGGGTATTCGGAAGTCACCATCTTGGATTTCAACATATGGATCATCCATTTCCGATATCTACTGATCACCTTTTTTCAAATGACACCAATCTGGATGATGGTTTCCACTGTTTTGTGGCAACAGGAACCTGCCATCTTGGATTTCATAATAGCGTTGATCTTCAATTTTCGATGACTGTAGACCATTTCATTTCAAATGACGCCAATATTAATAATGGCTTGCAGTGTTTTGTGGAAGAGCAAGTCGCCATCTTGGATTTCTAAATGGCGGTAACCATCAATTTCCAATGTCTACTGACCACCCGCTGTTAAATGAAACCCGCATTGTTGATGGTTCTCTCTATTTTCTGATAATCGGAAGTCACTATTTTGAAGTGGCGTTAATCATCAATTACCAATATCTACTGATCACCCCCTTTCAAGGGACACTCATATTAATGATGCTTCTCACTATTTTGTGGTTCCTGGAAGTCTTAGATTTCAAAATGACGTTAACCACTAATTTCCGATGTCTATTGACCACCACTTTCAAATGACACCCATATTGATGATGGTTCTCATAATTTGCTGGTAAACGGATATCGCCATCTTAGATTTCATAATTGTGATAATCTTCAATTTCCGATGCCTACTAACCATTTCATTTCAAGTTACTAAATTATTGATGATGGTTTTCAGTGTTGTGTGGTAAGTGAAAGTTGCCATCTTGGATTCCAAAATGGTGTTAATCATCTGATGTCTACTGACTACCCGTTTCAATTTCTGATGTCTACTGACTACCCGTTTTCAAATAACTCATACTGATTCTCTCTATTTTCTGGTAACCGAATGTCACCATCTACACCTGACTTGTACTGATCGAATATCTCGATATTTGTAGGGTGTCAAAAAATGTATTGTAACTTCATCACCGATATTCCTAACGCTTATTATGAACCGATGTATTGTTTTCTTAGTGTAAAAATGGGTTTCCTTTGCTGCCCTGAACATTTTGTCGAACCATTGTTGCGCTAATTAATATTTGACCCACTTTAACCTGAGTTTGTGATAAATATATCATTTCTGATCTTACAAAGCCACTTTTGCTTAGGACAAGTTTTTAACTCACTCTTTCACTCGGCCTCTCGTATATGGATATGAATAATTGTTTGTTTAACTTCATAAACACTAATGATGACTGCTATAGTAGGGTACTTCCGTCACAGAGAACAGACATATAAGTTGGAACAAACTTTCCCGAAAAACCTGTGAAAACATTTAAAATACGTTGAAAATCACCATCGCATACAGGTTCGCATGCGTGAGTCACCATAGTATCCAAGTTTGCACACAAGCCCCGTATAGCGATTGCTGGCCGATCGAAGCGGCGGCCAGTGGCAAGTTGCCACTTGCTATTGTCATTTCAAAGCGACAGTATCAATTCTTACACAAGTTGAAAACTTTACTTGTATGTCAGTTCTCAGTGCTTCCGTTGAGAAATAAGCTTTGTTAAATATCACAGTATCCTTTTTCAACTTTCCGTAATGGCATGCTTTTCTATCTAGTGAAAACGGTTCTTTTCAGGAATACCAAACCATTACACAGTATAATTCAAGCTCATCAAAATATTCAACGAAGACTTTATTTTTCTGTAAATCTCATATGGAACTTGAAGATTAACAGCTTAAACGATCTGAAATATATAAAATTTGATTGATATTATTTATCCTAATATACTAACAAATGAAATAACGTTATAATCAAATTATTTTACATTTAGCAGGGTAGTCCTACGTCAACCGTTCGTACAACACATATGGCTGCTCCCTAAAGTTTTTTTTACGATTGTAACTTTTAATGTACTGTAAGAAATCACACCATATTTACATTAATAAGTCAGAAAAGTGTACACAAATTAGAATTAGATCTATAAACATCACAATGTTGTGTAAATATTGATAATCCCCAGCCAATCTTGGGAAGATCCAGCAATATTGAGTATTAACCTTAATTTTGTTAAGCTATAAGTATAGATCTGCTACAGATTTGTCTATTACATCTCTTGTTGTCAGGTGTTTGAAGACAACGGACGGAAGCGTCTGTTTAGGAAACTGTGCATGAATATCGATTTACTGAGAAAACAATAATTAGGCGTAGCCAGGCCCAATGCAAGGGGTATCAGCCGGGACCCGGGTCTTATTTGGGGACCCGCGTTTTTACCCGGAAGATGGCTGAAAACGATTTGCAGAAGAGCAATAAACATAGCAATTGTTCTTTGTTATTATTCGCCTTATTAAACTGTCGATGAAAGCGGAAATTTTTTAAAGACACTTTTATTTAATAACTTTAATAACTTGACAATTCGATATTCGACATTTTTTAAAGCAAACGTTCAACAAGAGTTAACTCTTACGTCCCCAACCCCCAATTCATTGAAAATGTTAAATTTCAAAATAATTCTTTGCTGCGTCGCAACCAAATTTGATGCGGTTTTTTAGAAACGACCACAAAATTTGTCCAGTTTTAGAAACCGAGCCCACCTTTCTGGAACTGAGCGTAGTTCCGGATATATTATTGGGAGTACTGGTGTTACTTTCTTTCCGAAAAGCAAAAAACTTTCATAGCGGTCTTCCAACCAGTCTTGCGACGCACAAAACTTTATGATTTTGTAAAACAAACGCATTGACCAGTATTTTGAGCGTTTTTGGTCGAATTGGCCACTACCGGTGGTATTCCAGGAACCTTGTTCCTCCGGCAAAGAGGACGCTTTTCGACTGATTATAACTCCCGTCTTGCGGGGTGCCAAACTTTATAAGTTTGCAAAACAAGTGCACTGGAGACTATTTTGAGGGTTTTTGGTCAAATTGGATACATCCCGGGATCTTCCGGGAACCTGATTCCTCCGGTAAAAGGGGAAGCACACTGAAAGATATTTTTAGAGCATTTGAACGAAATGGCCACATTCCGGGGTATTTCGGGAACCGGGTGAACAACTTTTTCTTGCAGTATGTCATACTGCATGAATGTGTGAAACAAGTACGCCAAAAGAAACTTTGAGGGTTTTTGGTCAAATTGGATACACCCCGGGATATTCCGGAAATCTGGTCCCTTCGGCAAAGAGGACAATTTTCGACCTGTTGTTATACCTGTCAGGCGATATGTCAAACTTCATGATTTTGCAAAACAAGTACACTGCAAAACATTTCGAGAGTTTTTGGTCTCATTGCCCACAACCAGGGATATTCCGACAACCTAGTTCCTCCAATAAAGAGGACGCTTTTCAAACCGTCTTAAAACCCGTCTCGCGGCATGTCCAACTTCACGATTTTTCAAATGCCTAGTCTACTTTCATGTTGTTTGACACGCGACACAAAATTGGTTTTACAACGGACCGAGAATACTTTTCTTTTCTGGAAGAACCAAATTCAAGTGAAAATTCGGGTTGGGTGCAATTCGAACAAAATACCTTAAAATATAGTAATATATTGCGCACTTCCCACCGACCAAGACTGCGCACTTCCAAAGAGCGAGCGATCAAACTCCTGCTGAGAACTGCGAGCTGTCAAAACACATGTATTTCAAGTGATAGAGATGGGACTTTCATAGACAGACCAGTCGAACTAACCAGTCTGTAAGAAAAAATTAAGAGAAGAATAGTAAGTGCGCTGTGCGGTGGGAATACAGGATCCCAGAATACCCTAAGGTGTGGTCAATTCAACCAAAACCCTGAAAATATCCACCAGTGCACATTATTTTTACAAAATCATGAACTTTGACATATCGCAAGACAAGGTTTCGAAAGGGTCGAAAAGTGTCTTCTTTGCCGGAGGAACCAGGCTCCCGGAATACACCGGGTTGTAGCCAATTCGAACAAAAACCCTCAGATTGTTGGTCAATGCGGCGATGTGGCCAAATAGACCAAAAGCCATCAGAATATCCTTTCGTGTACTTGTTTTGCAAAATCATTAAATTTGACATATCGCATGACAGGTTTTACAACTGGTCGAAAATTGTCCTCTTTGCCGGAGGGACCAGATTTCTGGAATATCCCGGGGTGTATCCAATTTGACCAAAAACCCTCCAATGTACTCCAATTCACTAGTTGCGCAAAATTATGAAGTTTGATTTCCCGCAAGACGGGTTTTATAATCGTTTTAGGGTGTCTTCTTTGCCGGATAACCGGGCTCCCAGACCTTCAGTTTTTTTTTGCAAAATCAGAAAATTTGACATGTCGCAAGACGGGTTTTATAACTGGTCTAAAATTGTTATCTTTGCCGGAGGAGCCAGGGGCGACATTATGGAACGAATAGACTTTTTCGTACAAGCTTGCATACAATAAACCTTTCGTTTCGAAATGCTCAATGCCACACCAGGTTTCCGGAACACTCCAGGGTGTGGTCAATTAGACCAAAAACCCCCAAAATGACCTTCAGTGAACTTGCTTAGCAAAATCATGAAATTTGACGTGCTTCTGGTTTGCAACCAGTCGAAAATTGTCCTCTTTGTCGGAGGGACCAGGTTTCCGGAATATCCCGGAGTGTGGCCAATTAGACCAAAACCCCTCAAAATTTCTTTTAGCGTACTTGTTTTGCAAATTCATGCAGTTTGACATGCCGCAAGACACAAAATACCCCGGATTGTGGCCATTTCGTCCAAATACTCTCAAAATGTCTTTCAGTGTGCTTGTTTTGCAAAATCATGAAGTTTGAAGCGTTGTAAAACGGGTCTTGAAACTAGTCGAAAATCGTCCGTTTTTACCGAAAAAACAGTCGAAAATCGTCCGTTTTTACCGGAGGAACCAGGTTCCCGGAAGAGCCCGGCGTATGTCTAATTTGACCAAAAACCCTCAAAATGGTTTCCAGTGCACTCATTATGCAAAATTATAAAGTTTGACACCCCGCAAGACGGGTTTTATAATCTGTCCTCTTTGCCGGAGGAACAAGGTTCCCGGAATACCCCAATTCGACCAACAACGCTCAGAATGTTGATCAATGCGTTGGTTTTACAAAATCATAAAGTTTTGTGCGTCTCAAGACTGGTTTGAAGACCGCTATGAAAGTTTTTTTTCTTTTCGGAAAGGGGGGGGGGGTAACCCCAGTACTTCCAACAATATATCCGGAACTACGGTCAGTTCCGAAAAGTTTGTCTCGGTTTCCAAAACTGGCCAAATTTTGTGATTGTTTCCAAAAAATCGCAACAAATTTGGTTGGAACGCGGCTCAGAACCATTATTTTGTAATCTAACATTTTCAATGAAATGGGGTTCAGAGAAATAAGAGGGAAGTTACCTACTATATGTACAAGGTAAAATCAGACAGAATCCTCTACAAAATATTCAGAAGCCAATTCAAAGTATTTTAGAAGAAAGCAATAGAGCGTCAAAATGGAATATGAGTGCACGGACGAACGTCTCCGTCCTCTTCCGTGTTCTCTTCTTTGGTGGTGGTACCGGTTGTTGGTTTGGAGACACTGGGCGCGATTTTTGTTGAGTGAATATTTGTTCCTGTCAGACCCGTAGATGTTGGTTTTATAGCCGTTTATGGTTTGGCATAAGGGTCATTCCACGCGAAGTGATCAAAAAAAGATGCAAACTTGAAATCGACCTTCACGGATTTGAACAAAATTTGGAGGAATTGTTCATCTAGGGCCAATATATAAAAACCCAAATTTTTGTGTCAATTGAACCACCCCTTCGGTCATGGGAGCACCCCCCGTTTTGGCAAATTGCCAAAACCCTTGATTTTCTTTTGATCATATCTCCGGTTCTATTTAATCTAGAATCAAACCACAAGATGGCTTTTGAAGAAAATTGTTCAAGGAGACTATAAAAAATATTATTTTTTGCCGACAGTGTTGCCAACTATGCAATTTTTTCAGTTAAATATTAAAAGTTAATTTTTCTCAAAATACGTATATTTTAACTTTGAAAATTTCAATGCCATCGCGTTCCTCAGACATTTTTACATAAAAAACACTTATCATCCCAATATAATATGAGCGCATCCTGAGATATACCGTTTTGAAGGGAAAAACTCCGATTTTCTCATATAAAAATCCATTTTTATTGGCCAAAATTGAGAAAATCTTCAAACTGTCATAAAAATCGACCCTGATCTGCTAGAAGCAAACCAAATACGTAGTTTTTCATCATTTCTCGTCTACTTCACGAAAAATTATGTTTGAACTCAGAATACTCAAGTTGGTTTTTTAGTGTTGTGCGCTTGCGATTTTATATGGGAAATTGCGGTTTTTTCTCTTCAAAACGGTGTATCTCAGGATGCGCTCATATTATATTGGGATGATAAGTGTTTTTTATGTAAAAATGTCTGAGGAACGCGATGGCATTAAAATTTTCAAAATTAAAATATACGTATTTTGAGAAAAATTAACTTTTAATATTTAACTGATAAAATTGCATACTTGGCAACACTGTCGGCAAAAAATAATATTTTTTATAGACTCCTTGAACAATTTTCTTCAAAAGCCATCCTGTGGTTTGATTCTAGAGTAAATAGAACCGGAGATATGATCAAAAGAAAATCAAGGGTTTTGACAATTTGCCAAAACGGGGGGTGCTCCCATGACCCGAGGGGTGGTTCAATTGTCACAAAAATTTGGGTTTTTATATATTGGCCCTAGATGAACAATTTCTCTAAATTTTGTTCAAATCCGTGGAGGTCGATTACACGCGCCTTGATCACTTCGCATGGAATGACCCATAAGCTAACGGAGCGTTGTTTACGGTTTTAGTAGGCGGACTTTTCTTAGCTGCTTCTTCACAATTTTTTCGAAGGTGCAGTATTTTTGTAGAATTTGCGCATAGAAATATGCCCTGGGTACATAACCTGTGCTGTCTGATGAAACGTCCCATTTCGGTTGATTAAAATGGATACGTAAGAAGGAGTTGGTTTGTTCGGAAGCATTCTCACCATACGGACAACTTTGGGAACACCCGAGAAAATGTTTCTCAAAGTTTCAGCTGTTGTGGAATCCACTTCTCCGTATCTTGTCATAAATTTGTTAATCACGATGTCAGGGGTGTATGGAGATAATTCATGTAAGAGCACATCTCTAGAGCTATTGCTTATATACACGGGGATGATGTTGTTAATATTGCAGTTTTCGTTGGTGTGCTGTAAGTTGTTCCGCGAAACGAACAACTGTAATTGTTAAGAGGGGGTAAGGGCTTCAGCGTAAAAAAACACTATTTAGCGATTTTTTTAGAACTTTGCGTTAAGCGAATTGATCAAAACTTTTGTACATTATAGTATATAATTTCAATAACATGCTGTAATTTTTCTGTGCAAAAATATTTACAACAACTCAGTGACGAAGCTTTTTGTAGAACGTCTCTGGAAAAACATGATTTGCTGTGTTACCTGTCATTCCAAAACTGCTTTACCGATTTCTTTCAAACTGTGCATACACATTCTATGTAAAATATACCTAACCAATACATTGAGCTTTTAGGATAAATTTTCAATTAAGGGTTTTTTCCTCATTTTAAATAAAAATTACTATTCTTCACGAAAAATTTCGCCTTTTATGAGTAAACACCCATTTAAATGAAAAATTATCTCAAAAACTCTTCGTAGGGGTTAGGTATTTTTAACACAGAATAGGTATTTTTAACACCGAATGTCACTAGAAACTTGCTTAAAATCGTACGGACTTTTTTTTGTCTGCTGCTGGCAGGATTCTAGATTAGGGTGAGTTACTACAAATTTTTAATGACAACAATAAAGAAATCAAGAGAATTTTAATACTAGATACCTGCGTCACCTATGAAGAAAGGAGTAGTAAGTAGAACTTTAAAGAAGCAACACCATTTCATCCACCAACCGTCCGGGACACCTGATTCCCACATAAGTCGACCGTGCCCGGGGCGAGGGACGCACAAAGGTAAGAAATACGACCAACCGTAATTCCTTGGAAGTGAGCAGCCGGCAAAACTTCGGGTGCAAATAAAACCCGCTCGTAATGGCAATAAAATCGAAATTCACTTACCTTGTTATCACGATTTGTGCCATCAGCCAGTCCCGTTCCCGTTCCCGTTTCCATACATTGACGATCGCAGCCCCGCACACCGGTGACCCTTCTGTCCTAATTACAGCGTGTTACGAATCGTTAGCCTAATGTGTGATAAATACAGATTGTTCGCATCTTGGATTCGGACACTTGAAGGGAATCTTCGGGGCCGGCCGTTCCACACCCAGCCGGCCAGAACCCGCCCCGGGGTGATGATGGTTTTCTGATATTTTGTTTCGCGCCGGGCCCGACGTGTTCATCCGAGTGATCATTTATCATGCCACATCGGCTGCCTCTTCGCCAGGTAGCCGACAGCAAACCGGTGTGCCCAGGTGAATGGATCCCGGTGGATCCTGGTTACCGCGCCAGATGAGATGAATAACAACTACTCGCCACCGAGTGGCTGCACGAGGGACAGGTCAAAAGAGATACGTTTGAATCGGACTGCTGATAAAAACGATGAAAGCAAACATTTACGAAATAAAAAAAAAACAGAACCCGCGCAATTGAGAAGGTGTGACACCTGTTCGGGAGACCCGAAACCATCCCGCTTCACACCCTTACTGAAGTCCCCTTAATTAAGGGCAAACATAATAAATCGAATGTTACACCAGGTCGTAATTTCCTATCGCACACCGTAGAGTGTCTGCAGTGAAGAGCCACGGCTAGTTTGTAATAAATGGACTGTCTACCGGGTAGCAGCCTCGGTGAAGGCAGATTTGCATCTTGGAAGGTGTAAACCCGACATTAATCGAAACGACCCAACCTTATCGCTTTGCCCGTTGGCCACCGAAGACCCTTGAACAAATAGATCAACCACTTTATCTAGAGTATCTCTTTGAAGTAGCCACCGTAGCAAACCAATCGCTCAACACTGGTAGCACGGCTGCAAGGAACATAAAAAAATCCCAGCGATAAATTCAGTTTTCCTACATCTTTGAGATCGAAGCTTCGTCTTAGGTCGTGGTCTTCTAGGACACCTCACTGGAGTGCATTTATTTTATCGTCCATACCCCCCTTTCACCCCACCCATTCACGGGCAATTCGTTTCTACGAGGTAATTTGGAAGATTTATGGAGTGTTTTTCAATACTTTGGACGTGAACCGCTCTCATTGAATGGCCGCCAAAGATTTACGGGTACATTGAGGTGGAATTTCAGGAGCACATTTTTCGAACGGGGCTCGCTTGCAGAGACACTTGGGTTTGGTGTTAGTTCAATTTGCACTGCCCACATTTTGAAGCTACTGAGCGTGGACTAGGGCTTGTTGAGCTTTGCCGGCTAATTCGCTAGGATTTATAGATAGAGCCTGTCGTCTAGTTCAAAGTGGTGCACGTTTTGTTTGGTTTTAAATTTTTTTGACATTGCAAGAATGGTGTGGGAAATTCTAGATAAGCAATTTGTCGAAAACTTTTACAGTAGGGTATTGTATGTATTAGTCAAACATGTATTCGCGAAAAGCACAGCGAAATAGTGGTAAACCTAGACAATCATTTTACAATATTCCTCAAATTAAATAGGGTTGCCAACCGTTCTTATTTTAAAGGACCTGTCTTTTACTTGGACGATTTTAGGAAGGCATCCTTTATTTTAGCCTATTATTTTATTTAGCCTTAATTTTAGTATTTTAGTATTTCAATCAAATTGAGATCAAGTTAATTCCGAGAGAAATAATGATCATTTTAATTGGTTATTTCCAAAAATGTCAATAAATTTACTTATATGCATACCCTTCGTGATTAATAGCACCCAAATGCTCTTTAGGTCAGACACGAAATAAGTGAAGCATTAGGATTCGGAAACATTACTCATTCTATAGCAGCGCATCATGGTCGTATGCTGACAGGGAAGGGGGTCTCCTGTTTTCGGAGGGTGAGTCCATCCGAGCGTCTGTCCCCCATGTTAGGGGCGGCTCAAAACAGCGTCTGTTCTCCATGTTAGGGGCAGCTGATGTATCGTCCTCGTGTCAACGTGGGACTCCAAACAGAGCTGGCACGATGGTCCTCTGGTAATACAGGGGGTTCGGGAAGGCCCAACAAGCCGCCATGGAAAACTAACCGTTACGAACAATGTAGAAGAAAATACGAATCGGAACAAAGGCACGCGACGAAATTAAGACTACGATTGGAAACTCGGAACATGGAACTGAAGATCACTCCGCTTTTCAGCTCTCGACAGGATAATCTACGACGAACTCCAACCACGCAACTTTGAAGTCGTAGCACTGCAAGAACTTTGCTTGACAGGACAAACGGTATGGAATAGCGGGCATCGGGCGGCTACTTTATACCAGAGCTGCGGCACTACCAATGAGCTGGGAACCGGCTTTGTAGTGCTGGGTAGGATGCATCAACGCATGATTGGATGGACTCCGATCAACGCAAGGATGTGTAAGTTGAGGATCAAAGGCCGTTTCTTCAACTACAGCATCATCAACTTACACTGCCCACACGATGGGAGATCCGACGACGCGAAGGAAGCGTTCTATGCGAAGCTGGAGGAGATGTACGACGGCTGTTCGCAACGGGACGTGAAAATCGTCATCGGTAATATGAACGCTCAGGTAGGACGGGAGGAAATGTTTAGACCGGTAATCGGACCAAACAGCTTGCAAACCGTATCGAATGATAACGGCCAACGATGCGTGAACTTCGCAGCCTCCCGTGCCATGGTAGTCCGAAGTACCTTCTTCCCCCGCAACGATATCCACAAAGCCACCTGGAGATTACCTGACCAACGCACCGAAAACCAAATCGATCACGTTCTAATCGACGGACGATTCTTCTCTGATATAACCAACGTTCGTACCTACCGCAGCGCAAATATAGATTCGGACCATTACCTAGTTGCAGTATTCATGCGCTCACAACTCTCGATGCCGTACAATACTCGTCGTAGTCGGACGCCAAGACCCAACATCGCGAAACTTCGGGACGCCGCTGTTACCTAAGACTACGCACAGCGGCTGGAAGCAGCACTACCCACGAAAGAACAGCTGAGCGCAGATACTCTTGAAGTTGGCTATAGGGAGATCCGTTCCGCCATAGGAAGTACTGCTATAGCGGCACTAGGTACAGCGATTCCGAATCGAGCAAACGACTGGTTCGATGACGAATGTAAGCAGTTAATAGAGGAGAAGAATGCAGCACGGGCGAGGATGCTTCAGCACGGAACGAGACAGAATGTGGAGCGAAACAAAAAGCACGGAATAGGCAAACCTCGATCCTCCGGAGAAAGAAGCGCCAACAGGGGGAACGAGATCGCGAAGCGCTGGAACAACTGTATCGCGTAAACGACACACGGAAGTTCTACGAGAAGCTGAATAGTTCGCGCAAGGACTACGTTCCGCAAGCCGATATGTGCAGGGACTTAGACGGTAACCTTCTTACGAACGAGTGTGATGTGTTTGAGAGGTGGAAGCAGTACTATGACGAGCACTTTAACGGAGAAGCAACAGAGGACGAAGGCGGTATGGTGATGGATCTTGGAGCACGCGCAGAAGACTATAGGCTGCCGACCCCTGATCTCCAAGAAGTCAAGAAGGAGATCGGTCGGCTGAAAAACAACAAAGCTGCCGGTGTAGATCAACTACGCAGCGAGCTATTAAAATACGGTGGTGAAACACTGGCTAGAGCGCTGCACTGGGTAATCGCCAAAATTTGGGAGGAGGAGACTCTTCCGGAGGAGTGGATGGAGGGTGTCGTTTGCCCAATCTACAAAATGGGTGACAAGTTGGATTGCCGCAACTACCGCACGATCACACTACTTAGCGCCGCATGCAAGGTCCTCTCCCAAATTCTTTGCCGCCGATTGTCACCATTTGCAAGTGTGTTCAAGGGGCACTCTCCAAGTAACAATTGAAGTTTTATTGCACGCTATATTATATATTTATAAAACTAACATAACTAACATTTCCGCGCCACCACGGACCAAATATTTGCGACTCGGCAGGTTCTGCTGAAGTGCCGCGAATACAACGTGCCCACACATCATTTGTTCATCGATTTCAAATCGGCGTATGACACAATCGCTTGAGATCAGCTATGGCAGATAATGCACGAGTACGGTTTTACGGATAAGCTAACACGATTAGCCAAAGCGACGATGGATCGGGTGATGTGCGTTGTTCGAGTATCAGGAACACTCTCGAGTCCCTTTGAATCTCGAAGAGGGTTACGGCAAGGTGATGGTCTATCATGCCTGCTGTTCAACGTTGCGTTAGAAGGTGTAATAAGGAGAGCGGGGATAGACACGAGTGGCACGATCTTCAGGAAGTCCGTCCAGCTTCTTCGCTTCGCCGACGACATTAACATAATGGCACGGAACTTTGAGACGATGTCGGAAACGTACATCAGACTGAAAGCTGAAGCCAGCATGATTGGACTTGCCATCAACGTTTCGAAGACAAAATACATGAGAGGAAGAGGTTCTAGAGACGACAATGTGAACCTCCCATCCCGAGTTCAGATTGACAGAAATGCAGAATCGAGATGGTAACCGCCGACAATGATGCCAGCAGAGAAATTCAGAGAGGGATCTTGGCGGGAAATCGTGTCTATTTTGGACTCCGGAGGACGCTCCAGCCGAACAAAATTCGCCGCCGCACGAAGTTGATTATCTACAAGACGCTGATTAGACTGGTGGTCCTCTACGGCCACGAGACCTGGAATATGCTCGTGGACGACCAACGCGCCGTTGGAGTTTTCGAACGAAAGGTGTTGCGTACCATCTATGGTGGCGTGCAGATGGAAGACGGAACGTGGCGCAGGCGAATGAACCATTAGTTGCATCAGCTGCTGGAAGAACCATCCATCGCGCATACCGCAAAAATAGGACGTTTTCGGTGGGATGGACACTAGGGTGGGGCATTGTTATATGGAAAAACGTAATCATAACCTAATCAACCGAGCACAGTACTTTTTTGGTTTCATTTGAGGTCCCAAACAACTGTACAAAATTTGGGGTCGATTGGATTCGACCCGGCGTAGCGCATTTCGTTTGAAATTTGTATGGAAATTAGTATGGGAAAACCTACTTTTTTACATTTTCGATTTTACAGAGTACAATTCTTCCTGCAGTATACCAGCAATTAGATAAAAGTGTAGTTCAGGATATGCTGAACAACTTTGCCGAAGGATGCATGGTGCGAGAATGTCTCTACAACAAGTTATAGTTGTTCAAAGTTCGATAGATCGAATTAGTTGCCAAAAATCATTTTTCTTGCCAACAATGCGGGTGTACCAATGATATTTCATATAGCATACCAAAATAACATAACATACTTTAGATTTACCACTTTGGTATGTTTGGATGAATTATTCAAAAGCCTTAGCTCAATTTCATGGGCGTAGGTAGTTTAGCAATAGGGCGTAGTGAGGGGAGTGGGAGGGGGAGGCTTCAACATATAGAAATTCTAACTGAAATAACTGAAATCTTGTCGAGTTGATATGAACTATTTTAAAACATTTGCACAATGTCCTACGCATAATAGTAACGACGCAAAGAAACATACTGTATCTCTTTGCATTTTTTATATCAATGGAAGTAAAGTTGCAGATTGGATCAACTGATGTCGAGTTGATATGTCAGAGGAATGCATTGTTTATATTTCAGTTTAATACGCACTATGCTTTGATAGGATGCTTTTTTCGATGTTGTTCGATCACCTGAAATAAAAATTGCTGTTGAACTGGGACTCTTGTGGGTTGTGTAAATGTTGTAAAATAATTCATCTGAACATTCCATCTCGATAAGATTTCAGTTATTTCAGTTCAAATTTCCATATTTAAAAGTTCACCCCCTCCCCTCCCCTCACTACGCCCTATTGCTAAATCTAAAGTATATGATGTTATTTTGGTATGCTATATAAAATATCATTGGTACTTCCGCAGTGTTGGCAAGAAAAATGATTTTTGGCAATTAATTCGATCTATCGAACTTTGAACAGCTATAACTTGTTGTAGAGACATTCTAGCACCATGCATCCTTCGGCAAAGTTGTTCAGTATATCCTGGACTACACTACACTGGTATACTGCAGGAAGAATTGTAGTCTGTAAAATCGAAAATGCAAAAAAGTAGGTTTTCCTATGCTAATTTCCATACAAATTTCAAACGCAATGCGCTACGCCGGGTCGAATCCAATCGACCCCAAATTTTTCACAGTTGTTTGGGATCCCAAATGGAACCAAAAAAGTGCTATGCTGAAAAAACTATCATTTTGCCCCACCCTAATGGACACGTCGTAAGAATATCGGACGACGACACGGTGAAGATGGTTCTTGAGGGCGACCTTACAGGAACAAGAAGACGGGGCGCACAGCGAGTACGGTGGATCGACCAAATAGAGGACGACCTGCGGACCCTTCGAAGACTGCGAGTCTGGCGACAAGCAGCAATGGACCGAGTGCAGTGGAGTCGGCTTCTGCGTACAGCAAGAGACAACAAGGCTCTAGCCTGAAGTCTACTCTTAAAACCTATCGGCAGTTGCTAACGACAAATCCAGCCGTTGATGGAATTTACATATATTCCTTGTTTTGACGTGAATCATGTTTTTTTTCAAGGTTTTTAGAAACCTGTCCAATTGAAAATAGGTAGGTGGACATCATCACAGTTCCTCGATGGCGGAGTGGTTATCTCACCCAACAAGAGACTGTGAGCAGGCATGGGAAAAATCATTTCACGAAACGATCAATTTGAAATAATTCACCAACATGCTCTTACTGTGAAACCCGATCTCGGCAACTCTTCTTGTGCAGAGTTACGCGTTCGTGCGAAAGCGAGAAGCAAAACACAGAACTGAAAAAAGTGACAGCGCCCGGCTATGATTCATTCTCCATCGCATACGTAGTGTTTTGAATGAAAGCAGAAAGGATCGCAATTGAATGCATTCTTTCATTCACAAAGATTCATTTCAAAACAATCACCGGATCGTTCTAATAAAAAAAACTTGTCGTTCTTGTTTATAGACCTATGAAATTTTCATTTGGTGATCTCTTATTGTTGAGTAAGTAGTTTGCAATGTGCCGGTGGAAAAAATAACTTAAAACGATTCCGTGCATATCACAATATCAATTTCAAGTGGATTGTAGTGCAATCTACTTCTCAACATTGATTATAGTGTACATTTGCACTATAAAGTTGACCTAACCCAACCAGAGAATACAATGTCACATTCATTTGTGAACTAAAAGTTGATTCACTTGTGAATGTTTACAGTACAATCTTCCGATTCAATCCGCGAATGAAGAACACGATCTTCTTCATTCAACATAGTACGTGTCATTCTTTTACTTGGTTCACATCTTCGAAAGTTCATCTCTACCTACGTTCAGTTGTGTTCTTTTGGAGAGTTTTAGTCGGATCGTGAATGAACGACTGGCTGCTGTCAAAGCAATGAGCGGATTCGCCAAGAATCATGCGAATGAATGATAATTCCCATCCCTGACTGTGAGATCGTAGTTTCGATTCCTGCTTGAGGACATATCTTTTCTTCACGTTCTCACTATCTTGGACACGTTCGACTAAGTTTGTTATTTCTGTTCAAAGCCATGCTGCGATGTAGATGTATAATGTACGTCATCCTTCCCCTCCGTCCCTTTCATCTTATAGCAACGTCTTTAAAATTGACAAATCCTTTGAATCATTCATCCGAACTTATTTTAGAACTTAACACCGCGATTTTATTTTAGTTTACGAATCATTGCATTACGTTAATGCCGACTAGCTCACGGATATAGCCCGTCAGGGTCGATGTTCTGGTTCGCTTCAGGAGGACACACTTACTTTAACCATCAGAATCATTTCAAAGCTGATTTAGACTAGAAAGACCAACAAAACAGAAACCATACTCTATCTGTGAGCTATCTAATCTCTATAAACACAAATTTATCAAACATTCTGGCGCCCGATCTCAATCGCATGGATGCGGCGTATCCGAAATCGTAGATCGTAGTATTGCCTTGAGTACTTCTTTAGCTGTTGTCGTCGACATCCCACGTACTCGCAAGCAGGCCAAACAACGCATCGGATATTGAATTCTAGCGAGCGGAGGAATACCCGCTGGCCCTCGCCAAAGCTGTGGCTATCTCCAAAGCTATGGTTACACCCCCACCCCCCTCACACAGCATGTGACACAACGAAAGCGGGTACTCGTTTGCCATCCACACGGATCACGGATCTTGGTCGGCGAAACACGTCAATCATTATGCGCTTTGAATCGTTTTCGTCGTCTGGGACCTATTCTTCATTCGATGCAGGATGCGATGTCCCTTGGTCCTGGGCGAAATTTCCTTACACACAACAGACAGGCAGCACGGGCGAATGATCAGGCCCATACATGAGGTTTCTTTTTCTTGCTAACGTCCTTCGGACGAACTGACTTTTTTGCTGTACTGTGTATGGTACGTCTTCCTTCGGTCACTCTTCGATACTTGCTGCCACTCTATCGCTATTTTACCTAATACCTCTCTTCTTCTCTTCCTTTCTCACGAATTTCTCCTTCTCTTTTTTCCGGAAACGGCAGTCTTACTCCGTCGCAGACAGATGACGTGACTGTAGAGATGTAGAGATGTCGAGCATTTCATTAGGGTAATAAGGGGGGGGGGGGGGGGGTAGAGGAGGGGTCCGTGTTCTTACTTACAAAAAATACAAGTACCATTTTTGAATAAAGTTAATGTCTTCTACAGTATTACGCTAACTCTATCAAATATTTTGGTCTCCATAAATTGAGCTGAAATTATTGATAACGGTTGGTCGGTAACAATTGGTAGACCGGTAGCGTTGATAAAATAAAAAATTCTTACACCTTATCCCGAGTATAACCAAGGGATACCCCGAAGTCGATTATAGTATAAATTCCGAATGGCGATCGAAATGTCTAGTGTGATAGAGAAACAACTAATAACAAGACTAATTAGACTCATTCGCACAGTGACTATCGGACCGCGTAGACATTTTTTCCAGTCCGTCCAATGTAACGCACGGCAAAGCTAGCTAATACGTTTTCAACGTTATAATGAGCGATCTCCTCCTCTTCGAGGATTTGGAATTTTTATCTTTTTAGTCTTCGCGCGTTAACCGTTATTCGACCAGCAGAGCAGTGGTAGTCTTTCTCATCTTGTAAGCAGCCTGGATACCGTTATAAAAGATAAGTACCGCTATTTTCTTACCTTCTCCTTTCTTGGTTCTCCTACTAACGAGCACTGGGCAATGGACCCGTGCAAAAATGACTTTCCCTGACAATGATTCGTCTCAAGGTGAGATAGATGTTGGAATAAAATCGACTTCCCGGCACAAGCTATATCCATCCTCATCAACCGAGTACTTCTTGATCTTTTTTCAGCCAACAACAAAAAATGTTTGTATTTTCTCTCGAGATCGCGGCAATCGGAAATTCGCATTGATAAGCTTCAGATGATGATAAAAAGTTTGCAGCAGGCAAGCGATAATGCTGGGTACGTGCATTTAACGAAGGAATGCAGAGTATATGTACCAGCTAATTGGGTTGCAACTGGAAGGGTCGTCCCCGATTCGATTTTCAATTTCGCTGATCTACTGACACACGGAGTTGGCTATTTTAAAGACCTCATGCTTCAGCCAGCAAGCATACTGGACTGCAAACGTTTGCATTAAATATCAGTCGCAGCCGACGGGAAGAAAACATATGTCAACTCAGACTCTTATCAGGTGACCTTCGCCGGGTCTGCTTAACCTAACTACTGCCTCTTTCACGCGGTTCGTTTTTTTCCTTTGTGTGCCGCAGGTCACGAAGTGTACTAACTGCAAACAATTGGGACACATAGCCGTTGTTGCAATAAGGTTCCCTGATTAGTATGGAAGGAATATTGAAAAGTGTCTCTACTGTAGGGAAACTCCAGCCTCAGTTAACCATCCATGTCACACAAAATATTGATTGGAAAAGCTACGCTTCCGCGATATCCGACCAAATCGAATACACACAAGAGCTTCCTCCGAAGGAAGAGTACGAGTTCTTGGAGGGCTTCATTCTCGACACCGCAATTCCAGGTCGGACTAAACATGTACCAGACGCGAACCCCCCGTTTTGTTTTTGTTTCAGTTTGCGTTCGAAGATAAATGGGCTAGCCATCGATTGAAATCAGTTTACTTCCATCGCCAAAGAGTAGGAGCTTTGAACAAAAACTGTTCAAGATTTTGTAGCGCGCACGACGTTGCTACGGATTCAATCTGCCCAATCGTCCCACCCTTCCGAACAAATGGCTTAAGCGCCACCTCTTTCGAGGACCACTTGTCGTGCTTTAGGGTTGCCCGACCAGAAACCCAGCCTCAGGGCGGGTCGATATAGTGAAGGTTTAGAGGAACGACCTAGCAGACGCAACTGAATCGAGAGGTACTCAGTTTCATGCATCAAATTACCCGAATAAACCCAGAGAAGTTCGCCTTCCTATCCCAAAATACCTAAGAACACCACTCGTATTGTCTCATCACTGGAAGAATGCCTCAAAACCCAAATAACTAAACCGAAAAGAGACTCGAGTGGTGGGGCTAAGATTCCCAAGTAGCCCAACTTGGAGTAAATATCACCAAAAAAACTACAAAACTACAACGACGCGAAACATGAGATACCTCTTCAAATTCGTAATCTCTATGGGAACATGGCTAACATGACGACATTAACACTAAAACATTATTTACCGGAAGAACAATTAACATGACGAATTTATTTAAGTAACTGGCATTTTCAAAAACTTAACCTAGGATTTTTCTACGGTGTTGCCTATATTATTTTTGTTCCCTACTGTGTGCGGGGGAGCGATCGCTATTTCCTACCGGGCTAACGTGCCATAATGTGGCCGAACTTTTGTTTGCCGGGTGCGTGTATCGGCTAAACTTTCACCATGCGCATGGATTTTATAGTGCTACTTACAGTCTTTTTTCTCGTTGTTTGCCCACTCACATTCGCACTACTGCGATGACTGTCCTGATGCGGCGATGCGGTGGCGGCGATGTGTCTACAGCGGCGGTGATGAATCTGCGCAGGCGGCGATTAAGGATGTACCGGACGATTACAGATGTTCCTCTGCGTACAGGATGGATAACTGCTGGCAGTGTCGGAACGCCGGACAAGCTGCCAGCAACAAAATACGTGCACACCGGATGGTCGTGACGTTAAACTTTGCTGTGCAAACGTTTGATGAATTGTCGCACTTCTGGCTTTTCGGTTGCAGCGCCAGAATATCCCAAACTAGCGCGTGGGTCTAGAGCGCGTCGGTGGGCGAAGGGCGGTGTGGCGGGCCGATGAATAGTGCCAATCTAAACGGTAGAATAAAAGCCGTCGCACGGCTACCGATACCGTGAACGCATTGTCTCTCTTTTTATAAGCACAATTGTAATTTACCTTTTTTGTACTTTCAGCAAACGCACACGAATTATCCGCACTTCCTACTTCTAGACTTTAACGCAACACCTAATAGCAAAAAAATTACTAAATTTTAAAGACATCTCATATTTTAACTGGACAAACCTTTCGACACACCGCGGGACAAAATCAAAAAACACGCACTCTAACCTCTTTCACGGTCTAGATTGAAATGGTTGAGAAGCTATTCCTAAAACCCTCAGATAAACGATTTTTGGTTCTAGATACCCGGAAGTACGTAATTTTACCGAAGTAAAACTCGTATTTCGAAAAACGAACTTCTTGGACAATTGATTCTGAATCGCTATCTCATTCCCTCTCGAAACATTTGCATCATACCATTACGCGCCAATACCCTCACTTGCGTTCACATAGTTTTTACTGGTCGGGCGGTTGATAAGACAACGACAACGAGGTCCGTTCGGCGACCGAAACTCAACCACTTGCTCTAGTTTGTGCAATCGTGAGACAGATTGGGAAAGAGAAAACGTGCGTGCGCGAGCGGATAGTACGTTTTAGCCGCCTAGTGTTCATTCTTCCTCCTACGGAATAGAGGAAGTGAACACATATTTGCAACAGGGAACTTGGGTTACCGAATTTGGAAGTTATTTTGACTTCTGATACACGTGATCGCCACAATTTGCGGGAACCACTCAGGAATCAGCTTCAGTCAGATGCCCGATTATAAAGGTTTTCCATTCCATTTTTAACCCGTCGGATATAACAATAATAGTTGGTGAAGATTTTTTTTTTTTTCAAAATTTAATTCTTGGTTGACGGTTTGATAGCGTTGATAAGAGCTTATTAGTTTTCCAAAGAAAATAAAGATTTTTGTTCCAATATGCCGTCGTTTATAGCATGGAGCTGTACAAACTAATTATTGCACTCAGTCCACACAGCCGGTTGAATCCTAATAATCACCTTCTCTCCCGATGTTAAAATTTCTGCGACCATCCAACAAGGTTAACTAATAGAAATCGACCAAAATCACAATTCCTTCTATTCAAGCTTTACGGCTCGGTACATGAAATTAGCGGCATCCAATCACGAACGAGATTCCAAGTAGCTTTTAATTCTAAGTGTATGTTATAAATACCACAAATTTTAATACTACAATGCTGGACATATTTTAGACAAATTGGCCTTAACTATCAATTCATTGTCTTAAGTATAATGGAAGTTATTAACGTTTAAAAACTGTCCGGGTTACACCAGCCGAAATTTTGAAACGGGGCCGCTTATACTCAATGTTTAGATAGTTACATTAAAAAGTTATAAGTTAAAATAAGAATTAAGGGAGTTTATCATAGAAAGCGTCTCATAACTCGATTACTGTGAGTGACAGAGACAATATGTCTTCTACAAAATTTATAAAAATACTCTCCTCTACAACTTTATCGAAAACGACCAAGCACTATCTCTATCGGTTTAAAAGTTAAATAAATTTTCTATAACCTACAACGAGAATTTTTTTTAAATAATTTTGCCGAAAGGTGGCACTTTTTATACATACAAACGTTGTAGAATATGAAAAATCGCTAATATGGACAGTTTTGATTTCAGTGTATCCAAAACACTCTTTAATCTCTGTTGACTACACTTTACAATCCCGAGGTATCAACGAAACCTTGGTTTATAGGAATGGATATCAGACGGGATTTATTCGTTTAATGTCTCGGTCCATGTCCAATCACTACACGTTAGACGCTCATCGCGACGATCTCGAACATATTGTCTGGGCATAAGCTGAGTGTCCTCATTACCCCGGTTCGGAATGTACTGACCAACTGCGATCTTCTTTGTATGTATTTTCTAGCATCGTTCTCAGAAACGCCCCTTCTGCGTGTAGCGTCAGCCATCGATGGTTTGATGCGACTTCAAGGTGACACGAAACATCCCTGTCGAATGAGTTAACAAACACAGGATCGACAGCACAAACATCATACGCGCAACTCGGTGTGATGCTGATACGCATCTGAGCCGTACTACGAAATCGTCTGGAGGAACGAATAAGACCACCCGGCGTCCCAGTACATGCTACTTCCTGATGAAGGCGTTCCGAGCCTGTATTCCATGCCGTTGATCTTTCGATACCGGAAACTGGAAGTTAATATTTTTCTGTCCCTTGAAATCTTTGTCCACCCTCTCTCCCTGTCTGCGATACCCAGACGTAAGAATTTATCCCCCTCCCCCTAAATATCTTTCCGAAGCATATTGCCCCTCCAATGTCTTTTTAGGTGCAGTTGCTAAATACATAATCTCATTTAGAAATGGGCAACTATACTACTATTGAATAAAAATAATAAAAAGACAACAATAATAACAGTGTATAATCCCCTAGTTTTAAAAAACACAAAACGTGAAACAAAAAAATTGACCTTAACCACCGCGCTATTAAATAAACAAATTGTATAAAATAAAGACAGCGTACGATTCAGTGGAACGCAATGACTATGCTTGAGTATGGCTTTCCGACAAAACTCATTAAACTGGACGACTTTAAATCAAGTGTCAAAATGAAGCATCAACATACTCGGAATGACATTTCAGTCGTTTGTGACGTTAGATGGATCGAAGCAGGGTGACACACTTTCTAAGCTATTGAGTAGCATGTTTCATAATTTCGCGGACGACACAGACATTACTGTCGCCGATCGCAGAGCAGTGAAAGAGGCGTTTGTTTCTTTTCAAAGGGAGTGTTTGGAGACTACGGATGGAGCATTTTTCTCGAAGACTGTACAATTTTAATAGATTGGTGGATGTTTGGAAGCAACGGGCTGAGTTAATATTCAATAGACGTCATATTAAGACCAGTAGTAGCAGACAATTTTTTAGGAACAGTGACCAGGTTGGCGGATTGTTGATCACGGTGCATAACATTAGAGTTGAATTACCTGTACAACTGCCTTTAAGCCATTTTTACGCATTCTTCTAGCCATTTGCTAGCGGTTTTGGATTTGGTATCAGCAGCGCCAAGCCGTTGAGAAATGATAGCTGACCACATTTTCGCTGTAATTTTGCCCAGCTTGTCATCCAATCTCATATCTCCCGTAATTACTGTCTCTTCAACTTTTCACATAAGCTCAGCATGTTGATATCCTATCTAACGCAAGCAAATTACATTACTGACAACAACTAGTTTATAAATAGCTACCGCGCCTACACTCCAGCCTACAATGTAGAGATCGACAGCGTGATCATCAAATGCTATTTAAAAGCTTTTGACTCTCGTTTCTCTTTGGCGGGCGCAAAAAATATAACCTGGGAATCGAGCCTAGGTGAGTTATATAAAAGGCAAACGCTGTACCAACTACGCCATGCTCGCCTCCTGTCTTCTCGATGATAATCAATTTAGTTTACTCCACAATCTTTGCTAGTCTGTCCCAATTATGTTTCTATGAAATTGAGAAAACGAGTGATAAAGTTTGCAGCAATTTTCGCTACTTTACCAATTTGAAATCTTTGCGATTGAAATTTTCGTGTCGCACTACTTATACGAGTATGTTATTTATTTTTGTATGTACTTTAAATTTGAGAATAACACTATTTTTGTGAATAAATCTGGACGAGACTGACATTTTCGCCATAGCGTGAAAAGTAATATACTTGGAAGTAGCGCATTGATTTTGACTTATTTCATGACTTATTCCAATTATTTTCTAAAGTAGTTCAAGATTTCAGCGCCCCTAGAATCGTCGCCCTTGGCAGTACCAGCCCAGCCAACCGCGCGCTACGGGCCCGGTGATATTTTGGGGTCACATTTCCATATCCGTAAAACTGTAACTGTAAATCAATTATTCAATCTCTTTGGTAAAATTCTAAGATAACGCCAACAGTATGCCCTCTCAGTCAATAAGTCTTATTTTACCAAATAATAAAAAATAAGATATTAAATTTCAAAACCCAGTCTGCTAGCCCCGGTCTCCCCTTATTTAATGGCGAGAAGTCGTGAATCAATCACATCCTGATGACGGCCGAACTCGTTTGTTTCACACCGACGCATTTTCCCAAGAAATTCCAAATACTTGCGCACATCATGAACGGCCAGCACTAAACACTCTCGCCTGGACATCCTCCCTTAACAGCCCCATTAATTATCTAATTAACATGATTTAATGCTTAACGAGACCCTCCAAGCACTTTCTTTCGGCACCTTGTCGTCATGCAGAGCTGTAGGGAAAAAAACTGGCTCATCTTTTCTCCTGACTTGTTTATGACCCGTAAAAAGGAAACCTGCGAAAAAATAAAATCATCACCTAACGCCCGGCTTTTAACGAGTTGGTGCGGTTGTGCAGTTCGAGGCGTACACATAAGAAAAAAAAACTGATATCGAAAGGTGAAAAATAATCGTACCTGCTACCAACAAGCGAGGCTGGCACGTCAATCGCAAATTGGATCGATGATATGCAGCTCCAGTCCGATCGAACAGGGAATCCACAGTTATAGAACAAACATTAGGGTCCCTAAAGTGATCATTAATTATATTCTCGATCGGGAGGCGACCTGGTCCAGCTGTCTGTAAGAACATCTCGTTTATCAAATATTATGACTGTTAAGAGACTTTCAGTGGCCCATTAGGCCGCGTTGCCCGAGGGTATTATCCCCGCAAAACCTGGAAGCTTTGTGCCACAGAACGACGAACACGACGGCAGTGGCGGCAAGTTCTTAACTATCAATCCGTGCATGAAATGGAAGCAACACGGCCCTGCACAGGTAACTGCTAGCGCTGGACCTCATTGCCTTCGGTGCTCTTAACGAGAACATCGCTACTTGTGTTATTTGTCGCCATCTCTTCGGCTTTTAATTCTTGCACGGAAATCTTCGGCAGCCAGAAGGCAATCTAGGCACTGCGAACGTTTAACCAGAGTCACGAGCACGCTCCGTGGTGACTAGTCGCCTCAGAAGACCCCCAGAACACGAGGACGCGAGAGGCAAACAAAAACGAGAAGATAATGTGTGTCTGATATAAATTAAGTGTATGTAAATCGATGTTTTAGTGGTTCGATTTTTTTTTACTATAAGATCCCCTCCCTACCAGTCCCCCCTGAGTCCCGCGCAGATCGCTTAATTTATCTACATTGCGCTTAATTCATTGCCGCAGAGGAAGACTCACGAACCACTAGCACAGAGAGTTGTGTTGCACCACGGACCCTTGACTTTCAAACTCTGGGTCCTCGCCCCAGCACAAGACACAGATCGCCGTACCGCCGTCTTCACGGGTCTCGAAAGAATGGGGAAATGTTGTGGTTTTGAACTCTCGTGGGCCATTACCGCCCCGAAACGGTCACCGCATAGGCACGAATTTTTCCTTTAATTTTTTTTGCGTCTGGTAAGTTATTAGCCGAAAAGAGACCCGCTCTTTCAGCTCTTTCGGCTGTGCTGCGATGTGGTTGCGCTTTTAGGTCTTCGCCGAGGAGACACTTAATTTGCCACTAATTTGAACATCGGTTCTCAATTAGTACAACGGATGGCGGTGGTGAGGTCACAGCTGTGGCATGGCGATGAGCCTGTGGTTTGAGGTCAGGCTGGAATCGTGAACTTTATGGTATAATGGGATGCTGCGTGTGAGTGATTAGCGGTTCTTGCGTAACCGTAACGATTGCGATACGTTTTTGAAGGTTTCGTACTTGCTAGTTAGTTGCTTGTCTCCATTATCACAGAGGAAATAACTAGAACAATCAAATCTTTACAATACCGAATTCTAATTCCTAATAGAAACACGTTACGTCAAAGCCCAATTTTACTAAGTTTAGAAAATATTATTTTGCTATTTTTATTTCAATTGCATAATCATAGGGTCAATAGCATCGATTCCGGTTTTGAAAAATTTGTCACACTAAATTTGAAGGATGAAAGAATTATTCAGGTCGGCTGCGTAAAAGGTAAATTTCTTGCTAACTACGGCCACTGCTAAATGCATTTTCAATAATTTCACTTTATTTTGTCGTCAAGCTGGAGATTGATAATAATAAAAGAAACGGTGATGGTCTGAACTCAAGGCAACGTAATGGGTACTTGCGTACTTGGTCGAGGTCCAAATAGATCCAGGTTCAAGTAGTGTCTCTTGGGGATTTTCACATCAAAAATTATTTTCACGGTCCTTCATATTTTCTTCCTTTCATTTTTTTGTTTCATTATGTTTATTTTGTGTATTTTCTTTTTTAATACTCTTTATAGGATTTCGCTTCCCCATTAAATTTTACCGGTCAAATGTATACTTTTCTCTGCGAGGGCGGCGCTAACGCACGCTGCTCTATTTTTCATCTAACATATTCGTGCATTTTTTCTATATTTACGTCAGCATCTTTTTCGGGTCTTTAAAGATTCAGGAACCAGCAGCGTTTCGGCTACTGATCTAACCCGTCCGCCCGGTTGCGCAGCCGGCGGCAACAAGTTTCCTAGAGCCATGATTTTACCGACTCTCCACTCATCACCGAAGCTACCATCCGTCATAAGCAATCAAGAAAACAAACACCCGGCTGTACATAGCATCCATTCCAAGCGCTATTCTTCCTCGTCCATCGCTGACCTAAAGATGAGTCAAGCAAGGCACGTCGTCGCTAATGCCTTCCCTACCCCGTCCTCCTGCAATTTCACGCCCTATGGAAAGGGTGTGCTGGGGCAGTGAAACGAGAGAAAACGGTTTGTCTAAAATAAACCTAACTATCATCGTTACAAGTCATCAAATTATACAAACAAACTTGACGGCCAGCACCAACCTGAAATGGGTTAAGCTAGCTAGGCGAGATGTGAGGATAGAAGAGGATAATCCAAGGCATGCGGTTAATACTCAATCTTCGATAGAGTTAGGCCTTTGTAACTGTATCATGATTGTCAGTACTGCCTGTGTGTGAGAAAACCTTGGACATCTGCGAAGTATTACAAAAGAATGAAAACAACTAAAGGTTTGGTTCTTGCTTAAAATGTTAATAGAATCTAAATACTCTGAAGGAAGAACCAGTCATGTTTTAATTAGGGTTTAAAAACAACAAACATAACAAGATGATTAGGTACCAGAAATGCAATTGTAGAGCCTTGAAACAAGCCGTCTAAATTGCGGATTTCTTTTTATCGAACACTCAGAACCGACATACAGGAAGGATTTGACGATGACCGTTTGAAGTACTAATTGGCTTTTTGTAAAGAGAACAAATTATCAAGGTAGAAACTTTTACGGGAGAAGATGTTTTCCAACAACATAATAGCAAGGACAATATCATGGACAGAGGAGAGAGGGCGAACAGCAAACAATTTCCAGCTTTATGGCAAACAAATGATTTCTGCAGGACACATGAGCCAGCTACGAATAAATAAGAAATAACTAACTTTGGATATTAATCGTTTTTAAAAATAGATAGATAGGCAACACATCCTAAACTGGAACATTGAGTGGTGTGCGGCGTGTCCAAACGGAATCGTTTAGCTGAGATCTTGCACAACAACAATCCGTGTACGCCCAGCCAACATGCTCGATGTCGCGATAATAGTCGTTACAAGCGCACATACTGCTGTTTAAAAGCTCAATATACCAGCGACGCACACACGGTGTGTTTGGTAGAACAATTTTATTCGAAAAAAATAGGCATCGCTAAAACTTCAGCACGTGATAGAATGCGCTTTACCCTTTCAATTGAAAATAAAATTAAAATATTCTATCGGGGGCTCCAGAACAACTTTTTATTTTAAAGTTTTTTTGTTTGAAAACTTAAGTTTTTCAATGAAACTGGTTCACGTTTTTACCCCTAGGTAGTACTTTAGACATTCAAATATTACCAAAAGCGAGAATCTGATGGACAATTTCATTGTGTACAACTTTATAGAAAACTACATCGCGATCTAAAATCGAAAGATATTAAATTTTTATCAAAGTTTCTAGATTCGCACGGGGCCTATTGGTTAAGAAGCTTTGTTCCAAAAACATTTTTATTTATAAAAAAAAAGAATTGCCTTATTTTAACAGTGTGCTCAGAAGAATTTTGAATGCTAGCAAAGTCCCACCTTGAAGGGTAAAAAAACATAATTCCAGATTCCACCGTTTTATGCGCACCAATGATATTTTAGGAGCATGGAGATATAGAGAAGAGTAGATAAAATTTGAACGAAATTAGTACTCTTTTGAAAGATGCTGGGCAATGCAGCAAAATGAAACAATTTTTTTCTGTCACAGATATACAGTAAAGACCCGTTTTTATCAGCCCCTTGGCGAATTTTAAGCTGATAAAACAGGGACATTGATAAAAT
This sequence comes from Topomyia yanbarensis, assembly GCF_030247195.1. Lineage (NCBI taxonomy): Eukaryota > Metazoa > Arthropoda > Insecta > Diptera > Culicidae > Topomyia > Topomyia yanbarensis. The sequence continues at coordinate 102,850,088 of NC_080672.1, read as the reverse complement.
CGGGACATATATTTTTCTGTCTTTTTATTAAACCGAAGCTCTTAAAATATTCTTCCTTGTTCCTTAGATATAGCCTTGCAACCTTTTTTGATTATTTACTTTAAGTTCCCCTTAAGGGGGTCTGACAGCGCAAAATTTAAAAAAAAATAATATTTTTATTTTTGCATTTTTCGGATCTCTAGGATAAGAAATATATGTCTAAGAAAGGATTTATTCGAATTCAACTTGTTTCGTTTGCTAGAGCCCATTAAACTACCAACTATCAATTTTCATATGAAGCTGATAAAATCGGGTCAAAAAGCTGATAAAATCGGGTGCTGATAAAATCGGGTCTCCACTGTATTTGTTTCTTGATGTAACCTTGAATCCACCTTTTTGCTTGTTAGCATCTTGTGGGATATCTATATTTGGCCTAAATTTTAACTTTATATTTGATCAAACTCAATTATATATGCAGTCATTTGATTTGATGTCGATTGAGAATCCTGATTGACACTGAACTGAACTGGCAACTCTGTCTTCTTGATATGTTGTCTTTGCTCTTATCCCATATTATGAGGGAAATCTTCAATAAACAGACTTTTATTACTTGAATGTATGGTACAGCCTGATATTTTCTTGTTCGTTTTCTGTTGTGATCCGTGTACAAAGAGTAACGACTCCGGAATTTCTTCTTAAAGGAAATTATGAAACATGGTTTTATTCTTTTTTCTAAGATAATGTGCTCGATTTGGAAATAAAAATTGAGGACAAGCAAAAATCTGCATCTATAAATTATGATGAAATAAATCTACCCCAAAAGATAACAAACATGGATTCAAAACTCGAAGAGCTTTTCTTCTTTTTCAATCATCTTTCTTTTAATGTTGATAAAGACAAACAGGATTCTCAACCCAAAATTGCAATAAAATCCGTCGTTTATTACAATGACTCGAACTGTCTACTTTAGTTAATTCAAATATAAAGCTTTGAATTTAAGCCAATTGTATTTTACCAGGCAGGATAGGATCAGGGAGAAGGGTCATTTTAGTTTACATTAGCTATCCCCTAGAGCGAGAAAAGTAATGAAAAAGCCTTTTAAAAAATACGTTACTACATTAATCAACATCTTGAAAAAGTATAAGATTATCGAATAAATTTGGTCAGCACCTTACCACACCTCATAAAGTGTCATTTTCGCCAGCGCTGTTGTTGTAGAATATTTGCTGGTTAGTCGCCAATTTAAAGCTGGGGCGCAACGACTTGGATAGGGCGCAACAACCTGGATGGGACGCAACGACATTGATGGGGTACGAAAACTATAACGCCACTATGCGTAAAGTGGACCGGAAAATGAGCGGCGTGAATGCAAACATAACGAAAAGTACTAAATTGGTGCTTTTTGCTATGAAGGGTGCATTCCACATAAAAATTAATATCCGATTTCTTCGAAAAAAATTTCTCACACCCTTTAACAAAAAAGTGTGTCAATTGTTATTTGTTAAGCTTATTATTCAATAAATTGTACATATACCATAATAACCATAATGATAACTCGTAAACTTTACAATATATGGAAAGAAATTAAAATTAAAGTTGGATTTTTTATTGAACTTAAGAGTTCGGAAATTAGTATAAACAAATTGAATATTTTTATATCTCGATCCATTTTTTACTTTCTAAATATTTAGAATCATGTTGGAAAGATGGTGTAAAAGATTCATATGGGAGCCTGAATACTTCATGAGATATTTCAATAATACCAATAAAGCAAGGCTACTTTATAGTAGACACCCTGTGATAGAAACTTACAAAATGGTTTGTAAATCTGATGTGAATTTTGTTTGGTGATGACAATGCCCTGTTTTTAAACATACGCCCTAAACGAACCCCCTGGAACTGTTACTGTTGAGGTATTGGTGGCGAAAAAGTGAGCTAAGTTCGTGATTTTTTTAAAGTGCTTAATGCAAATTAAGCACTTTAAAAAAATCAAAGTTCCCGAGAGATCCGGTAGCGCGGTTATCGTGCATTCTGTTCTTTGTGCACAATAATGCGGAAATGCCTCTTTTCGAAATCAACTGGCTGTGTAGCGAAAGTATGAAAATATTTGGAACTTCATGTAAAAATTGTCTTTGTTCCAGTACCGAGTAAATTGGAAGTACTGAGCAAACAGGGAGAAAGTTATCCCGGAAGTCGCTTCTTGTTCTTCCTTTGGTACTATCGATACAGTTGAATTTTACAGTTTTCAACTGAATCGATCAGAGGTGTAAATAGGAGCGTGTATTTTCTACTGCTGTTTTCTCCGAAATGATCACATGTGGTACTGGAACAAACCTATACATTGCTCCAAAACAAAAATTAAACCTTGCAGAAAAGTAGTTTTAGAATATCTAAAATAAATCCGAACAGAGAAGATTATTCTTGTGACAGAGGTTGCTTGACTCAGAAAGCAACTTACAAAAATGAAGAGGCATGAAGATATTTTTCGTAATGTCCAACAACGAATATATATTATTTTGTTTTGCTGTATTCCGATGGAAAAAACGTTATGATCATTTAAATGCGGATATAAAGACTAAATCTTTGATTTTTCCAGAAGCATGAAATTGGTACATAATATAGAATATTTTAATCAGAACAAATATACGACCGTAACAAAACCAATATTTTGGAAACATTGGTCGAGTGGGGGTATGTCGTTTTCAACAGGGATTAGTAAAATATAAGAAGAAGCCAGCTGGCGGATCCTATCCTAGATAGATACCACAACGGCATCTGCAAGCTGCCCTAGCGTGACGGAATTGACAAGACATTTGTCAATGTCATTCACTTAAAAATTGTAGAGAAGGGGGCTTAGACATGAGCCCTGGGGAAGGTCCACGTAGCTAATTCGTGATGTCGACAAATAACTTTGCGAAAAATACATGTTTTTCAGACAACAAGCCCCCTGAGTCAGTAAGAAAACTGATGTCATCTGCTCTTTGCTAGCATATGCCATTTGAATTCCTGTTAAGAGCAACAATCGTTCGTCTCTTTGCCTTTACGAAAGCCAAATTGTATATCTGACGGCCCAATTGTCGAGACAGAACAGGACCATTTTCTCGATTAACTTCCGAATAGAAGAGAGCATTTCAATCCGTCCATACAAGTTGTGATCGGAGGCTGTTCTTCTTGTTTTTTTTTTTGATGGCGTGGACCTTCACTTGCCTCCAGCCATGAGGGACAAGGTTACTCTTAAGAAACATACTAAATTAATTCAACAAACGTCTGTTGGCAGATTCTTTAACAAGTAAAATTTCATTATGTCTGGTCCTGGGGCTTTATTGTTACATTATCGTCCGCGGGGGGAAGCGGCGCGGTAGATCTTCTGTGCCGGGGCGGAATCCGTACAAACCTTCTTGGCGAAATCGAATGTCCAACTCTCTCGTTAGTACTGTTTTAGGTTCGGTTTCTCTCATTAATCAGTCAACGAACCAGCGACAGTAAGCGTTTGTTGGCTTTCATAACAATTTTCATTGGCTCAGGTAACCCGCCATTCCGGTTGATCTTGTACGCCGGTGACTTTTTCGCGTACACGTTTCAACACTTTTTGTCCCACCACGGGTTGGGAGACCTTCCACGAGAGTTCGCGTTTGATACACGTTTTCTGAGCTTGAATAGCGGTGTCGAGAATAAAGCCACCTAAGAAGCCGTACTCTTCCTCCGGAGGAAGGTCTTGCATGGACTCGAGTTTACCGGATGCAGGATGCTTAGCTCTTCCAATCACTATTTCGTTTGAGGTCAGACGAAATATTGATTGTACTCGTTGGCCTTAAGCCGTTAGCAATAGTGATTAAAATTGACAGAGGATCGCTGCCGTGTCGATCAGGAATTACCTTCCACATGCAATCTAACCGAGTCAAGCAGAGGTACAAGTCTAAGGAGCTTGGGCGCGCTGGTAGAGCAGGGATCCGTGTCATTTCACCGGTGTTCAAAATTGTCAATGGAGTTATCACAAAGTTTTTGGAGTGAGGTAGATTTCGATTATCATTATCATGAAAGCAATCCCATGCTATGCCGTGGGAGTTAAAATCAACTAAAACTAAGTTCAGTGCGGGAAAGAGTTCTGCAATGTCGCAAGATCTTCAATGCCTGGTGTCGAGGGAAGGTTAATTCTATTGAAAGAATAGCACGTTTTGACCCCCAAAAGTACTCTTCCGTAAGAGTGTTCTCGATCCAAGCAAATAAAAATTAAAATCTATTTCTGAAGTACGTCATGTTTCGCATAATAAATTTTAAAAGGATCGAGTTTCGGGATAATGTTTTTTTAATGCTACTGTTAAACAGTGATCAAATCCGTGACCTCGTTCGAATTAGCTATCGAAGGATATAATCGCTGAAAGGAGGGGCTATTTTGCAGTCAACTGCATTAAGAATGTTTTTATTGCAGTGAGAAAGCTTACCAGGATGCTTTTAAGAGGAAATGTTTTGTAAAATTCGGTCCACAGTGCTGGGAACTTCTTTTCTGAGCTCAGGTTTCGGAGACCAGGAGCTGTTTGCTTCGGTTTTGCACCAGTAAGTACTGTTATTTTGGAGGACATTGAAGAGACACCTTCTGAACATTACAACGAATCTTAGGAGAGGAAAAGTTCCTCCTTTTTCTATTGCTTCTAGACGCAGCAGAAGATGTTCCCTCCTGGTGTTCATCAGAGTCACCATCGTCAGTAGACAAGCCAGTATAGATTTTTGTAGAGACTTGTGGCTTAGCTATTTAAAGCAGCATTTCTGCGAAAGATGCCTAAGAGGGTCCCTGAAGGGAACTCTTCAGTTTCTCTCCGCATTGTATCATCATGTCGGGAGATTATGTTGATTTCCCCCACTGTAAAGATACTTTTCGACACCCCTCCCCCAGGAGTCATCCACATGATTCTCATCGCATTTCCCACAACGAACCTTATTGCTACAATGGGAGGCTGTGTGTCCTGATTGTTTATAATTTTTGCATTTCATTATCTTTGGCACAAAAAGGCGAACAGGTAGACGATCATTGTCAAAGAGGAGGTAGGTAGAGCAAAACCGACGAAGGTCACCCGATAAGAGTCTAAGTTGACGTATTACGTATTCCTGTCAGCTGCCACTGGTGTTGAATGCAAACATCCTGTATCTACCCTGACTGAAGCATGGGGTCTTTAACCCTTGATAAGGCCGAGAGTTTGGGGCTAATAATGAATGTTATATTAATGGAAACACGGTTCTTTCACTTAGTTTAGAATCTACATTTATTTCGTAATAAAAACTGTTTCGAAAAAGGTGGCGATATAGTTGCCACCGCCCGGTAAACACATTTTATGAAACTCTATTTCTTAAGGATAGTATAGGAAGAAATCCAAACGAAAGCTTAAGCTAGCTACCGTTATGCCCGTTTTTATGTAACCATTTTTGTTATTGCTAGATTCACTGTTTTTACCTCCATCTCTGTTCAGGCCAGTGCTCAGGACATTTTTAAGGGGGTTGGTTTTATTCGTTTCTTACAAAAGAAGGGTATAGCAACCCTCAAACTTTGAAGATCTTTTCTCAGGTCTGGAGGCCCTATTCTTTTGTATCAATCGACTCAGCTCAACAAATTGGGACAATGTCTGTTATCGAGAAGGAATCTTGAACAGACAGTGCTGCCTGTGGCTCGTGGCAGTGCGGATTACTGCAGTGATTTGTAGTAAGCTTACCGACTAAACCTAAACCTCTTGTTCCTTCCAGCCTTCAACTTACGCAGTCACCGTTAGGTATTACCTCAGTAGGGATTGTGTGTTTACTCTTTTTATATTGCGTTAATTGTTCGTAGATTTCCCATTGCTGTTGTTTTTTCTTGCTGTCCAACTTTCGCGCTATATCTAACTTGCTGATGTCTACTGTAAATATCGTCACCTGCCGAGACGCGAAACGATCCAGAGGTGCTGACCTTAATGACCGACATGTCTTTACAACTACCTTTCTTGGCGCTAGTCGTTTCGTATTATCCTATTTAGCTGGTGCTGAGCGGGGTACTCTCACAGGAATAGGAATTTTTGCTTACCGATTCCCGTTTTCGTAAACCATTTAGCTCTCAGGCACTAGGACAGACCACAGGCGGTGGTATTTTTTTTGGATGATCTTATCCCGATTTCTCTGACTTCGTGTTGTTTGTTTGTTGTTTTTCATCCATAGCTGATGTTGCAAGCTCAAAAAGAAGGGAAACATTTCAAAAGTAATTCAAAGCCTTCATTGGAATGGGTTTGAGACAACTATATTGCCACCTATTTAGATTCATTTTATTTTGATCTTTGTATTTTTTGCAACTCAAGAACCGCGTTTTCGGATAAAAAATACTTGTTTTTACAAATTTTGATCACCAACTTAGGTGTAGAGTATTTTATTCAAAATCGAGTTAATTGTATTGTCCATGCAGGAAAAGAAAAGGTGACAATATAGTTGCCACTGTCTTATAAAGGGGTAAAACAGCTAACATGAGGACGACCGCGTCACATTCAACCCGATTAGATGGTACATATACACTATACTCCTTTGCAAAAGGCCTGTAGCCAGCAATATAATTTGCGTGCTTCAAATTATTTTCCTCCACCAGAAGCTTATCAGGGCTAATTATTGATGTTTCTATCACCGCCGAATATTGCTTCATCAGAACTCGAAAAATCTGCAATAGATCCAAACATTTCTTGTCTTCGGTCCGGAAAAAATTTACAAATGGCCCGGTTGCGGAGGGTGGGTTCATTTTTAGTCGGGAGGTGATTTTATTGCGACATCCATCTCACCTTGAGGCAAACCATTATCAACGAAAGCCGTTTTTGCACGGGTTGTATTATAGTCATGAATGAGGAATATACAGTCGTGATTCACTGGTTGGCCCACAGCCTATGTCCAACTAACGAATTTGATTCGCTAGTTGGACCAACTGACAAATGTCAAAAACTCTCCAAAGAAGACGTTAGTAGTGTAAAAGATTAATAAATAGATTGTCAAAGCAAATTTGACATGAGATTTTGGCGTTCAGATGTTTTTCAGTTGGACAAAGGTCCAACGGCACGGCACGAAATATTATCTGTCATTCTGCCCGAGACTTGCGCGCTATTCATTCAACTTTCAGCCACAATATCTTATGAAGGTTGCAATGATGTTCGGAAGGATTATTTGAAAACATCCATACCATGAAAAAATCATATAGGATGAAATACTCTTGCTTATAACACTAAACTTTTGCACTCTCTTCCTTTTACTACATGATGAAGCTACAATATGCACATATTTGTATCACATATACTTATCTATACATCACACTTACTTTCACTTTGAACACACGTACATATTACATTTTCAATGATAAAGTGCAGCGAAAATTATTTTTTATTAATTTTTTTTTGAGGGCCTCACAAAAATAGGTCATGCCAAGAACCTTCCAAACAAGTATTCTAAACAAAAAATATAATTTTATTGGTTTTGTGACAACTCAGAAAAGGTATCTAAAGCTTTTGGTATCGGTTTTAATCATACTTCTCCTACAGGTTAAACCATTTAAAATTTTATTAGCCAGAAAATTACTATGAGATGTTGTTCCTCTGTCATAATATTAATTTTATAATGAGAGGTTGGTTAACTTGTTTGCAATACCAGCCAGGGTATTCAGATAAATTCAATTTTCTTGAACGATATAGACACTGTGAATATACAGAATAACTTTTGAACCAGAAGTCGTAGCCTATTACTTTTCTTGGAAAAGTTGTACACTGTACTAGTATCTGCCGGAGTTAGCATTGTACATTTTTTAGAACACATAGGAAACTGTCTACACAAATTTAAATATGAAAATTTGTGCCACCCTAGTAGTCATATGTTTGTTAAACATGTATGTGAAAATAGTTAAAACTGACGAAGCTACGGCATTTATCTTGAAATGTATCCAGTGAAAATGTAATCGTGCACAGAGCATTCGCACGATTGATTTGTTTAGAAATATTTCCTAAATTATGAACGAAGGGTTTTGCATACAAAGATGAATAACTTTTAGAAGCATAAAACATTATTTTCATCCTAATTATTAGCGAATTTCCCCAAAATTCCACGCGGCCTTTCCCGATTGAAAGGAACGGCCGCGCTCCATGATACGCCGCGCTTAGCCCATCTGTCATAATATTGCGATTTTGCATAACGAAGGGCTAAATAAATGTGAACCAACAGGTCTGTGCCACAAAAGAAAAAGGGCTAAAGGATAACACATATTGTTCCAGAAATATGTTCCACATATTGTTCCAACGTTTTGTGCAGGTTGATTATACCAGGTGCAAGTGGTGCCAAATTCACAACGTTCATTCTGAATTGAAAAGTCCTTTTAGATTACAGAATTGATAAAATTGGTTAAATGAGATAAACTAATCAATCAAATTCTGTTTTAAAAATTGTACTTGCGTTTAAAACAAAATGGGATGCTTATTATTTCCGCTACATACTAAATTTCAAGCGCAAATAGCAAATACAATTGCTAGTTACACCAAAAGCTTACTGGCAACCTTACAGCGGCATTTAAGAAGCAGTTGGTGCGGCGTGTACGTTTCAGTGAATCTCTCAATAAAAAGTCCAACGTATAGGACGATCTTGTTAATAATTATTGGAGTATACCAAATATCAAACGTAGTTAATTTAATCGTGCGTGCAAACGCGAAAAAGACGGGAGCGGACTTGGTGGGCACAATGTCAGAACCACCACAACGAATTCTCTAGACTATAAATGGTATTGGTTTTAAATTTCAAAGCAAAAACGTGATTGGAACACTTCAGCGAACCACCTGTTTTTTTCTTTTTTCCAATGCGGGGGGGAAGGGCATGTCATGTTTGTTCTTAAACAACTTTTTTCTTCGCTCCAAAGAGCGTTGCAGTAGTTCTGTGTAAAAGTTTGAGCTTAGAGATGGAAAGAGGCATGAGTTTCGGGCTTCCGAGTTTTGTTTTTTTCATGAGCTGTATAAGTATAGTCAAACATGAAATTTCAGAAACAACTAACATACCGCGTATGCCACTTTGCCATCACGCTGTTATGTATCGCGTTAGCTCAGTTAGTAAAGGGGTGTCTTCGGTGAGACAATGATTGTCGGTTCAAGTCTCTTGGGTAAATTATTTTAACCGAATTTCTTTTTATGGCAGTATGGTCACCAACACATACGTAAGAGTAATTTGCCTGCGGCTTTAAGCCATATCGAACTGTTATGAGAAATAAGTTCTTGGTCAAGCTAGTTCCTTCCCCTCTGCAATCAAGCCAGCCAACCAGCCAGCTGTGCTACTAACGGTAGGGGAGACCGGGGCTAGTTGGCGGTGTTTTCAGTTTTCATTTTTTACTGCTTTGACTTTGGTAGATCTTGCAAAATAGAACACGTTGCATGAAATAGTAGACTGTTGGCAACATCTCTGAATTTTATTAAAATGTTTGATACGTTGTCTTCATTTCTAGAGACAAAAAAAGTAACGCGGAAAAGCCGCCAACTTACCCCAGCCTTGGGGTAAGTTGGCGGTATGCATGGGGTAAGTTGGCGGACTGCCAGAAAATAAGCAATTCATTAGGAATACAATCACATAAGTGGTCCATATGGAATGTGCCGATTGTCTTTTCAATAAAACTGTATAGTATTCGGCATATCTCATTATATTTCAGTTTCAATACTGTCATTTTGACTTCGACGCGTACTCCATATTCAAAAGCAAATTTACGAAATTCTTCAGGCGTTTGTCTGAAATAATTGTCCATTTCATTGACGAGAGACACCAGAAAAAGTTTCTCTTACTTTGGAGTGAATTCCAGAAATAAAAATATATGATGACTATTTTTGCACTATCAATAGTACCGCCTACTTACCCCGTGTGCGATACCGCCAACTTACCCCAACCGCATATTTTATAAAAAAGGATTTAAAAAATTACTTTTGGGTATGAATAGGCATAATATCTATACGGATGCTGAAGCCTCTTTTCACGCACTACCGAAAAATATAATCGTTCGGGACCTTAAATTACACAAAATGTTTAACATTAAGAAAATTTACAAATTATGCTCAAAAACACAATTTCGTCCACAGCTTCTACAAAACATAATGTTTCGCAACAAAAACACATTGGATAATGCGTTTCACATTACTTAAGGTACACAACGAGAGACAACGCTTTATGTCTAATAGAAACGGAGAAAAAGGGGTTCCGCCAACTTACCCCAACCGCCAACTAGCCCCGGGCTCCCCTATATTATTTGTTTCTGAAATTTTATGTTTGACATATAAGCTGATGAAAAAAATATTAACAAAACTCGGAGGAGCGAGAACTCATGCCTCTTTTTACCTCTAAACCCCAACCCTTACACAGAACTACTGCAACGCTCTAAGGAACGAAGAAAACAGTTGTTTAGGGACGATTCATAAATTACATAACGCTTTTAGGGGGGAGGGGGTACGACAAGTTGTGACATGTTGTGACATAGGGGGAGGGGGAGTAAGCTAGATCGTTACGTAATATGTTTTCACCGAAGAAAAAAAAATTTCAATGAATAACATAATAGAAGAGGGGGGGGGGGGGGTGGAGACATTTGTGACAATTTGTTACATGGGGGGGAGTCAATTTTGGGCAATTTTTACGTTACGTAATTTATTAATGGCCCTTATCCACAAGCATGACATGCCCGGCGCATGTGCACCGTATTGTCTAAAAGAAAAAAGAGAAGAAACAGGTGGTTCACTGAAGTGTTCCAATCACGTTTGTGCTTGGAAATTTAAAGCCAATGCCATTCTCAATGATAGGTAAGGGACCATTCATAAATTACGTAACGCAAAAATTGCCCAAAATTGACTCCTTCCTCCCCCCATGTAACAAGTTGTCATAAATTTCTCTATCCCCCCTCCCCTATTACGTAACAAATTCCTCGAAAAAAAATTGTTTCGTAACGATCTGGCTTACTCCCTCTCTCCCCCATATGTCACAACTTTTCGTACCCCCTAAACGCGTTACGTAATTTATGAATGGTCCCTAATCACCAGATGGAACTTTCGAAATGGAGCCTAACTTTGCAGGGATGATTGCTTTCGACGATAGCATGTTTTTGTTACAGCTCAGCAAAACAAAAAAAAAGTAAAATGCTACAGGCCACCCAAAAAAAATTTTTGTTGTTAAAATTTCCAAAAATAGTTAAAATTTGTTTAATGAAGATTACCACTAAACACAAAATAGTTTTTTTTCACGTTTTCAGCGAATTTTCAACTTTGAGCTTCAATTTCCTTTAACAGATAGCTACGATTATTCAAACAATGTGTGTGTCTGAAAGGTGTGAGCGTTGGGAAGAAATACTAGTGCGGATGAAAACAGACAATCATGTTTTAGTAGTTTTATTTAGATTTTTAAAGAGACCGCCTAGAGGCGGTGTTGGGAACTAGAGGCTTAATTTGATTAAAACCATAACATCCACCAGCAAAATCTAACATCCGGACGATTAACATTGATGTCGTTTGTTTTGTTTTTTTTTGTGACATTTGACGTACTAATGAAAGTTTAATTTGTCTTCAAATGCTGTACATAATCGAACAAATAATAACCTGTCATAATAAAATGAAGAAAAAATTTATTTATGGAGAAAGTCGCAGGGGATCGGTTTTATTCGTAATTCCCCTAAAATTACTAGTCGTAACTCGGTGAACTTATGGCACTCAGAAGAAGTTCATGTATGTTATATTTCAACCAAGTGACTGTCTGTTGGTACGATATGGTTCGAAAACGCGCTACGGAGTAAACAAATGGTTGGTGGTAATTGGCCGGTTCAAGCCCATTCCGCTACCTCCCTGTTTTTTTCTGGTTCTTTGTTTTTTTCTAATTACGATATGATGTTCATATCGCGATGTTATATTTGAAAGATGCTTTTTGTTAGATATATTTGAACGACACGTTTTACTACATCAGATTCAATGAAAATTTACAGGTTTCTTTCAAATTGTTGTAAAATGACTTATGCAACTAGCATAGCAACATAAGTGGCCTTAATGTTCAGATGTTATCGTCATAAACAGCCAGATTTGAAGGGAATTAGTTTTGGCTCTTGATTTTTTTGCTGCCTGTAAGCGGAATCGATAGTATTAATTAATAAGGGAAAGTTCCCGGTTATGGCATATCTGTTATTTCTGGTGTGTTGCACGCTTTATTGCATTTTTGACAAAGTTATATTCTAAGCTTTTAGGTTTATGATAGTATTACCAAATACAAATATGTTTTGTGAATTTGTATTTGGTATTACTATCATTATCGCTGGATGCTCCGTTCAAACATTTTAGGGTTCAATCAAAATGCGCTCCAGGTCCGCAGATTCTGTCTTTCTGGTGTTTAATGACAGATATCGCCAAACTTACTCACCTGCAATATACTGCTCATGATCACATATTTGTCATATATTTGGGATTATTAATTTTTATCTAAATGATTTGTGATCATGGGCAGTAGAACTTGCTGCAGTTTGGCTGAATTTTCTATTGAATACTCATTAGCTCTGAGATACTTACTATATCTGAAATTTTAAGCAGAATAATATTTTTTCGAAATTGCTTATGGTAAACGAAATTGTAAACTTTTGGTTGGTTAGTGAACATAAACAGTGTTGAGTTTTAAAATGTTATTTTTGTGCTCTGTATTAATAGCGTCTAAACCATTGGTTTTGCGGTTAGTTCGAAAAATTTTCGTTATTTCCAAACGCGTTTTTTTCGATTCCAAACAAATTCAAATAGAGACTTACTCTATTCAGTAAAGTTGTAGCTTATTCTAATACCAACAAAGGAATTTGTTGAGAGCACTTGTAAAGTCATGAAGAGGCTGATCATCGTATGTTGATGTCGAGATTCTATGTATGAATAAATGTTGGGTTAACCAAATCGGTTAAAATATTGTCATGATTTAATCACTGTAGTGTAGTGAGCAGCGTAATGTTTTGTTTGATTAGAAGCACAAGTTCCAGTTTTCTAGCTCCCACTCCCTCAGACCGCCAAAGCTTTAGGGCTTTATGACAAAATCATGATTTTTTCAATATTCAAACCGCAAGTCAATATATTAATGTGATGTTATGTAATATATTTTTGCATTTGCGAAATTGTTTATTAATTACAATACCTTCAAACTGATCTAATTGACTGACATTGTACTTTGAGGAATCTAATTTTTCGAATTTGCCCAGTATTCTTTTTGTTAACTTCTAATTTTATCAGATTGTCATATCACAATAATTAGTCTACAGTATCGAAATAGTAGGCCTAGGTCGTATTTAATATTCCAAATAACAATTGGCTTATTAAATAGAATCAGTCACTAAAAATGATTTTATGGAAACATGATTTTGTGAGGCTAAAAAAGTCACCTTCCTCCTAACGTTACTAGAGGCAAACACTGATTGTCTACCTTTTGAGATACTGCGCGCCACTTGTGGAATTCTGCAGAAACGGTTAGAGATACGATCAAACCGACTAAAAATTCACCCTTTAGGGTAACAAAATTGCCTATTCACCCTGAAAAAAAATTATATTAAAATTTTTTTTTGTTGGTCGTTATTGGGATTCAATCGCCCTCACCTTTATAATTTTAGCGCGAACATAGCGTTGCTGTCTCTAATATGTACCGTTCGAACCGTTCTGTCCCGCTCCAACGCCCCGTTACCCATACCATTAACTTATAGGGTAATGAGCTTATTTTCACCATGTTTCTATTTGCCATCTTTGTTCAACGCATTGGGCGACAATTGAGGCACTAAATCCGAATTTTCGTTGCGCTCAAACACGAGCATTTCATTGTTTTCAGGGCATTTGTGTTATTAGATTGATTCTAATCAACGAAGCCAAGCTCTTGATGCCAATTCATACGCATTCCATCGATTGTAGGCCGAGTAATTAATGAATTAGTGAGGTACCTGTAGGATAGAGATGTGATACCAAATAAAGTTTGAAAAATATATGGTGTCTTTGATATGGGAATCGTAAAGAAATCAATATTCCGAATTATATTCATTATTCATTAGCGGAAGGTATTCCTTTGCATGTCGCTCATTGGTGGAAAGAGAAAGGTCCTCTCTATATAAGCGAAAGTATTAACGCGCACTAGCTCATACACGTTTCGGAAGCAGCGAAGAACGGACAGCAACCAAAAGCGAGCAGCTTTCATCCGCGCTACCACCAGCCAATCAGCAACCGAGCGAAAGCGATTGACTGGTACGGAGAGCCCTCTCATATATTGAGCAGCGCAATCCAAACCAGCTCATTCACGTTTCGGACGCAGCGAAGGACGGACAGCAACCAAAAGCGAGCAGCTTTCATCCGCGCTACCACCAGCCAATCAGCAACCGAGCGAAAGCGATTGACTGGTACGGAGAGCCCTCTCATATATTGAGCAGCGCAATCCAAACCAGCTCATTCACGTTTCGGGCGCAGCGAAGGACGGACAGCAACCAAAAGCGAGCAGCTTTCATCCGCGCTACCACCAGCCAATCAGCAACCGAGCGAAAGCGATTGACTGGTACGGAGAGCCCTCTCATATATTGAGCAGCGCAATCCAAACCAGCTCATTCACGTTTCGGACGCAGCGAAGGACGGACAGCAACCAAAAGCGAGCAGCTTTCATCCGCGCTACCACCAGCCAATCAGCAACCGAGCGAAAGCGATTGACTGGTACGGAGAGCCCTCTCATATATTGAGCAGCGCAATCCAAACCAGCTCATTCACGTTTCGGGCGCAGCGAAGGACGGACAGCAACCAAAAGCGAGCAGCTTTCATCCGCGCTACCACCAGCCAATCAGCAACCGAGCGAAAGCGATTGACTGTTACGGAGAGCCCTCTCATATATTGAGCAGCGCAATCCAAAACAGCTCATTCACGGTTCGGACACAGCAACCAACAGCGAGCAGCTTTCACCCGCGCTATTATCAGCCGGGCGGCACTGCAAATAGCAGCAGCGGAGCGACAGCACTCTTCAGCCGAGCAACCATCGGCCCAACACAATCACTGAACTACCGGCGGACAATGATGTCAGATTACGACAATGGCGCAGTCGGTGGCAACACCAGCTCTACCAAAAAAAGGTAAGATATTTTTTGGAGCCACTATAGGTTCTCGAAATAGTTATATATATATATTCCAATTGAGAAGGTGGAATGTATACCTGAGCTTTTTAGGAAAGAATGAGTTCAAAAAAAAAAAAAGAACCTGATATTATTCCAATTGGGAAGGTGGAATATATTTATGAATACCTACTTATTAATATTCCAATAGAGAAGGTGGAATATATTTTACAAGACTCGTTAATATTCCAATAGAAAAAGGTGGAATATATTACTGAACACTTTAGAAAAGAAAGTGTTCAGCCGAAATCAATGAGTGTTCAAAACTCCAATTTAAAAAAAAAAGCGTCGATAGAATGGCGAAGAAAATGCTCAGTAAAAAAAAATGGAATGATCTCAAAAATATATAATTTTAAAAATATCTTTTGAGCTGATATTAGTATTGTATCATATTTACAGAAACTCGACAAAGAAACATTCCAAGAAAATGATGGAAGAATTATCAGAAATGAAGGCAGAACTGGAAAGGATGCGCAAGGAAAAAGATGAGTTGAGTCGCACCTTGGCTGCAATGGGTCAGAATAATGATTTCTGTAAAGCACGATCGAGTACGATGCGTGAAGAGCACACCAATGGGAACGAAACACTACTCACGACAATGAGTAACATGTCTATAACCAGCCTGAATATTCCCGAGTGTGCCCCACCAGCAGGCGATACAGAACTCAACAAAAGAGTATACGATCATTGGAAAAATGTTTTAGCCGCATCAATGAACTTAATTCAAGCTACCGACGAGTCGACTCGGATTGATTTGTTCCGTATCAAAGCAGGACCACTACTACTAGAATTGCTTGACGGTACTACCACCCAACCAGGAATGCCAGACGAAAAGCAGAATCCATATTCAAACGCAATTGCTCGTTTGGATGCCTTCTTTGGCTCAAGAGCATACATATTGTCTCAGCGCAGCAAACTGGCGAACATGGTGCAAAGAAGCGGCGAACTTAATATTCAGTTCGTGAAACGGGTTGCAGCGGCATCGAAACTGTGCAACTACAAACAAGATGAAGAATTTGAAGCCATTTCACGAACTGTCACCAGAGGATCTACAGATAGCCGCGTAAGAACTTTGGCTTATAGAGTTCTTACCGATGGGGGAACACTCAACGAATTGGTGGATCAAGTACGCATCCGAGAAGTGGAGCTGGAGAACGAAAATGATTATCGTAGACTCCATCAGCCGAGGGCCTCAATAGCAGCTGTTACACATCAACCGAATGAATACGGGCAACGTCGTCGCGGTCAGTATGAACCTTCTAGAGGATACAGCGGTAATCGTGGTAAAGATTTTTCTCGCGGCCCAATGAAAAATCAACGACTTGCTAAGTCGTGCTGGAGATGCTTGAGCGCTTACCATACCCCGGCAGATTGTTTCCATAGTGACAAAGTGTGTCGCAATTGTGACCGCCGTGGACATATTGCACGAGCATGTTCATCACAAGTGAAACCTGAATCTCACAAACGGCGCTGGACTGGAGAAGAAACTGAGCCTCCAAGCAAGATTGCTGTTGTTGAAAATACGGGAGAAGACGAGGAGCAAACAAAGGTAATGAAAGTGGATAGCGAATAGCGAAGAATTATTATTACTCTTGTTTCATTGAAGTGAATTATAATACTTTGAACTAAAATAAATGAAACAGTAGAGTTGAACTTTAAGAAAACATATTTTCATTTGTATAACATACCGTGCATTTTACAGGTGCTTCATTCTTTGTCGACAGATATCAACAAAGTTGAATCTTGTGTACCTAACGATGAAAGTGCATATATAACGGCATATGTTGCTGGGATCCAAGTTCAATTTTTCATAGACTCTGGTGCACAGGTCAACACTATCACATTCGAGTCGTTCAACACAATTCTTCAGGATGAAGTAGCGAAGCAAAATGTATACGAGTTAAAGTATGAATCGGATAAGGTACTACGAGCATATGCGTCACAAGGTAATATTAATGTGTTGGCTACCTTTTCGGCGGAACTTTTTGTTTCGGAAAAAAGGCCAACTACGATAGAAAAATTTTATGTAGTGCAGGAAGCAAGGGCTCTTCTTGGTTTCAATACGGCTACTAGATATAGTTTACTGACAGTAGGTCTAGACGTGCCAGTGGTAGGAATTAATGACTCGAGCTGGCGTTGCGAGTTTGTCGCCATACACAGTGTTAGTGGAACAAACATATCCATGTTCCCAAAATTTAATGTACCGCCAGTTACGTTGAACTACGACAATTCTATGCCACCCTCGAGAAATGTTTACACACACATTCCTGCAGCCTTCAAAGAGCTAACGAGAAAGAAATTAGCAGAATTGCTAGAATCCGGCATTATTGAAAAAGTTAGTACGGATATGGACAAAAGCTTTTGCTCTTCCTTATTAGTAATCCCAAAAGGAAAATCCGATATTCGTCTTGTCGTCGACCTGCGCGGTCCGAACAAATGTATTTATAGGACTCCTTTTAAAATGCCAACATTCGAGTCAATCTTGTTGGAGTTACATGGAGCGAAATTTTTCTCCACGATTGACTTGACCAACGCCTTTTTCCATATAGCATTGGATGAAAAGTCAAGACATTTGACGAATTTCTTTGCGGGTGATGGAATTTACAGATGTTGTCGTTTACCTTTTGGGTTGACCAATGCACCTGACATTTTCCAAGAGGTAATGCAAACTATAATACTCTCTGGATGTGAAGGAACTATCAACTATCTAGATGATATATTAGTATATGGGCGAACAAAAGAAGAGCATGATCAAAATTTACAAAAAGTTTTGATGAAGCTCGAAGAGCATAATGTAAAAATTAATCATGGAAAATGCTCATTTGGACAGGAAGAAGTAAAATTTCTGGGATTCAAACTATCAACTGAAGGATGGCAAGTGGAAGAGAGCAAGATCGATGCGATAAAAAATTCTCGTAAACCCGAATCCCAAGCGGAGGTGAAAAGTTTTTTAGGTTTGGTTACATTTATAGAAAGATTCATTCCGAAACGAGCGGACAAGACTCGTCATTTACGTGAATTGGCGAAGGCAGACGCATTTTATTGGAATCAAGATTTGGAGGATGAGTTTAACCAATTGAAATCTAATGCGGGGAATCTCATCAAAACTCTGGGCTATTTCAATCGTGATGACGAGACAGAATTATTCGTGGATGCTTCACCACATGGACTAGGAGCCATTCTAGTACAGTATGATGCTAGCTCAAAACCTCGAATTATCGCATGTGCATCAAAGGCCTTATCATCAGCTGAAAGCAAATACCCACAAACTCAGAAAGAGGCCCTAGCAATGGTTTGGGGCGTTGAACGATTCTCAGTGTACCTGTTGAGCATATCCTTCATAATCCGGACGGACGCGCAATCGAACGAATTCATCTTTGGCGGGCTGCATAGAATTGGAAAAAGGGCAGTTTCGCGGGCTGAAGCATGGGCACTAAGGCTGCAGCCTTACAACTTCAAGGTTGAGCGAGTTCCGGGAGAAATGAATGTGGCAGATTCATTATCCCGCTTAGTGGCAGTGTCTCAATCGACTGAACCATTCGATGACTCAAATGAAAAACACTTATTATACTTTTTGGATACCGGAACAATGGAGTTTACGTGGGATGATATAGAGAGCGCATCTGAAAAAGATTCTGATCTAGTACTAGTTCGCGAAGCTATTAGAAGTGGTCACTGGGATAAAGGTTTAAGACAATATGAATCGGAAGCAAAAAATTTGAGAGTGTTGGGAGCATTAATTTTCATCAGGGACCGAGTGATTTTGCCCTATGAACTGCGTGATAGGGCGCTTGTTTCAGCTCACCAAGGTCATATGGGTGCGGCATCAATGAAGAAAATTCTGAGGAATTATTTCTGGTGGCCCGGGATGGCCAAACAAGTTGAAAGTTTCGTTAAGGGATGCGGAACGTGTTTCCGACTTTCCAAAAAAAATCCACCTATTCCGTTGACCAGCCGTGAATTGCCCGAAGGACCATGGGAAGTGCTGCAGATAGATTTCTTTTCTTTTAAAGATTGTGGCTCGGGAGAATTTCTAGTAGTTGTAGACACCTACTCTCGATACCTTCACGTAATTGAAATGAAGAAGATAGATGCGGATAGTACTAATGAAGCCTTGTGTAGAATTTTTGAGGTATGGGGCTACCCCCTCGCCATACACAGTGACAATGGGCCACCATTTCAAAGCGAAAATTTTATTAGCACGTGGGAAAACAGAGGTGTTAGGATTCGAAAATCAATCCCGTTAAGCGCTCAGTCAAATGGAGCTGTAGAACGCCAAAACAAAGGTTTAAAAGATGCTTTGACCGCGGCGAAACTTGACAACATCAATTGGAAGTTAGCTTTAGAAAAATATGTGCATATGCATAATAAGGTTCGACCGCTTTCACGACTAGGAATAACGCCGTTCGAGTTACTTGTTGGCTGGAGATTTAGAGGGACATTCCCGTTTTTGTGGGAAACACTTCCTCGTGATCAAGTGGATCGAACAGATATACGCGAAAAGGATGCTTCTTCCAAACTCGTCAGCAAAAAGTATGCCGATTTCGTAAGAGGAGCGAAGGATTCGGATATTGCTGTTGGTGATAAAGTGCTTCTGGCTCAAACCTCAAAGCAAAAAGGAGTCCCAACCTTTTCCGAAGAGTGTTACACGGTTTTGACTAGAAATGGAGCAAAGGTTATTGTATGCAGCGATAGAGGTGTCCAATATTCCAGGAACGTGCAAGATGTGAAAAAAGTACCTTTCTTGCGTGAAGATAAAAGTAGTACCGAGTCATGTAGCACTAGTGAGTATTCTGCTACAGTTGAATTTCCTGAAGTACACAATGATGATTTATCAGAGAACTATGAAAGTGGAAATAGACCCAAACGTATTTCAAAGAAACCATCTCGTTTTAACGATATGGTTTTGTATACTATATTTGATTAAAGAGTAGAAGAGTACAGCATTGTAGGATAGAGATGTGATACCAAATAAAGTTTGAAAAATATATGGTGTCTTTGATATGGGAATCGTAAAGAAATCAATATTCCGAATTATATTCATTATTCATTAGCGGAAGGTATTCCTTTGCATGTCGCTCATTGGTGGAAAGAGAAAGGTCCTCTCTATATAAGCGAAAGTATTAACGCGCACTAGCTCATACACGTTTCGGAAGCAGCGAAGAACGGACAGCAACCAAAAGCGAGCAGCTTTCATCCGCGCTACCACCAGCCAATCAGCAACCGAGCGAAAGCGATTGACTGGTACGGAGAGCCCTCTCATATATTGAGCAGCGCAATCCAAACCAGCTCATTCACGTTTCGGACGCAGCGAAGGACGGACAGCAACCAAAAGCGAGCAGCTTTCATCCGCGCTACCACCAGCCAATCAGCAACCGAGCGAAAGCGATTGACTGGTACGGAGAGCCCTCTCATATATTGAGCAGCGCAATCCAAACCAGCTCATTCACGTTTCGGGCGCAGCGAAGGACGGACAGCAACCAAAAGCGAGCAGCTTTCATCCGCGCTACCACCAGCCAATCAGCAACCGAGCGAAAGCGATTGACTGGTACGGAGAGCCCTCTCATATATTGAGCAGCGCAATCCAAACCAGCTCATTCACGTTTCGGACGCAGCGAAGGACGGACAGCAACCAAAAGCGAGCAGCTTTCATCCGCGCTACCACCAGCCAATCAGCAACCGAGCGAAAGCGATTGACTGGTACGGAGAGCCCTCTCATATATTGAGCAGCGCAATCCAAACCAGCTCATTCACGTTTCGGGCGCAGCGAAGGACGGACAGCAACCAAAAGCGAGCAGCTTTCATCCGCGCTACCACCAGCCAATCAGCAACCGAGCGAAAGCGATTGACTGTTACGGAGAGCCCTCTCATATATTGAGCAGCGCAATCCAAAACAGCTCATTCACGGTTCGGACACAGCAACCAACAGCGAGCAGCTTTCACCCGCGCTATTATCAGCCGGGCGGCACTGCAAATAGCAGCAGCGGAGCGACAGCACTCTTCAGCCGAGCAACCATCGGCCCAACACAATCACTGAACTACCGGCGGACAATGATGTCAGATTACGACAGTACCTTCCTTAATAGGGTGAAAATAGGCAATTTACCCTTTGTAAAAGTAATGGTAGTGGGCCTTCTTGTAGATGGATATACTGGATATATTTTTCCCAGAATTCATTTTACATTCAATATGTTGAACACCCAGAATTGGAACTTAAAATTGCAACGAAAGACGTTGTAACAATGGGAAAAATTGACAAGTGATCTAAGCATCAGATGCTCGAGAAAACATGAAAACGGAGTGACTGTCGATCGAGCCAGTAAGAGACAAAACTATTCTGTAAGAACAACATTGCTGCATTGCCTTACAAGTTGTAAGTTACAATATTACATCATCACAAAGTGTGAGGAAGTTGATAGAACTGCTGATCATCGGCAATTGTCGCGTCTTCGCGTTTGAATAACTAGATACTTCAATGGTTATCAAAGTTGCTAAACTTTCGTATTCTTTAGTTGCTGTTACTATTCAGCTCTCCCTTGCCGAACACCTGAAATGAATGAATGATAAAATACTTTCATACTTTACTTGATGGGCTATATTGTGTCGATTTCGAAATGTATATATAGTTTATTTAGTAACGTTATAGCAGATCAACTTAAAGGACGTGAGTTCAAATCTATGTTTTCTCTCGTTTTTTTATATTGCGATTTTTTTAAAGCTAAAATAGCTCAAGCCAGTTTACTGTGCATCTCGACTTTTTTATGTGTTCATTACAGCAAATTAAGTTTTCAAGTGCCGCCCACGCATCATTGTGCAGTCTATTTTTTCTTTGGACGGTCTTGATCCTCAAAAAGGCAAGCTAAAATCGTGGCTTCAACAAGCATTGCTCCTAAGACCCGGTGATATTAAGTCTTTTTTGGCTTTCTATCAGTGAGAGAATTGAAAGCCCGAAAAAGCTCCATCATTTCTGTTCATAATTACAAGTTTATTCAAATTAGAGGATAATTATTGTAACCAGCCGTGCCTCTGAGACTACTTGCCTTTCTGAGGGTTAAAGAATATTATTAATACATATATTTTAAACATGGTATACAACACATAAATGATATGATAGAACGTTTGACAGATGAGTAATTATTGTATTCATCATTAAAGTTGTTTTGAAAAAGGGATATTTTGAAAGCAGTGTATCAGTGATTATGCAATGAGAGCAGATGCGTGCCTTAAGAGACATGATCTTCTACAATTAACAAAAAAATCAAAGCTTTTTGAGCGATTTAGTGGAGGGGCTAAGACATGGTCTTTATTAATCACATAATAAAGGTTCAAGTAAATTTTATTAATACCTCGGCATGCAAAAAATGGATTGCGTTAAAATCGTTATCAATATGATGGCTTCATTCGTCAGTACAGTATTAAAATTCGCACAAAAAACGGGTGTTACACGCAAGCCAATGATTAAATTTTAAAAGCATTTATAGTATGTTTATAAAAGTGCACGACAAACCTACATGATGGTTGAATCAGTTTATTTGTACCCTGCGTGTTTGGCTAGCGTATCATCTACTGCCCCCACAAACATTCAAACTATTCACTATGAACACCATAAAAGCACCTAACAAGAATTATTTTTAATCAGTTTGATTTTTCATTGCGCCTGAGCTAGAAAATATACCACAGAAATACGCCATATGCACCTCAGAGAGCTTGGAAGCGCTCTACGAGTTAGGATAGACTATCCACTACCATCTCATGAGCTCAAATACTCATACCAACGCCCCAAAGAGATACAGTATATGCGCCCCAGAAAATCTGAAAGCGCCCGGCAAGTTAGGATAGACTATTCGCATAACGCCCCATGAGCATACTACCTACCCGTTAGCTCAACATACTCATACTACTGACCCATAGAGCCTGAAAACGCCCTGCAACTTAGGATAGATTATTATCGCCTCATAAGCTTAAATACTCATTTATATGCGCCCCAAAGATACTGAAACCGGTTGAAAGTGCCTTGTAAGTTTGGAAAGTTTATTGCCCACCTATCTAATTACCAGACGAGCCATGGGAATATTATACTACCTCTCCAACGAGTGTGGAAGTGCTCTGCAAAATATGGGAAATTCATACTAGCGCCCAATACAGTCTCGGAGTGCCGTGCGAACTATGAGAATATCGCACTTGCGCCCTAGGTAGTTTAAGAGAGCCCTGCGGCCTATGCGAATATCAAACTGGTGCCCGAGAGACTCTGAGAGCGCCCTGCGAGCAATATGCATATCATGCTGGCGTCCCATATAGTCGCTGTGAGCTATGAGAAGCACCCCAGCGAGTGCGGAAGCGCTCTCCGAGCTATGGGAATATCATACTAGTACTCCAGAGAATCTTACAGCGCCCTACGAACTATGAGAATATGACTAGCGCCCTAGCGAGTTTAAGAGCGCCCTGCGAACTATGTGAAAATGGTAAAAGCACTCGAGAGAATCTAAGAGCACCCTGCAATCCATGAGAATATTAAACTAGCGCCCCAGAGAATTTGTAAGCGCCCAGTAAACTAAGAGAACATCAGACTAGTAACCTAGAGAGTTTGAATGCGCCCTGCGAGCTATGGGAATATCATACTAGTGTCCCAGAGAATCGAAGAGCGCCCAGCGAGATATGTGAATATCATACTAGCGCCCCATAGAGTCTCGGAGCGCCGTGCGAACTATGAGAATATCGGACTTGGGCCCTTGGGAGTTAAAGAGAGCCCTGCGACCTATGCGAATATTAAACTGGTGCCCGAGAGACTGAGAGCGCCCTGCGAGCAATGTGAATATCATGCTGGCGCCTCATAGGGTCATATTAGCACCATAGGGAGCTTTAGAGCACCCTGTGAGCTATGAGAAGCACCACAGCGAGTGCGGAAGTGCTCTCCGAGCTATGGAAATATCATACTAGCGCTCTAGAAAGTCTTAGAGTCTCGGAGTGCCGTGCGAACTACGAGAATATCGGACTTGCGCCCTAGGGGTTTTAAGACAGCCCTGCGACCTATGCGAATATCAAACTGATGCCCGAGATACTCTGAGAGCGCCCTGCGAGCAATGTGAATATCATACTGGCGCCCCATAGTGTCATATTAGCGCCCTGTGAGCTGTGAAAAGCACCCCAGCGAGTGCGGAAGCGCTCTCCGAGCTATGGGAATATTATACTAGCGCTCCAGAGAATTTTAGAGCGCCCTACGAACTATGAGAATATTAGAATAGCGAGTTTGAGAGCGCCCTGCGAATTATGTGAATATCATAAAAGCGCTCGAGAGAATCTAAGAGCGCCCTGCAATCTATGAGAATATTAGACTAGCGCCCCAGAGAATTTGTAAGCGCCCGGCAAATTAAGATAACATCAGACTAGTAACATAGAGAGTTTTGTGAAGATCATCTTAGCGCCCTGAAGAGCTTGAGAGCGCCCTGTGAGCTATGATACTACGTATCACACTGAGGCCCTAGCGAGCATGGAACCACTCTTCGAACTATGGGAATATGATACTGGTACCCCAGAGAATCTGAGAGCACCCTACGAACTATGGGAATGTCAGATTAGCGCCCTAGCGAGTTTGGGAGCGCCCTGCGAGCTATGGAAATGTTATACTGGCGCCAGAGAGAATCTGAGAGCGCCATGCGAGCGCTGAGAATATAAAGCTAATCTCGAGAGTTTGAGAGCGCCCAGCGTGCTATGGGAATGTTATGCTGGCGCTCGAGAGAATCAAAGAGCGCCCTACGAGCTATGTGAATATTATACTTGCGCCCTATAGAGTCATACTAGCGCCCTAGATAGTCTGAGAGCGTCCAGCGAGCTATGAGAATATCATTATAGCTATGTGGATATCACAATAGCACCCCATAGGGTCTCGGAGCGTACTGCGGACTATGAGAATATCAGACTAGCGCCAATGTTAGTTTTAAAGTACCCGGCGAGCTATGGGAATATCACACTGGCGCCCCAGAGAATCTGAGAGCGCCCTGCAAACTATGAGAATATCAGACTACCCTACAGAGTTTGAGAGCACCCTGCGAGCTATGGGAATATCATGCTGGCGCTCGAGAGAATCTGAGCGCGCCTCGCGCGCTATGCGAATATCATACTAGCGCCCCATAGTCATACTAGCGCCCTAGAGAGCTTGAAATCGATTTGCGAGCTATGAGAATATTATACTAGCGCCCTAACGAGCATGGAAGCGCTCTTCGAGCTATGGGAATATCATACGAGCGGCCCAGAGAGTGTGAAAGCGCCCTACGAACAATGAAAATATCAAACTAGCCCCTTGTGAGTTCGAGAGTGCCCTACGAGCTATGGGAATATCATGCTGGCGCTCGAGAGAATCTGAGAGCGCCATGATATGCTGGCTGCGAGATATGTGAATATCATTCTAGCACCCCATATAGCCATACTAGCGCCCTGCGAGCTATAAGAATACCATACTAGCGCGTCCGCGAGTGTCAAAGCGCTCTCCGAGCTATGGGAATATCATACTGGCATTTTAGAGAGTCCGAAAGCGCCCAGCGAACAATGATAATATCAGACTAGCGCTCTCAAGAGTTTGAGATTACCCTACGAGCTATGGGAACAAAATGCTTGCGCCAGAGAGAATCTGAGAGCGCCCTGCGAGCAATGGGAATATCATACTAGCGCCCCATAGAGCCATACTAACGCCCTAGAGAGTTTGAAATCGGCCTGGAGCTATGAGAATATTAAACTAGCGCCCTAGTAAGTTTTGGAGTGCCATGCGAGCTATGGGAATATCGTACTGGCGCCCCAGAGAATCCGAGAGCGCACTGCGAACTATAGGAATATTAGACTAACGCCCCAAAGAAGCTGTGAGCGCCCTGCGAACTATGAAAATATCGAACTACCGCCTGAAGAGTTTGGGCGCGCCCTGCGAGCTATTGGAATATCATACTGACGCTCGAGAGAATCTGAGAGCGCCCTGCGAGCTATGGGAATACCATACTAGCTCCCCATACAGTTATACTAGCGCCCTAGAAAGCTATGATAATATCGAACTAGCACCCTAGTGAGTTTGAAAGTGTGTATGCTAGCGCTCCAGAAAATTCATGAGCGCCCTGCAAACTAAGAGAATATCGAACTAGCGCCCAAGAGAGTTCGAGAGCGTCCTGCGAGCTATGGGAATATCATGTTGGCGCTCGAGTGAATCTGAGAGCGCCTCGCGAGCTATGTTAATATTTTATTAGCGCCCCATAATAATATTAGCGCCCTAGAAAGCTTGAAATCGATCTGCGAGCTATGAGAATATTATACTAGCACCCCAGCGACCAAGGATGCGCTCTCCGAGTATCATGTAGCGCCCCAGAGAGTCCGAAAGAGAAGAATCTGAGAGCGCCCTGCGGACGATGAGAGTTTCATAATATCCTAGAGAGTTTGAGAGCGCCCTGCGAGGAATATCATGCTGGTGCTCAAGGGATTCTGAGAGCACCCTGCGAGCTCTGTGAATATCAGAGCCCTGAAGAGCTTGAGAGCTCCTTGTGAGCTATGATATTATATATCATACTGGGGCCCTAGCGAGTATGAAAGCATTCTGCGAGCTATGGGAATATCATACTGGCACCCCAGAGAATCTGAAAGCGCCCTACGAACTGTGGGAATGTCAGATTAGCGCCCTGCGAGCTATGGAAATATCATACTGGCGCCAGAGAGAATCTGAGAGCGCCCTGCGAGCGATGAGAATATAAGGCTACCCTAGAGAGTTTGAGAGCGCCCAGCGTGCTATGGGAATGTTATGCTGGCGCTCTAGAGAACCTGAGAGCGCCCTGCGAGCTATGTGAATACCATACTTGCGCCCCATAGAGTCATACTAGCGCCCTGGAGAGACTGAGAGCGCCCAACGAGCTATGAGAATATCGTAATAGCACCCCAGCGAGTGTGGAAGCGCTCTCCGAGCTATGTGGATATCACAATAGCACCCCATAGGGTCTCGGAGTGCCCTGCGAGCTTTGAAAATGACAAACTAGTGCCCTTGCGAGTCTGAGAGCACCCTGCGAATATCATACTGGCGCCCCATAGAGTCATATTAGCGCCCTGTGAGCTGTGAAAAGCACCCCAGCGAGTGGGGAAGCGCTCTCCGAGCTATGGTAATATTATACTAGCGCTCCAGAGAATCTTAGAGCGCCCTACGAACTATGAGAATATTAGACTAGCGCCCTAGCAAGTTTGAGAGCGCCCTGCGAATTATGTGAATATCGTAAAAGCGCTCGAGAGAATCTAAGAGCGCCCTGCAATCTATGAGAATATTAGACTAGCGCCCCAGAGAATTTGTAAGCCCCCGGCAAATTAAGATAACATATTAGAGAGTTTTGTGAATATCATACTAGCACCCTGAAGAGCTTGAGAGCGCCCTGAGAGCTTTGAAAATGACAAACTAGTGCCCCTGCGAGTCTGAGAGCACCCTGCGAGCTATCGGAATATCATACTAGCATCCTATGAGTTTTGCAAATATCATATTGGCGCCCCAGAGAGTGTGGAAGCGCCCTGCAAGCGATGGGAACATCAGACTATCGTCCGAGAGAATCTGAGAGCGCCTTGCGTGACTTGTAAGTATCAAACTAATGTAGAAACGCTCTGCGAGGTGTGGGAATATCATACTAGTGCTTTCAAGTATCTGAGAGTATCCTATGAGCATATCATACCAGTACCCCATACAGTCTGGGATCGCCATGTGAGTTATGAAAATATCATACTAGCGCGGCAGGGAGTTTGACAATACCCTACGAGTTTGAATAGATTCACAAAATTCCAATTAGCTGGGATCATTAAATTTGCCTTCCAGAATGATAAGGCCAACGGAATTTTTTTTTTTTGGCTCAAAAATTTTTTTTTCGGTTCCAGCAGCTGGTTAGTCGCCGACTAACCGTGACTAACCGCAACTACAGCACTGATTTTCGCCCAAGACCCGGAGAAATCTGATAATATATTTTTTCTGCTGAGAATGGGACTTTGTATACAATGAAATTTATCTGAATTTACTGTTCATTTAAACCCAACATTTTTTTGTAAGTCCTTGTTAATCGACTTCTTAATCCATAGGCCTCGCGCACACATAAAAACTGATTAAATTTTAATAACTTTCTCGGGTGATTTTATATCGATTTATGGCATTCTACGAAGTTGTAGACAATGGGATTGTTCATCAGATTCTCACTTTTAGTATTTTTTGAATGTCTATAGTACCAATTAGTAGCAAAAATGCGAATTAATTTCATTAAAAAGCTTAAGTTTGCAATCAAAAAACTTTAAAATAAAAAGCTGTTCTAGACCCCCCGACAGAATATTTTAATTTTAATTTCAAATGAAAGGGAAAAGTCCATTCTTTCATATTCCGAAGTTTTACAGATGCCGATTTTTTTTTGAATAAAGTTGTTCGACAAAGACACCGTGGCACATCCAAAGGATGTCGATTTTTTTTCTTTTGTTTATTTGACACGGCGCAATTTAGCATAACTGAGCCGTGGGTCTTTGTATTATTTGTACAATTCGTACTAGAATGATTATGGTATTTACCGGACATTAACGTAAAATGTTTACGAAAGTTAGATGCACAACGTTAGATCTCCTAGTAATTATTTTTTAATGACAAATATTGTAGGAGTTGTTTGGCAAAAACCACGAGTAGTGCAAGGCACATTCAACGTATTTTTTTAATTGCGACAAAGTGTGCCACGTCGTTCTAAGGAATCGATAAAACTGGTTTTTGGCACTCCGGTCGTGGACCTTTTCCAAAAATACTCGCAGGTGGGAGAATACTGCACAGCAATTATCTTATGATAAAAGTGCTTCAAAATGTTATTTTTGTATAACACAACTAGTATTATAAATTCCATTTTGAAGGATCTCGTTTCATCTTTTCATTGGGTCAAATTTTTTTTTCGGCATATGCCCATTTTTCCATGCTTTGCTAGTGGTGTAATCCTCTTAATTAGCTTAAACAGCATTACTTAAATGTTGTCTTCCTGCTAACTTATTTTGATATGCGGAGGTGGTGTGTGAGGGGAAACAGAACGACCCCTAGCATATTTTTGTATGTCTGTTGAATGACGACGATGGAAAAGAGAGAGAAGGTGGGGTTTTTTTTCTTCAAAATCTGCCAAATAAACTGTTCGAGCCTGAGACTAAAAATTCAGTTAGGGAAACCCGATCATCCCTTATGTGAAGCACACGTTGCGATCAGATTGTTTTCGCTTTCTCACATGGGATCCTTTGGCCTGTTCCGCTCTACGAGCACAGGTAGTAGATAATCCAGTGGGAATAAGCCTTTTGCCATCGTGATTTACACGGTAGCCGGCCTGCTGATCTATGTATCACGGATAGGATCACATCAGATCAAATAAACCGTCGTGACGATAAGATCGTTTCTTTTTGCTACGTAAAAATAAAACAGAGTTTTTTTAGTTCGCGCAAATAAAATGTGAAAAATAGTGTTTCGATGAAGTGTCCGAAGAACCCGGTATTACGCGCGCGCGAATATCTACAATATCTAAAAAGTCAATTTTCGTCACCAAATTTTTTTCTAGATTGCATTAAATCTCGACGTTTCATTCATTTTAACCCTCCGGCACTCGCGCCAAATTTTGTAACAGGAGCACTCGCGCTTTGTACTTTGAACAACACGGATAGTTGTATCGTTTCTCTTTAGAATACCTCGGAATCCTAATCATTTACAGAATTTTGAGCAGATCTGTATCTTCGACAAAGTTGTTTGGGAGATCAAACGAGATGATATGCGGAATAGCTCAGAATTCTGCTACTAGACGACACATTTTTTACTGTATCTGGAGTTCCTGAGCGCTTAGCAGGACAGTATCTTCGGCAAAGTTGCTCAAGAGATCAATAGCCTGGTTTTTAGCAGGATGGTGTATTTAACAAAATTGCTTAGTACATCAAAACCTGCCAAGTGGTTCATCGATAAGTTTGGGATTCTGCTGCTAGCCGGGCCAATGAGCATACCATTTTTCAAACTACTCTATATAAAGGTCCGTATCTTCAATAAAGTTGCACAGAAGATAAAACCTATGAAGTGGTACTCCAAATAGTTTAGGTTTCTGAAAATGCACATTTGTAATTTCTTTCACTCATATCTTTGGCTTCAGTTGGTCTTTAAACAATCGGTGAGATGCATATTGAAGGAAAGGAGTCAGAGAATCTAAAAAAATAGTTATTTTTGGTTACAGTGTTGCCAAATATGGTATATTTCCAGTTTAAAACTTAAATTGCATTTTACTCACAATTCGTGCATTTTTGTTTTGAAAATTATTATGCCATTGTGTTTCTCAGATAGTTTTTCATATAAAAACATCTTATACATCAAGATAATTTGAGCCAATACCCAGACACAGTCATTTGAAACAAAAAATTCTCAGCGCGTTTCTCGCTATATCTCAATAACCAAGCAGAATGTTAAAATTCTGTAAACGCCACTTTGTAGAGATTTTTAGTTAAGTAATGTGGCATATCTAACTCAGTTTACCCCATAAGGCGTTTGTCATAAGATAGCACAACAGTGACGAAATTATTTTGTACTAAAATACTTGCAAACATAACATCGCTCGAATCGGGTTCTGATTCAACACCATGTGCTGTTAGGCTCCATACAAAACTGACTCAGACATCATTTAATTAAAAGTTTAATAACTTTTTCCTAAAGAAGTTGGATTGATTTACAGTCTTCGACAAAGTGGTAGACAATGGAATTATCTTTCTTATATTCACTTGAAGTGCTAAACTGATGCATCTCGTGGTGAAAATGAAAGTAAGTGCGCTTTCTCCATGTAAATTGTTGAAACTTCGAACATATTGGTCCAATAGCTAGACTTGTTCGATTTCGTTCAAACTTGGAGCAGATATTCCTCTTAGAACTAAAAATCAGCTCAGAGGTGCGCCGAATGAGTTTTCAAAATTCGTTTTTCTTTTTTTCTGAACATGACATAAATTTGAATTGAAATTTATATTGGAATTGTTTCATCAATAAATCCCAATGCCTCTTATTTGATACATCAATAGCCGAGCAGTCGGAATCGCACTTGATTCTCATGCCACGTTTCTTGCCTGGATGTCAACGTGCGAAGAGCACCAGACAACCAAGCGGAATGATGCTAGCGGCAGGAAAAGAACCACAGTAAAGCCAGAACCTATTCAAACATCTCTTAAATATTTCGATTCAAGTTGCAATCTATTTTGAGCAGAAACAAGCATATGTTTGGACTATGCGTATATAAAGTTAGAAAGGGACTGAACCGAAATGACAAACAGAACACGATGGCTAACAAATCTGTGTTTGACAAGCGTTTATCGGGTGTGGCAAAATGATTCTGGTCATCATCACATTGTACAAAACAAGAAATCCCTTTGCTTTTTTGAGGTCATGCAAAGACCTTACACTGAATGAAACCAATTAAGTTGGTTTTTGAACTAAAAGAGGCTTAAACCTGCGTGAAATCTTAAAAGTATTTAAAATGAATCTAAATATCTTTACTGTAGAAATTGAGAGACACTGTTCTTTTTGTCACTAGTAATATTTTATGAGCATGCTTCTATTTTGGAGAAATCTTTTGATCCTGAAATAAAATGATTTAGATTTTACAATTGACTTTATATATGTTAACCCATTCATGCCCATGATGTTTGTGGACAACAACGTTTTTAAACAGCTAAAACTTTTGATTGAGGCAAGATGTGCTCACAAAACAAGTAAGACTAATGTTTCTATTGCCTTTCATTTGAGTACTAACAGTTACAAGGATCAGCTCTAGAACTGAAGTTATCGCAATTAGTCTGATTGGATTCCGATGGAGCAGTGCTGCCAGGGACAGTTTACGTTGACGACAGAAAATGATTTTTTCATATATCTTCGTTATGTTGCAATATTATTAAAAACTGAGAAAATTTATCAATTTAGTCTAATTTAGTCTTTGGCTACGTTTTCCTCACAAGTGGACTATTGCAAATATTCTAGGAGAATTGTATTGTGCATTGGAAAGTTAAAATTGAGTAGCTTCTAGCACTGCGAGGGAAGCACTCTTTATGAAAAAAACTTTTCGTGTTTCTTGACCCCACCGTTTTCAAGAAAAACTAGTTTTGAAACCCTACATGCATTAGAAAAAAGTTGGGCATGAAAGAGTTAAATTCAAAACCTCAGTTAACAGTCGAACGCGTCACTTCTCTTACGAAGGAGGACTTGTATTTTTAATTTCAGAACATCCAAATGACATCGACTGGGATTAAACCTAGACACGCTGGGGTGAACAGCAGTCAGGATAACTAGTTAACCAGCGGTGCTGCCTAAAAAATGTTAGTAGGGAGATTGTACTATATTCATTATTTAAAATGTCCCATTTAGCTCATTTTTATAACAAAAAGAAAAATATCACAAAGAGCAGTTATTTCTATTTCTACAGCGAGGATGGAACATTATATCGATTGATGTCATGCGTAGCAAGATTCGGCGAAGGGAAATGTTCCTTGGAAGAGAATATGTGGCTTTTCCCGAAGTTTGATGTAGGCTCTGTTCTGCTTCATTACTTTAGAGATTCTCGTCTATATTTGACACTAAATTTAATTGTTTGCAGTTTCGCACTTAAATACTGTATACTGTGATCAAGGTGGCTGTCATCTGATGAGCAGAATTAGAAACCTTAAACCTTACTTTTAATGCATGGTAAAATATGTAAACGAATTCTCTGCACAGAAAAAAATTGTTCCCAAAATCGTGAAGAAAGTGCCATAAATTCTGGAATAACCACCTTTTACGTTACGAAAAAAGGACCCTGAACAAAAATCATGCCATGTCATTACTAAATCGATTTTCTGTACGTGAACTAATACACAGTATTGCATAAAACCAAAGGTTGACTTATGACCTTATTCATAGATTTAGGTACAAAAAATCAAAGCGGTCTGGATGTTTTCTCGTGTACTATTTCACGAAACTCGGAATATTATTCATGAATCGATAGAATCCTCGTGAACTAATTCATGATTTTTAATATATTAGTCACGTTTCAATATCCGTGTACAATAAATAGTCCACAAAATCATCAAATATTATTCGTGAACTACCATTCGTGGTCGTGGAATAGTTCACGAAATCATATAATATTATTCATGTATTCATGAACTAAAAGTCACAACTTACCATTCATGCTTATTAAATAGTCCGCGACAACATAAAATATTTTCCATGTATTCGTGAACTGGTTCATGATTCCTAGTAAAATATTCACGTGCTCGTGAAATAGTTCACGACATCATCAAATTTTATTCATGTATTCGTGAGCTGGTTTATGATTTCTAGTACAATAGTCACGACTGAACATTCGTGCACGTAAAATATTTCACTAAATCATGAAATATTTTTCGTGAGCTAGTTCATGATGTACTTGACCTACGTTCTATCTTGCGTGCTTGTGATATTTAGAGGATATCCCTAATCATTTTCAATTTCATGCAACATTGTCATGAAATTTTCTCGAGAACTATTTCACAATCTAGAATATTATTCGTAAAATCATTTTTGTTCCATGCACTATTCCATGAAATGTCATATATGTCCAGCTACTAGCGACCAGCCAGAGGCACGAGCGGTAGATATAAGAAAACTATTAGGACTTAGAACATCGTTATTGATTACATAAGGTTAAGTGTGATGTCTCGACGGAAAAAGAAAACTGCACACCAAAAATACATTATATAACCACACATCGTGTTCGTGATATAGTTCGTGGAACAAGATCCCGCTTATTAGTCACACATTTGTCATGAACATCAGTCACATCACTCCACGTGTCAAATTCGAATGTAAGCTCAAGAATAAAATATCATGATCACGTGCAAATAAATTACGAAAATCGTGACTAGGATCCTAAAATCAAGAACATAAATCAATCAATTCGTGACAAAAATATCAAAAATCGTGACTAAGATTCTGAAATCATGAACATAAATTACTCTACTCGTGACTAAAATATCAAGATAACGTTGAATTACGAAAATCGCAACTAAGATCCTGAATTTATGAATATAAATCACTCTACTCGTGACTAAAATAAAACGATAACGTGTATAGAAATTATAAAAAAAATGTCACAAATATCGTGGATATACACCACATTACACACACCCACAAAAATCGTGACTAGTATCCTGAAATCATGAGCACGAATCACTCTACTCACGACTAAAATACCACGAAATAGAAATTACGAAAATCGTGACTAAGATCCTGCAATAATGAACATAAATCACGCTACTCTGACAGCAAAATCTGATAGCAAACTCATGAATAAAATACCACGATAATTTGATGAGAAAACACAAAAATCGCGAATAAGCTCCTGCAATCTTGAACATCGTTTAACTTTTGGCTGTGTGTTCCTAAATTGTGAACAAGGATCACAACAAAAACTAAGCATGTACAGGGAACGACCACAGTAACCCTAACAAACATTCCAGTGTAATGCCATGGATAATATTTGACGCGAACTAGTTTTTTGGAAATTTTTGGAAATAGTTTTATGTATACGAGGTTTATTATTCATAATTACAGGGACTTGGTCACGGTTTTCGTAAATCCTTCAGTTCACGCAACCGTGATCTTGTTTCTATGAAATTATGAACGGATTTTTTTTCGTGTACAGATGCATTTCGATTTTGATTTAGCCGTGTTAGTAGTTCGAAGCAAAATGTATCAATTCTGGATGATAGAACTTTCTTTAACTTTACAGCTATGAGAAGGGAAGTCTGAAGAATTACAATAAGTGTATTTAAATTTAGCAACGAACAACGGTCAAAGTCAACAAAAAATATTGTTTGAATATTTTGTCAGCATTGTTCGGGTTAAAAGATGTGATTTTTTGCAGATAATTATCTAAAATAGCAACGTTTACCCATATATTAACAAATTTGGCAACTATTCACATGGAATAGCCTCGATGTGAACAAGTTCAGGTAAAACTTGTGAAAGCCATATTTTAAAAATAAAAATGTTTAGCTAACCACTTCAAATACATTACGCAATACGAAGAACTTTTTTTTGGTCTGGACAATTGTCGAATGGTGGAAGATAAAGCCGCCCTAATTCATCATACTTTCTTGGCCAAGACAGTTCATCCTCAAACGAATGTTATTCAGAGAAACGGCAGACAATATTTTTTTATTTCAAGCCTTCAAATGGCCTGTTATTTTTTCAATTGGAATTTCAATATATCTCTTTTTTGAATTGTTGGATTGACATACGAATCTTTTCTATGATATGATGCTTTAACATTTGAATCGCTTGTAACTGAACATTAAGGTACCCGAGATTGTCAATTTTTTTGGGTATCCTGTCCATAACAGAGTCACTTGCTAATACATTTTTGGATCAACTCAAATAATCCTGCCTGTACAATGCCACCTGGTGGCAGAAGGAAAATGAGTCGATTGGCCGCCTCGTTCTTGTGATTTGTCATCCTTGGCATTTCTTATTGTGTCACGTTAAGTCTCTGTAGACGAGATATCGCAAACAACTAATGAACTGGAGATCAACAATGAATGCGTTATTTACGAAATTTCAACAATAGCTCTTGAAAAAATGACCAAAATTCAACGGACTAAATCTGATTTTTAAAACGTAGTTGCGGCGGACTATTGTCAGAAGCTATTTCGAAACGGTACCAAAGTAATCAGAAAATATTTATCAACGATTGTGTTTATTTCAAAGAAATACCTGTAAAAATACTTTTTATTTGAATTTTGGTGTCTTTGATTTATCTTCTGTATTTATATTTAGTTTTGTGGAACCAATGAAGACAACTAGTAAAACAGCTAAACTTCTTAACAAAATTATTGATCCATTGAATAACACATTTTACTGAACTTCTTCATCCATTTATACTCATAAATAAACGGTTGGTGAGTTGGACTTTCATTACCTCATCTCGGCTTTTCAATCTAGATCATATTGTACCCCTCAGACAATAATTTGTAGACGGATCAACTATACTGTAGTTAATCAGATGTCCAAGACTTGTGTTTCTAGTGTTCAGGTTTAGATGAATAAAAATCCGTTGACCGCTACTGAATGTTGCAAACGCAAATCTCCCAAGCACCATCCGAAACTCCGAAGTTTCTACCTAAAACTTCAGCAATTGCGCTAGGCAGCCTCAAGTCCGTCTGTAATTGGACAAAGTGTGCATAATCAATGTGCAATTCCCATGAATTGGGAAAACCCCAAACCACCGCGCCGTGGTAAATCATGGCAAATCGTTCTCAATCTTCTGAATAGACAACCCATCGTTGGCCGCGTCATCACCGTTGTACACATTATTTGCTAGATTTAAGTTCAAATTGGCTGCCTGCACAGTACCCGGTGGCCCCGGCACCTATCGCGGTCAGAGTGAGAGTGTAAACAATCCCGTCTTATCTGGCTGTCAATCACTCACCACGCGTCAATGAGCCTGTCAATCTTCCAAAAAATAAAGGTAAAGAAGGCGAGTGTAAATTATTCCTATATGTATACAAAAAGAAACGACGTGTCATTTAGTCAAATTGTGCAACAATCTACACAGGAGTAGATGGTTATCCGTGGTTGTTTGCATTTACACGGTCAAGTGACTACATTCCCATGGGGGCTTTCAGGTGCCCTAGGTCAAAACAGCCGAAACAAAACCTAATTACCGAACAATGCAAAAACTAATGAGAGATTGGAAATGAATTTCTGCGTGAAAGATAACTATGCTCACCAGCAGGGGATTTCATTCCTACAGTGAGACCATCAAACATGTATCTTTACTATCAGTGTCCGACAGTCTAGCTGGTAATGATGGCAAAACTAAGACTCTCACTCTAAGCCATGCTAACAACAACATCAGCAGCACCAGTGACCACAAAGGAGGATTGTAATTCATCATCAAATTGTCAAAAACAGCGAAACAAAACTGTCCAGACAAAACTGTGAAAGTGGCGGCGGCAGTGACGAGAGGTGCAATGAAGAAGACGAACCGAAGACAACGGTCAGCGGGAAAAAAAAACACAACAAGCAAGTCGCGTTTCACCGCATGACGTATGACTTTTCCCTTCCGCCTCCGCCGCCTGCTTCACACATGGCTACGCCACCCAGCGGCCCTTGAGGTTCCTCTCGCTTGCTTCTACTCGTTCGTCATCTCCACGGTCGCCGCTTTCGGTCACACTCACGATCTCGCGAACTAGATTCGACAATTCGGCACAATCTCTCACGCGGACACCATCTGGTAAAATTTCCCTGGTTTTCCCCGCCTACGGACAGAATTTTCCGGTTCTGATCTGCCCATTCTCCGGGGCTTATCGTAACTAATCGTTTGGTACCACAGATTATCCGTAAATCCGAAAGTCCTGCAGCTGCACCGCGTTGAGATTTCTCAGTCCAATGTGCTCAGATGCGAACAGCTGGTAAGTTGTCGCGTCGCGTAAACCCAAAACAGATTCACTGGTGTAAAGAAGTTAAACGACAACATTGGTCCGGCAGCGACTCACGACAACTGACCGTGCCGAAGCACGATCATCGTTAACCCACTGAAAAGCTTCCACTACCACATTGCAACGGTTAAACCCGATCGCAAGCTTCACCGGTGGTTGTGAGCTTTCTGACTATTGTAGTTGTGTGGAGCCTAACGCCTATGGTCATCTCTGTCGTTTCTCCATTTCTCCCTCTCACCCGTAGTGGAATAGTTGCTGGAACAAGCCCAAAGTGGGCGTGCTTCCAACTTGAGCTTTCCCTCCTAGGCCGAACAATGACAAGATCAAACCGATAGTGTAACAATCAACTTCAATTACCGCAGCTTATCTCACATCACTAGGGTTCGCAGTACCGATCCTTTTTGACGAGAACCGGTACTACGGTACTGAAGCCCTCAGTACCGGTAGTACCGGTAAAGTACCGGTACTCGAATATTTTATTAAAAAATTCGAAAAAAGCTTCAAACTGAAATTGAATGCTCAAACTGATGATCTTATTCTCAGATGATTGATTTGTGCTGATCAAAAAACATGTTTATTGTTTTTAATTGCTTCGGAATGGCAAGACTTATTTCACAGAAGATTTTTTTCGTATAGGGTACCTTCTTGTATTTCGAAATCTAGGCCACTATGAAATCAATAACTGCTAAGTGGTGCGACTTTCGTCGATTTGAACAGATGGTAAATGTATGAAACCCTATTATACAACAGTAAATCAAAGCGAGAATGGAAGTAAATCAGAGCAGGTTAATTGCATTTCCTCTCTTGCTTTTGTGAAAATTGGTTCCGACCTTTATGTCGTTTGCCTACTATTCTCTAATGCATATCAAGGCTCTTTGCTTTCTTGTAAACTATGGAGTATTGCTGAATTTTCCGATCACCAATAATTACAAATCGCTTCATTTGAAGCAGTTTACTAAGTCTAAAACTGTTAGCTACTAAATCGCTGTTCGTTCTTTTATAGATAAAGTTTTAAGAGCAAACCAAATACAGACATCACTTAGACCATAGTCTTATTACGCGCCACCCAGTGAATAATGGAAACCAATCAGAATGTCGATAATAAAACTTTAACTTCTAGAATTATTATGATGATGGCCCCACCTCATTCCCACACAAAGGTGTTATCTCAACGATTTATCTAGAAGGCAAATTAATATAATTATACGTTATCTTGCAGACCGATATTTTGAAACAGATCCCCTGCAGAGTTAACATAAAAATCATAAAAATTGTATAGTACCGAAAATACCGGTACTGACTTTTGTTCAGTACCGGTATTTTCGGTACCAAAAATGGGTCGGTATTCCCGGGATTTTCGGTACCGGTATTACCGGTACCACAACCCTACACATCACACTCTACACCAATGCGTCTCACGTAGCTGCACATGAGGGTGCAGAAATACGCAATGTACTTATCAATGCAATTTTATTACGCAGCGAATGAATCGCGATGGCGTTCAGACCCTTCTCCTGGTGACATGACGATCGCAAAACTTTTCACTTCAGCCTGTGGTAACGCATGTCCTTTTATAGCTACCAGTTTTCCTTAATGGCTCGCAGATCTCTCTCTCTCTCTCTCGCCCCTATCGGTGCTCATGTTCTCGATCTTGAGCCGCTGCTGTGCTACTGATAGAAATGTCGTCGCCAAGTCTCTTACGTAAAGTAGCACGACGATCCTCGCTACCGCACTGAACCAGACCTCAGCCGATCATAAGTGATTGCTGATAAAAGAACAAAAACGTGCGCTGTCCGAATGCTGGCTGTTGGGTAACCAAGCTCTCATGAATTAGGTCTAGGCATCAGGCATTTCTTTGTCTTGCTAACGCTCTTCGAGCACCAACCGGACAGCGCTGGATGCAGATGGGAACTTGCGTAGGTGATCCGGCTTTCGATGTTCAGACCTGGAGCTGATCCGGCTACTGCTGCTTCACTGTTTGGCGAGCCTTTTAAGGTGATCTCGATTGCCGGTGTTCTTTCAGCGCCACGTCCACGACAACCGGCGGCAGAATTAATGCGGTTAATGAAATTATGACGATGATTTAGAGGTTTGTTTTCGAGCTGAATGGCGGCTTTGTGAATTGTTTTATTGATTAATTATTACCATCGGCGACGTTGTTGCTCTTTATTGACACTTGGCGATACGATGGGGTGATGGCTGTCGCCAGTTTGGGTTCCCATTTTATTAATGAAGACGTACCTCGATGTTTTTTAATCAATGACAATGTACGGTAGACGTTCCCTTATTAATCTCACTAGTGACGGAAAAGTATGATTATTGCCATATATACCTTGAAGATAATGTGTGTATTCTGCAAACTAAGCTAACTGTATAAAGACAATCGATCGGCCATGCTCAAGCGCCGAAGCTTCAGTACTAAACTCTCTCTAAAATATTTCATGGATATAACTACCGGGCCCCCGTTTTCATACCAATGTTCCGAGATTCATCTTTTTGCAGTCTTACAATTCATGCTAATCCATAAAACGAAAAAAATAAAAATAAAATCTCAGCCAACCCATTCCGGAATTCCGAGTGGAATTCCCTGCCACTTCTAGTTTTCCGATCTGTTTACTTCACATCCTTGCTCTCACTTGAGTACTATGGCTCTAAGTTTCATAACTTTCCCTACCCAGTAATCTCTAGCTAATTTAATGTCGTTAAAACGTAAAAAAGAAAATGTGACTAACATAGTCGAAATAAAAAAGGAAAAAAGAAAAAAATTATTCTTTGTTTTTGTAAAAATTTAAGGGGAACATTTAATTCCGCTTAGAATGACCTATTTTTGAACAATATCGGTTTAAAAATGGCTGAGTTAGTTCCAAATTGGAAAAAAATTCCAATTGCTCACATGAACTCTTAAGGGGTTAGTGAGGTATTGTCTCGCACTATAAGATGCTATAGTTATATCTTCGGTTATTTTATCCAATTTCATGTTTAAAGTTCACACACATACTTTTGAATGTATAAGTAATCGAGCAAAAAAAACGTTTTTACATTTCTTATAAAAGAAATGTATAGAATTCGCTCAAACTTTCAAGATTTTTTCCGAGGCCCGGAGGGCCGAGTCTTATATACCAATCGACTCAGCTCGACGATTTGGGACAATGTCTGTGTGTGTGTGTCTGTGTGTGTGTATGTAACGGACAAATTCTCATTCGTGTTTCTCAGCAATGGCTGAACCGATCTTATCCAAACCAATTTTAAATGAAAGAACTAAAAAACAGTATGAACGCTATTAATTTGTTTTTGATTCTGATGTTTAGTTTTTAAGATATGAATGTTTGAATGCGTAAAAATGGCGTTTTTGGCAGTTTTTTTAAATTATTTGCCGGAATTGACATTATAGATTGACAATTTATATGTTTTTAGACAGCTTAAACAAATACCTTTCGAACAAGCTATAGATTGTTGAAATCGGACTATTATTAAAAGAGATATTTAATATTAAATGCGGACGAAAGATTTCTATCATTTCCCATTGCCAGAAATATGACCAAAAACATGTAATCTATTATTAACGCCAAAACGGCTTATTTTAGGACAATAGTATCTTCGGAGAATTTAATAGAGGTAATATGCTCTTTCTTTTAGTATTGTGCTTTTGCTGATTAATCCCCCTATGAGTGAGATATTTTCACAAATTATCTTGGAAGCGATTATAACGAAATGATGCCTTCAGCAAATTTGTAGCTCTTACTTTTGCGAATAACTTTACTGAAGACTTCAAATATCTATTTTGAATACTTTAAAAGTTATGGCTTGTTGTTTGTGGATTACTCTTCGTCGCCTATTTATTGTTCAATATAGTAATAATCCATTGAAATAAGCCAAACATTATTTCGATAAATCGAATTTTGTATTTCATTTTTCTATCTACAACCGCTAGAAATAATCACCGAACGCTTCCAAGTTGTCTGGAAGGAACTTGATAACTTATCAGTGCAAAAATGTTCATTTGTGCGAACCTTCTGACTGCAATTTTTCTAACTTATGACCAGCGGATTGATCTGAAACCTTTTGGAAAATGAAAAGCGAAATAAATAACTCCAAGCAACGGCGTAGCCAAGAGAAGGTTTTGGGGTTTTAACACCATACAGCCCCCCCCCCCACCTCACAAAAAAAAAATTGGATTGGAGTTGAAAATTTATTGATGCGAACTGATTTAATTCAATATTACAATAACATTATCTGATCCGTAGATTGATATCCTGTTGTTGTAAACATCATGAGGACTTTTGATAAATTGTCGGAATGGGGTCCTGATATGTAACTGATCTATTGGTCTTGATTTCACAGTTGTCTAAATTAGACAACTGTGAAATCAAGACTATTATTAAATAGCATCAATATCAAATTCATGCCTGAAAACATTCCAATAGAAAATTCCAGAGTTCTGTAATCAATCATAATCCTCAGATTTCTTTTCAAATTTTCAGCTTTTTTCCTACACAATATTACGAAAGCTTATTACACAATTGTTCCTAATAGGTTTGTGAAAATTATAAACTATTTGAAATTTTTTTATAGTTTTATTTTTTATTTAACCGTGATTTTTTAATAAATAGTGACCATCGCTTCACAACGTAGTCTATTTTTCATGGTTTGCGGTGAGCACGAACTCTCAAATTGCTGAAGTGAAAATTATGGAATAGAAATTAATTTTTAGTATTCTTTACAGACCCGCTGGTGCCCTAAGACGATTTCGCTAGAGTTTTAGAGCACTGTGCACCCAGTGCATTAACGCAAGTGACGGAAGGTTATCGAAAAGTTTCGTGAAAATGAAAATTCCAGTAATGATGATGATTTTCCCAAACGGTTCGTTTTCGAGAGGTTTTTGGCATTAGGATTAGCAATAATAATTTAAATCAAGAATACTACTGGGAAGTCACCTTTAGAAAAAGTCGATGTAGAAGTAAAATTTGAAACTATGCACGCATGTACTTCAGAGATAGCGTGATATCAGGAGCTGTGATTTCATTTCAACGCTTTTTTTGTGAAAAGGGCGATACTTACAAATGTAAACATAGGGCTTTTTTCTTACATGCGAATGAGGGCTTTGAAACGCAACAAATTAACCTAAAAATTTTGATTCTACGATATTGCTTTCTTAAACTACAGCAAAAAATACAACGGGCGAAAATGTATTCTTGTTTGTTTATTTAAAGTTTCGCCCTCCACGCTCCATGCAAACAAACAGGGCGATACTTTTTTTGCTAGCAGTTTAGAGGCGAAACTGTTATTTTCGTATTTTTTTAGGATTATCAAGCTGATACTAGCTGTAAATAGTAACAATGATCGCTATTGAAAAAACACGGACGAAATCGGTGGTGTAGAACAGTAGTTATTGTAAAAAAAACGTAAGGGCGATACTTCAATGCTGATAGATGGGACCGAAAAAGTAAACAATCGCCAAAGGGGCGATACTATCATTTTGTCAATTTCAATAGCAAAAACAAATTTTAATTTAATAATTTCAAATACTTTATGAAGTTTTGGGTTTCGATCACTGAATCATGCAATCTAGGATGTCAAAAAACACAATAGTTCTTAAATAGGAAATAAAACCAAGTCTGGAAATATTCACTGTTGATTTTCTTTGAATGGTATCACTGCTAGTATCGCCCTTTTCAAGAAAAAGCGTTGATTTCTTAGTTCTCAGTCGCGTTGGAAATTTGAGTAAAATATAAACTTCAAATCGATTAAAAAAAAATCGTTTTTTTTTGTTTCAGTACAATATATAACCCCTTTAGGAAAATTCATTTTTCCCACCACAATATAGATATTTTATTAACAGAGCATTAACAATAATTCGTTGGTATGTCTATTTTATGGGCCATTTTTTCGCTTTCCCATTGATTTTGTTTGAGATTTCTAGCACCTGATGTTGTCCTATGCTGATTTGAGCGATTCTCTGAGTCCTGCCACTATCCCATGTAGTATGTGTTATCAAAAACATCGCGAAGCATCAAGTTCTAAATGCTTTCAAACGATATAATATCCGAAGAGAGTGATAAGAGTTATAAGAAATGTCTCATCACACTGCTAGGTGGATTAAACACGTTTTGCCTTTCTCAATAGAAAGGTATTGCAATTGCTCTGAAAACCGACTTTTTAACGGAGGCCCGGAGGGCCGAGTGACATATACCATTCGATTCAGTTCGTCGAGTTCGGCAAATGTCTGTGTGTGTATGTATGTGTGTATGTATGTATGTGTGTGTGTATGTGTGTGTGTATGTGACCAAAAATGTCACTCATTTTTCTCAGAGATGGCTGAACCGATTTTGACAAACTTAGTCTCAAATGAAAGGTGCAACATTCCCATAGGCTGCTATTTAATTTCTAATGGATCCGACTTCCGGTTCCGGAATTACAGGGTGATAAGTACGAACACGCAGAAAATGTCGATTTTAATAAATTCTGCAATGAATGTATAAAGGTGAAAAATTTTCCAAAATATGACCACAACTGCTTCGATTTGTAGTATTAGGTCACTAACATCCATTCAAAGTCTATTTGGCCACATTGGCCACCATCCTCGGTTCCGGAAGCCCCGGCGGAAGTATCTAAATTCAGAATATGAGTCACATCGGTTTCTCGGAGATGGCTAAACCGATTCGACTAAACTTGGCCTTAAATGAAAGGTATTGCGTCCCCTTAAATGGCTATTTAATTTCATCCCGATCCGACTTCCGGTTCCGGAGTTACAGGTTGTGGCGTGCGATCACATAGCAAATTGTGATTCAAACCGATACTCCGATGAAAGCAAAAAAGGTAAAAATTTCGCTAAAATGTCTCTCAAACAACTTAAATTTGCTGTTCTAGGTCACCGACGGCCAACCAAACTTTCGTTGACTACATTAACCACCATAGACGGTTCCGGAAGTGCCCGGGAAAAGCGGCCATCTTTCAAAATTTACGAACTCACATCAGTTTCCCTGAAATGGTTGGGCCGATTTTCACAAACTTAGTTCCAAATGATAGCTATAATATCCCCACAGATGTCTATAAAATTTCGTACGGATCGCTTATATGGGTCCGGGTATATAGACTAAATCGTCCGGTCACATATGAAATTCCCATATAAGCCAGAACTCAAATTTTTTTTTCAAAGGGGGGACCCCATGAAATTTCAGAAATCGAATTCGTATTTTTGATGCCAAACATCTTTAAAATGCATGAATCGTCGAGATTTTATGTTATCTCGAAAAATTTTTTTTTTGTAAAAATCGACTTTTTGGGACTGCCGATTTCGCACCTTTTTGCCTTTCTCAATAGAAAG
Source organism: Topomyia yanbarensis (assembly GCF_030247195.1). NCBI lineage: Eukaryota > Metazoa > Arthropoda > Insecta > Diptera > Culicidae > Topomyia > Topomyia yanbarensis. Next base: position 102,805,176 of record NC_080672.1, on the reverse strand, counting down.
GTATTGCAATTGCTCTGAAAACCGACTTTTTAACGGAGGCCCGGAGGGCCGAGTGACATATACCATTCGATTCAGTTCGTCGAGTTCGGCAAATGTCTGTGTGTGTATGTATGTGTGTATGTATGTATGTGTGTGTGTATGTGTGTGTGTATGTGACCAAAAATGTCACTCATTTTTCTCAGAGATGGCTGAACCGATTTTGACAAACTTAGTCTCAAATGAAAGGTGCAACGTTCCCATAGGCTGCTATTGAATTTCTAATGGATCCGACTTCCGGTTCCGGAATTACAGGGTGATAAGTACGAACACGCAGAAAATGTCGATTTTAATAAATTCTGCAATGAATGTATAAAGGTGAAAAATTTTCCAAAATATGACCACAACTGCTTCGATTTGTAGTATTAGGTCACTAACATCCATTCAAAGTCTATTTGGCCACATTGGCCACCATCCTCGGTTCCGGAAGCCCCGGCGGTCGTATCTAAATTCAGAATAACAGTCACATCGGTTTCTCGGAGATGGCTAGACCGATTCGACTAAACTTGGCCTCAAATGAAAGGTATTGCGTCCCCGTAAATGGCTATTTAATTTCATCCCGATCCGACTTCCGGTTCCGGAGTTACAGGTTGTGGCGTGCGATCACATAGCAAATTGTGATTCAAACCGATACTCCGATGAAAGCAAAAAAGGTAAAAATTTCGCTAAAATGTCTCTCAAACAACTTAAATTTGTTGTTCTAGGTCACCGACGGCCAACCAAACTTTCGTTGACTACATTGACCACCATAGACGGTTCCGGAAGTGCCCGGGAAAAGCGGCCATCTTTCAAAATTTACGAACTCACATCAGTTTCCCTGAAATGGTTGGGCCGATTTTCACAAACTTAGTTCCAAATGATAGCTATAATATCCCCACAGATGTCTATAAAATTTCGTACGGATCGCTCATATGGGTCCGGAAATATAGACTAAATCGTCCGGTCACATATGAAATTCCCTTATTAGCCAGAACTCAAATTTTTTTTTCAAAGGGGGGACCCCATGAAATTTCAGAAATCGAATTCGTATTTTTGATGCCAAACATCTTTAAAATGCATGAAACGTCGAGATTTTATGTTATCTTGAAAAAATTTTTTTTTGTAAAAATCGACTTTTTGGGACTTTGCCGATTTCGCACCTTTTTTCAGTTCAATATTACCGTGGCTGTTTTTTTTCAAAATTTTAGAACTCGAACTCTTTTAATGAATATAAACAACGCACACATTCTCGTGATTCATGATTGAGAAAGGCACAATTGCACCGCTAGGTGGATTAAAATAGGTTTTTTTTAAATTTATATGAGACCGTCCCCTTAAAAGTTCATGCGAGCAAGTTTCTAATTTGGCAAAAAATAATAATAATAACGATTTTGATCATAAATAGGTTGTTGGATACGGAATTAAATCTTCTCCTACAATTTTTATAAAAAAAAAAGACGCTTCCTATTAAAAATGTTAAGCATTTTTTATAGTGGAACCCAGGGCTATTCGGACCTACCTTAGCAAATAGCCCTTTTAGGTGGATAGATGTGAAAAAAATTACCGATCGAAGGTCTTAATTGTTAGTTTGAAACCTCAGCTACATTTTGGCGCCATAAAAGTTTCATTTGCACCTCTCCATGGCAGCACTAGGCGACTATTTGAAAAACTCTATGTTGGGGGGGAATTTTACAATGTAGGGGTAATTCGGACCTCCCTACGGGGCAATTCATTTCTTTAATTTTATTACAATGGAATCATGTTTCCCTATGAAATATTTACTAGAGGAACTCCTTAAGAAGCAAAAAAAATAAATTGCGTTACAAAAACTTAATCTGACTAGCCACAGCTGTCGATTGGCGCATTATGTATTTTCTTTGCTGTGGCGTATGCAATGGTGTGCGCTGCCGCAAGCTGCTGAACGGTGGTTGACGCAATAGGGGGTCCGAATAGCCCCGTACGCTCATTTCGCACAAAAGTGCTGAGTGTCCTGATAGTATCTGTGTTTTTACCCAAACAAAAATCATTCCATTAAATGGGAGCCTCAAGCTTCCTAAAACACTTACGTTTTATTTTTTTCGCCTTTATTTTTTGCTTTAATCTCGGTTTTACCATTATAATGATTTTTGTTTTGAGGATGGCAAAAACATGAAACATGTTGTATCTCCTTTCTACTAAAAACAAAGGATTAAATTCAGCTCTCAAAATTAATGTTTTAGAATAGCGGTTCCACGAATATGTACGACAGTCAGAAAGTCTTGCGACTTTCTGCGAAATCGAGGGGGTCCGAGTTACCCCCACTGTCTTAATAGCCCCTGATCCCCCTATTTTTAATGAAAAAAATATCAAAATAAAGGTAACTTGCATATTGTTGTCCAAAAACCACATAGTACTTTTAATAAAAAACATAACGTAGCATATAGTTTGAAAGGTTATTTCTTCTTCTTTCCAAAACAATCAAAAAAATTAAATCGGTTGAAAAATGACCGCGTAAAAAATTGTTAGTGCCGAAAGTTCCGAAAAATCGTTTTTTTTTTGCCAAAAATCAAAATTTTGAGGGTATATTAACGTGGTTTTGTGTTACATTTGACCAGACCTACAACCTTTACTATATAACTTTAAAAGTACATCCAATTAATTTTATTTTGTAGCACCGTGTTATCAATCGAACTTATACCTGAATTTTGTCGTAATATTACATTCATAATGAGATGTATATAACAAAGACAACAATTAATTTACCGCTTGGAACATGTCTAGCAAATCAGCTTTCCATACATATATCTTTTGACAACCATGTGAGTACTTTTGAATGTATACAGGGGCTTGAATTCTAAAAAAATTCAAAAAAAAAATTAGAAAAAACTGCTTTAATCCTCCTAGTGGTCTAATTGTGTCTTTGACATTTCTCCAAACCAAGTTATATAAGATCGAATCAAGTGATTCAGGTAATTTTTTTTTTCGGAATTAGTTACGTGCGATTCCCTCTGATTTCGTTCTCGATAATATTTGCCATCGATGTTTTCAATTTTCACAGATGCATGCACATTAGACTGCCCAGAAAAATGATGAATTTTTGAAAACTCAATCGGCCCACCTCTGAGTCGATTCCTAGTCTCACCAAGAGTACTTGCACCAAATTTGAAGCAAATCGGACAAGTCTAACTATCGGACCAACGTGCCTGAAGTTTGTATGGGATTTTTCAACAACATACATGGAGAAAACCCACCAGCACGCATTTTCGCCGCTAGGTGGCACTGTATATATCGTATTATCACTGTAAGTGAAGACAAGAAAGATCATTTAATTGTCTACAACTTTGTCGAAGACTGCTAGTAAATCCGGCCTTGTTAAAAGAAGTTATTAAACTTTAAACGAAGTGATGTCTGAGTCAGTTTTGCATGGGGCCTAGCAGTACATGGTTGTGTATCAGTACTCGAGTCCCGCGAACTATACATTTTTGTGAAATAAAGGTTAGATTTAGCTGAATAGTATGCTTACAAGAATTGTAGTAAATAATACGAGTTATGTTTTTGGGTAGAAAATTTTAGTTTCACCTGTGACCGCATAGAGGGCGCCACCACTAACTTTTCATAAAAGAGAGATAGAGTATCAAGATGTTCAGAACACACACTCAAAAATGCCTGTTCTACAACTTTGTAGAAGACACCAAGTTTCTATCTCTCTTCGATGAAAAGTTAGTGTTGGCGCCCCCTATGCGGTAACATGTGGAACTAATTTTTTTTAATCAAAGCATGACTCGTATTATTTATTATAATTCTTCTGAACATATCATTGAGCTAAACCTAACGATTATTTCACAAAAATGTTTAGTTCGTGTGAATCGAGTACTGATACACAACCATGCACTGTTAGGCCCCATGCAAAACTGACTCAGACATCACTTCGTTAAAAGTTTAATAACTTCTTTTAGCAAGGCCTGATTTACTAGCAGTCTTCGACAAAGTTGTAGACAATTAAATGATCTTTCTTGTTTTCACTTACAGGGATAATACGATGCATACAGTGCCACCTAGCGGCGAAAATGCGACCTGGTGGGTTTTCTCCATGTAAATTGTTGAAAAATCCCATACAAACTTCAGGCACGTTGGTCCGGTAGTTGGACTTGTCCGATTTGCTTCAAATTTGGTGCAAGTACTCCTGGTTGGACTAGGAATCGACTCAGAGGTGGGCCAATAGGGGTCATTTTTTTCCTGTCACTCTAATGCACATGCACACTTACACACTATGCTGTTATATTGACTATTTCAAAATCTTGAAAATGACGATAGATTTTTTTTTCAATAACAGTCCACGTGGACATTTCCCACACCCCCACCCCCTCTTCATGGACAATCGTCGACTCTATCGTGACCCCTACCCACCCCTAAATTGTCCAAGTGGTAAATGGAAGGCCCCTAAACAAACAAAATAATATCTTTTGACATCAATACATTTATATAAAGTACATACAGTCAGTACCTTTCCATAATTTTAAATTCGAAACCGACTCTGTTATCAAAATCCAACTACAGTTGAGTAATACTGATATTTCGAACGCTCTATAAAAATATGAACAAAACGCGGTGGTGTAAGCTGTTTGGCTGTGCCAACACCTCAAATCTGTTAATTTTGCAGCGTATCACTTGAAATAGCATTCGGCAACATCATCTGAAGGACAATATATGCATTAGAACCCAAAGTACTACCATGCAATTTTCGACTGATTGCCAAGTTTTTAGGGAAATCCACCACTGTGCAGTGCGCCAAAACGCTTTGTCTGCGTTTCTCTTTTGTACATTCTTTTGAAGATAAAAAATTAACAACAGATCGAATTCCAACGGCGAGATTACAAGTGTAAACATAAAAATATGCCTTCCATTCCAACCAAATAATCTAACGCAATCAACAATAGATAATATTTCTTCTTTTGTTTTCTATTTTCAGGTAAGTCCTACTAGTCATTCAGATAAATTGCTTTCAACTTCAGAGATGTCTGCTCATGCGTATGTATGGTTATCATTCGATTAAATTATTTAGCAGTAACATTGATCGATCTACTGAATTATGCATCTACTGTTTCTGTGTCAATCATTTAGTGTGTAAATCGTCAGTCGTTATTACTTTCGTGTACGCATTGGATCGGTTAAGCTTTAGTTTCATTCGTGGACATGTGTTGTTTTTCATTTGAGGTTCACTTGATGCAAAATTTAGAACGAAAAAGCTTGTAAGTTTAGAAATGTCAACCCAAGACTTCTATGCTACAACATATCTTTCCTTTCGGGTCGATTTCCGCAAATGAACGGATCCTGGCAGAAGAAAGAACAAACGATGTTCGCTGATAGATTATTGGTTTATTATAAAAATCTCATAAAATTCGTGTATTATCATCCTTGATATATCTGTTGGTATTCGACGGGCCCCTTTTTTGCACTATTTCAGCCAAGAATAGAACCACTGGGAACCTACTCCCATGTCGCAAGAGGCGACTAACAACATGCTAGGAGCTCCTAGGTCAAGGTATTGATCCGTACCGAAGACTTAACCTAGATGGACCTTAAGTTTTTGCATCCTAGCCTTTATCCAATCTATATTGAATAAATCACTGACATATAGTCACCTGTTCTGCTTCGCTATTCCCGATTGTATACCAACATTTTAGGTTTCTTCTGGCGGTTGTGCAATAGCCATAAAGTATGAAGTCTAATTCTACACTAAGTAACAGAATGTATTAATATACCGGCTCTTCCACGCCAAGGTATAACTTCCAAAGCTTTGGTTTAAAAACCGTATTTTAAAAAAAGTAAACTTTCAAATAAGAATTTTTTTGAATTGAATGAAGCTGTCGAATTATGTTTGTGTGGCAAGCGATCTGTGGGTGTGTTAAAATAAACCAATTTTTTTTATTAAATCTGGAACCGTCTACCGACAAATCTATATTTACAAATACCTCCAAAAAGCTTCTTGAGGTCTTATGAAGGTCTGACACTAACTTTGTACTACTTTTGCTTTCCTAAACAGTGGTAAACATTTGAACACTCCAGAACATCACTCTGTCAGAAAATGCAGGGCTATCGGAAGCTAAAATTTCGTAAAATCTCACTTCTGGTTATATCTTCAAAATCATCCAGTGCAGTGCTCTAGGTCACTTTTTCGAGTTTGAACCACTCATATGGCAGTCGGTCTTTGTCAGTATTGCTCTTCTCCCATCCATTCTTCTTCTTGACCGCCGATGAATCAAAAGCCCTTGTCGTTGTGTTTACTATATTTATTACTCTTGTCGTTTGCAATTTGTCTGATAGGGAGAGTGGAGATGCCAACTTGTTATTAACATTTCGCAGTGAATTTTCATATTCATTTTTGGATATCTTCTATACTTTTTGTACGCTTGCTTTGTACTGCTAACTCTGGAAATAATCATTGAAGTGTTAATAAAAAGCAATACTCCCAATAGCCGGCTGTTCGGAGTTCAAATTGCTCGTTTCGAATTATCGGAAATCGATTGCGAGCGACTTTCGTACATACTGCTAAGATAATATAATTACCTCTATTCTATTCCTCGCGGCTTTATCCTGTTATGTAACGCCAACGGAATAATAATTCTTAAAATGCCTATTCGGCATTCATGTTTTTACTGGAGGTCGTACTCCTGAAAGTTTTGATCTAAAATTAAAAGACAAAGCGCGTGAGTACTTAACTAAATCACAATATCTACCAAGATTCATTTCCCTACCTACTAACACCAATCCTATCCTGCGACACTTGTGGATGATGCAGAGAATTCCTCGGTCATACTAGTCACTAGTTCAATATGCAATTTCAACAGGCTTTGATCAATCACGGGATACTCACGGGCAGTCAACTAAGCTAAGCTCAATCGCATCATCCTTTACGTTATAATCAGAAGAAATTCTTCTCTAGGGATACCATTGTATCATTTTTTGATGTTTTGCGACTTAGTCCGGTCTGATTTAACACCGACGAATTATCGTAATGAAATAAATAAATAAATAAATAAAAAAAATAAATAAATAAATGAATAAATAAATAAATAAATAAATGAATAAATAAATAAATAAATAAATAAATAAATAAATAAATAAATAAATAAATAAATAAATAAATAAATAAATAAATAAATAAATAAATAAATAAATAAATAAATAAATAAATAAATAAATAAATAAATAAATAAATAAATAAATAAATAAATAAATAAATAAATAAATAAATAAATAAATAAATAAATATTTAAATAAATAAATAAAAAAATCAGCACTGCCGCCTAAACTAATTTAAAGCCCCTATAGTTGAGTAAGCCAGGCAAACAAGTGGATCACAGGTTTACTTACGAGGGGCCACCGCATCCGACGGCGGATCGGCGGCCACCTCATCTAGCGGATCCTCAGCGGCTTCGCGCCGCTTCGGTTCTCTAGCCTCAGTTATGCGGTTACACCACATTACGCTGGCTATTCCGTCAACTTTAAAGCAATTCCGTCCTAACTTTATCGAACATATTTTGTATCTGGTACATTCGAAAAAAAAAATTGGAATAATGATTATGTACTATTTTCTGTATATTTAAGATGCGACAGGCGATCCAAATATGATGTGCTGTACCCCAAATAGCAAATCAACTTTGAGAAAGGAATATAATTAGTAGATCAATCATCATATAAAGAACAGCTCATTTTATAAAGAAGAAAAAACACCAATTAATTAAATTTGTTATATTTTACAAATTAAATTTTTTTATGGTAAAATTATAAAATAAAATAAAATAAACTTATAAAATAAATACATCCATTGCTTAATAATTAAAGCCTCGTAGATTACATCACATCAAGGCTAGTGTTCCAAACCAGCTAAACAGATGAAATGATGCCGTCGATAGATATGCTGCGATGATGTACAAAATATTCCATAAATTGAATTTAGTTAGTTAAGACCAATAGCTATTAGACTAAAACGTGTAAAATTTAGTTCCATATTGTAACGATTGTACTAATAAGTCGAATAATAAATGCATAGGAAAAAAGACAAGTGTTCTCAAACGCTTTCGTAGCTTGAAATAGTTTCTCATCTTTTTCGGTTTGTTTCGTATCTTTTTTGTCGCGACTGATCCTTGAAGCATTCTTAAAACTTCGGCTTCAGTCATTTTCTGTTCTTTCTGTAATTCCAAAATAAGCGCGTGAAAACTTCATGTCGAACCAACAGCTGTCTTCCAGCAGTTAATGTCTTTCAATATTGTATCCTTTCGACGTTTTATCTCTTTCGACCTAGTGTTAATTTCGACCTTTTGTCCATTCGACCTTTTATCTTTCGACATTTTGTCCCTAAACCTTATGAAATGAGTTTCTAAAATTTCACACTATTGTGTTAGGAAGGCGCACCCCTTCCCTTCGCTAGCCGCCTATGTTTCTCGAACGGTGATTTTCGACGTAGGACTACGTCTTTGTTATCGATATGGGGGTGCACTTTGAAAATTCTACAAAAATGGTATGTAAGTAAAAGTGGTCCAATTTTCAATTTTTTTGTGCAAATTGCCCCGAAATACTACTAAGAATAGATTCCAATAGATAAACTCAAAGATTTTTGATATCATGGTATTACAAATTTAAATAATATACAACCTAGTTAAAATATAGCGCATTAGCACACAGAAGCTTCCCAAGTCCTGCACGACATATTTGTGTACCTATAGCGCACTTTGCTTCTATGAATGACGTCATAATCGACTATTTAAAGAACGGATTTGGCCGGAAAAGCTCAGTTGCCGGTTGAACGGAAGGAAGTTTTCACAGCCAGTGTAGCTGAGTGAGAAGTCCGTTACACTGGCTGTGGAGCTACGCTACCCGCTACCCAACACGCGACTAAGCTTGTCCGTTCAAACACTATGCTTTCTTTAGTGTTGTGCTCGTTTTCAGCACACGTGTATGTACAATCTCAAATACAATTATTCGCACACAAAATCGCTTGTATATTCGAGCTCTATTTGCAAACACGGTGAACATAGTGTCATGGTACTAGTTGTCTCTTTCGCTTTACCCATCATCATCAGCATTGACTCATTTTGCTTTGTGCGCTTGGGTTCAATGTTTGAGGCGAATGTGTAGGTAGGTATATCTAATTTTAACCTGCAATAATAGCAATATGTGCTTTCGTTGCGCAAAGACGAAAACTTTCTTAGCAACAAATTTACGCGGATCGATGGAAAACACAACGAGAGTTTCTTATTCACTTTCGATCAATTCATTGATTCATTTCCACTTTACGTGATTTATTTCCATTCATCCTATCCTATTTTGATTATGTTAATTGGTACATACTACAAAGCCTATTTATGAATGAATACACTGCCACTCGAAAAACCATTGCAATAACGCATCAAAGCCCATATATAAAATTGTTTTAGTTTCTTGTATATTTATAGTTTCGATATATGGTTAAAACCACTGCATTCACTACATTTGTATGCGTACTTTAGGAAACTTACGATAATGGCAAAATATAACTAGAAAGCTTGGTCTTTACATGAAATGTGATTACATTGTCTAAAATTTGTTTTTTTTTATTCTCCGGTCCGGGTTTTTTACCACACACAATCTAAAAGTTTTTACAGTTTTTAAAAGATTTAGTTCCAGATATTAGTTCGGTCACGGTTTTCTGTCTTCTTTCTTCAGATCTTCTCAAATAAGTTTAATTGGATTCGATCACCTACTAGAAATGAAATGACCTGATACCCAAGAAGGTTTGGTTCAATATGTAACATTCGATGTTGATTGATTGTGCTTAAACTATACGTAAGAAATATATTTGATTTATTATTACTCTAAACGTACTAAGAAAATAAATATTTCATATTAAGTAGTATTGTCCTACGTCTACAGTTCGTGCCACCCCTTAGGGCTGCCCCTTGTAGTTTTTAATTATTTTTGAATCTAATGTTTTTTGATGTCCTAAATCCGTATCGTGGTACTCAAAAAGCACAGGTCTCGCCCGCCTCATAATTGTTTTTGTTGTTATATGCTTCAAACAATTTCTCATTCACTTGATTTCCCAAAGTTCCAACCAAATTTCACTCAGGCTGATGTTGTGGTCCACATTGAAAAAACGACAAATAAATGGAAAGGAAACTTGTCCTATTAATGTATCCTACCCAATTTCTCCCATACCATAATCTCTGGAAAACGTGAACCGCGACTCCCGGTAATGTATTCCAAGTCAATTAAATTAAATTAACTGAACCAATAGGAAATTATAAACGAATTTCAATTGGACTTCCGTGCCGCAGCTGCACCAGCGATCGACGTTCCAACAAGCCAGCCAACCTACCGAATCAGCAAGAGTGCGGCGCAATTACTTCGCTGCGCTTTTCCGAACTGAAAAACCCCCATGCGCATTCTACTGTTTGTTCGCGCAACGGCGATCCCGCTGGCAGTTGCTTATTTTTAAATTTCTTTAATAAATAAATTTAATTCAATTTAATTCTTATTATTCAATTTTTCCTTGACCCCCCGCCACCCACTATCGTGCATAGTCCAGCGGGCCGCGATGGTTTCAAGGCAGGGTAAAAAAATGAAATCGTTTTATTCTACTCCTACGCTCCCTTTCTCTCGCTCGTACCCGCGAGCCAGTGAACCAGTTCCGCCTGGCAGGCAGGGACCCACAATTGCATGGCTTTAATGTGAATCGAATTGAATGTATATTTCAAGAGACCCCTGAAGGTACCGGCCTGAGACGAGTGAACGTGTGTGGTGGATCCATAAGGCCGCAAGTACTGTATGCATCGGGCAGACCTGGCGGAGCAACGACGATGGCTGACGACGCGGGGGCTACCATCAGAGGGCACTTATCGTTTTGTGCATACACGCTCCTGCCAACCAAACTCCATGGAGGTTACGTACGCTAATGGAAAGCATCGGACGAGCGGCGTGCGATGAAAACACACATATATCGCGCGCAGTTCAGGGACTGGGAGATGGCCCAAGATCTTCAGAATTTCACCCTTCCTCGCCGATAGGAGGTGGAACTGAAACATACAAGAACCGCATGAAGGGAGGAGAGGGCAGGGGAGCAAAACAATAGCTACCGGTATACATATCGCGCTTCTGTTTGCGGAAAGATTCGCCGAGCGCGCCTTTGATCCTCTCCGGCGGCGGCAATCGGAACGAGGATCCTCTCCAAAGCGAACATAGGCGCACGCAGGCTTCCCCACTCAAGGTTTGTGCCCGGGTGCCTTTCACGAAATCGCGCATTTTTCTCTGCCTTTGTTTGCTGTTATTATTCCGCGTGCGCATATTAAAAGTAGATTATTGTTTGTTACTAGTTCTGTTATCCAATTTAGCTATACGGACCGGTAATCGGCCGTGAAGCGAACGTCACGTTGTTGGAACACAGCGGAAGAGACCTATAGTCCCAGGGAGTCCATTCCGGTGGCAGCTTGGCACTTGGGCAATGTTGTATTGTGGCGGTTCACAAAGCGCGACCATTATCTTGGCTCGATGAACTTATGAATATGTCGCTAGGCTACGCCGGGAATAAACTCTTCGCGTGGAATGCTTTGGTGATTGCGGCGGAGATTTGTTCAATGGGACGGATAATTTGTTGGTAGAAGAAATAGTATGCTTTCACCGTCATGTGTGATAAGTGAGAGTTGATTAAATGTCTTTTATTTAGTTGATTCAAAGATTTAAATTAAAGCTTAGTTGAAGTTGGCATTTAAATTGTCGAAATTCAGTATTCTCAACACGTTAGCAATTTATTTATTTCGCCATTTTCACCAATCCTGTTGTGAAATATTGCCATTTACTATAGTTAAATTAAACCTTCCATCCAATTCCTCTAGCAACGCATATGTATATACGACTATACTTATGCCATTAATCCAAACCATTCACACATTTCACGGTTGCACCTTTCAACTGTCAAACATCAATCACTTGTCCATTATAATCGGATTAACATGCACTCAATCATCGCACCACATTAGTGCAGCTAAGCAAGAAAAATCCAATAGCGCATGAGTTAAGTAGCTATATTTGTTGTTTGTGATCGGTGACATTTAGCATGCAATTGCAGCACCCTAGGGGAAGTCGGGGTAAGAGTAACCTAACATCCGAACGAAAGATAATTCTATCAGTACAAGTGCGTCAACAAGCGATACGGTACATATCATTTGATAAACGTTCGTAAACATAAAAATAAAATTATATTTGTCTAAGTTTTATGGTTTCAAGAATCAACCATTCAATTACCTTTAAATCAAGTTTAGTTTTCGGGATATTTTTGTTTATGCGTGGTGAATCGTACAACGTTCTAAATAATTGTAATATCGATTAAAGCTCACCACTAATTAAAACCCTTTCGCGTGAATATATGCTATAGGGCAATATTTCGCACTGAAATTGCTCAATCAATAAAATGTTGCACTAAAAATAAAAATAACGAACGCCAAGCACCCCTATTACCCGGGGAGTCTGATTCATTCGTCGTCTAGCTTTCAGAAACAACTATCAATAACGGAGGCCAACATAATGTCGTGGCCTCACGCCACGGACTCGCCGTTCTGACCACGACGCTCGCTGCTGGGACCAATAATGACTTTCAGCACGGAACAGTCGACCGGAAAGGCTCGTACAAAATACAATACGGGGGCAATCTATTTACCATTTCGTATCGGCGGCGTCGCGTGGGAAGTTTATTATTATTATATTCAAATACATAGTTTAACGATCTGCTGTGTAGGACAAAGCATCTGGCTAATGGTGGATTTGAACTTTTGTATTTTATTGTTATTTTATATCCTTAATTTTTTAAGGATGGCAGATATATAAGATTTTTTCACAAACATTAGATTAGAGTGTTAAAGCCAACTGCCAAATTACATATCGAGGACAAATTCCTGAATAACTGTTAGTTTCTGAGTAACGTTTCATCCACTTAGAATGCGGACATATAAAACTAGCTTACTCCGACTGTACTCAGTGGTTGCACATTGACAAAATACTTGATTTCATACACCTAGTGGTGAGCGATTCCCTGAGAAACCGGCCAACCGCAAAATATGACCATCGTCGATTCGAACGAAAGTTTGCAGTTGTATTCGGTTTATCTCCATTATTTTTTCTGGCAATTGCAATATTTTGATACAAGAGCAGTTTTTCATAGACGTTTCTACGTGCACTAATTTACAAAAAATGTTGGTCGATTACTCTATATTATACAACAAAACTTCCTGAAGAACGAGTTATAGGGAATGAACACTTCTCTACAAAAAAAATGCGCTCTGAAAAAAATATTGTGTCATTTTCTACAAAAACAAATTTAAAAATTAAAATTGCAAAAAACCCATTTTTTTGAATTTGTATATTTTGTCAACAAAAACATAAAAAGAAAAGAGATTGAATGTAATTGCATGATGGAAAACTTATTGGTAATATATTGGTAAAAGTTTTCTAACAATAACTTTATACATGTTTCTAAATTTCATTCTAATTAACATACAAAACTTTATTTTTTTGATTCTCAGTATCATTTTAAAACAAAATGCATTAAACAAAAATCTTCTAAAATGCGATAGTTTTCGAGATATTTGGAATTTTACTCCAACAAAAACCAAAAATTGTGTAATTATGCTCTTTTTTAAAAGTTATTTGCGTTACCCTATCATAAAATGTCAAAACTCTAATATTTATCATTTTAGAGACGTAAAAGAAACTTTTTCAGTGTATTTGTGTCATGGAGAAGCTTTCAAAGAAAAAGTTTTCCTAACAACAACTTTTGACATATTTTTATAATTCATTCTATTTGCAGTAAAAAATACAATTTTATTTTTTAATACGATTCTAAACTCTACTTTAAATCAAAATGCTAATAACAAAAAATTTCTGAAATGTGTTAGTTCTCGAGATATTTTAAATTTCGTTTTAACAACAAAATTATTTTGTTTTATTACGACCTTTTCGTAAGTTATTCGCGTTTCTCCATCAACAATAATAGATTTTTTCGAAAAGCCCATAACATGTCTTGAAACTTTCTCTTTGACATTAAGGTGATATTGTCAACCATTTGAAAGCTACATGAAAACAATCAACATATGATTCAACCATAGGGTCTGATGATTAAACTATGTAGTTGAATCATATGTTGATTGTTTCCATGTAGCTTTCAAATGGTTTACAATATCGCTTAGATGTCAAAGAGAAAGTTACATGAAATGTTATGGGCTTTCTAAAAAACCTATTACTGTTGATGGAGAAATGCGAATAACTTATGAAAAGGTCGTAATAAAACAAAAAAATTATGTCCATGAAACAACATTCAAAATATCTCGAGAACTATTACATTTCAGAATATTTTTGTAATGAGCATTTCGATTTAAAATGGCGTATAGAATCAAATTCAAAAATAAAATTATATTTTTGACTGCAAATAGCATGAATTTTAAAAATATATCAAAAGTTGTTGTTAGGAAAACTTTTTCATTTAAAAGTTTCTCCATGAACCAAATACATTGAAATTTTTTTTATTATTATTATAGAGGTTTTAACCTTAAGGTCATTCGCCTCTTCGGGTTAGAAAAATCTCTTATGAAAAATTTGCAACCCTATGAGCGGGGTCGGGACTCGAACCCAGATGCGCTGTGTACAAGGCAATCGATTTACCAACTACGCTACACCCACCCCCACATGAAAAAGTTTCTCTTAAGTGTTTAAAATGATAAACATTAGATTTTTAATATAAATTTTTGTTTTTTGTAAAAAATGACACAATATTTTTTTCAGCGCATATTTTTTTCGTGAAGAAGTATTCATTTCCTATAACTTGTTCTCAGTAAGTTTTGCTGGATAAAATAGAGTAACCGGAGAAATTTTTTTTTGAAATTAATGCACATATCTACTCTCTTTTAAAAAATTGCGCTTGAATCAAAATTATCTTATTGACTGTGGAAAATGTTTAGTCTTTCATGCCGATGAAACCTGTAAAGTTTCAGTGGAATATAAAATGGTCGGTCAAGATTTTGGATATTTTCGGATCTTTATGTAATTCCTCTGCAGTGCAATTGTAATTCCTCTGCAGTGCAATTGTGCTTTTATTATTTCTCTAAACAATGATTCCATGGAAGATTTTGTTGAATGAAATTGTATGGCTGGCGTCCAAAAGGGGGCAGCCACGATTTTTTATTTTTTACTGGAAACAGCAATAACTCCCACATTTTCAATTTACCAAATATTTAATTGTGAAAATACATTATTTTATTAGTAATAACCCGACCAGAAGGAAATAACACAATTATAACTCATGCTGATATTTTGTTACGAAAAATTTTCTATCAAATTTTGTTATAAAACCATAGAAACCGTTAGGTGTTAAAATAACAAAAATTCTAACAAAAAATTGTCTACGAATATCACATTTATAACAAATGTTGATAGCAATATAACACGATCATAACAACTTGAGATAGCATAACTGACCCCAACATAGCTTGTATAACTTATTGTATAATATCAATGATTTTAGCGTGCACGTCTAAAAATAAAATACGAGAAAAATAAAGCATACATTAGGGCGCTTTTTGCTTTAGAGCAAAAAGCTTCCTGCAGCAAAAGCTTTTATGGCATTGCCAAATAATTGCATACCTGCTGGCTGATTGTTATTGTGAGTATATGACAAGCAGATTATTATTTGTTGATATTGCCGCTTTGAACCTGGGTATTCTGAGTTTGATGGGGAAGTTTCCTGCATGAACCAACGACGTTGTTTTCGACTGAGGTTTAATGTTAGCATAATATTCCACGCATCCGTCAAGGTCAAAACGATTATAGATGCAGAAGACGTTTCCAGAACGCACACATTGAACCTTGCCCAAGCCTAAGTGCTGTTTGTTTTCCTGGTGTCATACGCTTTGTTTTTATTCTGTTTCAGTCACTAATACAGCTGCCTGTATGACGATAGACTGAATAGCTTTATATCTTTTCAGATTAGGAAAGAGGGGCTATTTTTAGATTCTAAATAGTGCGCTTTGACGCTTCTCTTGTACGTTAACGTGTTTTACGTGGTTTTTAGAAATAATGTCGATGCGACATGGTAACATTGAGCGGATATATAACGTAAATTGTTTCACGAAGAATACAACAAATCTTATTTAGGATTCCGCATAGATTCAAAGCAACGAATGAGTTTTGAGGTTTCAAAATAAATCTCTTTTAGGGATTTGTTATTGGCATTTTTGATATGGGGAAGACTAAATAAACCAGTACAATTGGATTTCAATTCGCGTTTCTTTCATTTGGACTGCTTGATACTTCCTGCATATTCTTCGAAATAAAATTTATAGGAAAATTATAATCTTTATAAAAACGCTCTTTGATAACTTCACGATTTCAAAGCTTTTTATAATAATGGCTTTAACATTTAAATCATACGCCTCCTACTCGAAGTTATGTGTCAGAAGAGTTTCTCAGAAAATAGGAAATGTCATCTCTTAATCCAACTGAAACCAAGTAGGGGAACATGGGGAGACTTGACCAAGCGCAAAATTCTATTTTCGGCTATGGCGTCTCCTATTCGATTCTTAGTTTTTTTTCAAAAATATTTTTATACTTGTTTCGATCCCTCAAGGTAATTTTGAAAGTTTGGAGTAAAAAATCCTTTCCTTGCAGAAAATATTACGTGATTAATAAATTTGCATTAAATGATGTAATTTTTTATCAAACTTTGTATGGACATATCTACTCGACTACTAATTACTATTAAATGACTAATATACCATCTTAATCCTTGTGAAGCAGTGAAATGATTTTACATAAACTGGAACATTGGAATAGTTATTACTAGAATTCGCATGAAATTTAACGCAATAACTAATGTTGGGGAGACTTGACCAAGATTTTATGGGGAGACTTGACCAAGTGGCGATCAGCTGAAGAAAAATACAAAATTCCTAATATTTATTATGCTTTGGTACCTACTGTTAATGTTAATCACGCCATAAAAAAATCCCACCCCAAACATAAGTCTTTATATTTTAAAATTTGTAAGCAAAGTTAGCAATAGTGGGACTGATTTCGTGACGTGTGAACATGCAATGCAAGCAGTACAGTTAATCCTTAAAAAGAAAGGCATTTAAAAAAATCAAAATTTATCAAATGCAACTCTTTTATATTTTTTACTGCTACCTAAGGATCTCGACAATAGGGAAAAAATAATTACAGTATGTTTTATGTCATTATTTTTTGTTATGATTTTTCAAAATTCTCTTGGTCAAGTCTCCCCACGACTTGGTCAAGTCTCCCCGCAATGGGGAGACTTGACCAGAAAAAACGATCACAGAAAAACTTTTGTAACTTTTCAAAAATTAAATTAAAAATTCTGCAAAAAATCATGAAGACGCGCAATAACTTTGCGCATTATATCTGGATGATTTTTGGGGGATTGAAGGCTTTTTTAGAGATTTATGCAGTTTTAGCTGAAAACCTGGTCAAGTCTCCCCATGTTCCCCTAAGTCAATCAAACACCTCACTGACAAGTTCTCCGACCACTTGCATCTAAAACTTGTCTATACTCAAAATGCGGAATTTTGAAAATCCAAATAAAAAAATCAAAAGCTTCGAAAATTCGTTTTAAAAAGACTGTACTTATTGTAACATCATCGTTGTATGCATACATTAATATCATATAATTAATCCAATGATAGCACCAGAAGATATAATCTTGATATAAGTTTTCTTGCATTCCTGATCGGTATATCATAAAGATAACACAAAGAGTAATAAATATCAACATGAGATATAAATTTAATAGTTTTCTGTTATGATGTTCTGATCGGGAATCTATTGATTCGCTAGATACCAAAATATGTTTAATTTTCATGTAGTACTAATCAATTCTCAAGCATATATTTGATACAAAGCTATGGTATCTTTGGCAATTGCTGCACAGCATCTAACATTTGATTTTATCAAACCACATTTGTTCGAAAATCAAATTTTCAAAAAGCATTCTATCTCGGACGTACAGAGTTTGCATCTTTAGTAAATATATTTATAATTATATGACCAACAACTTTCTCGAAGCCACCATATTTCTATCAAGCCGTGTTAAAAAAGTTTGAAACATCGCCGCCCTAGCGACTGAATTCCGAACTAGTTTGATGTAATCGAATAAAGCGCTACATGCTATACAGCATCTTTTCCGAAGACACAATAACTCTAAAACAAAAGATACCACATTTTTTTCATTTTCCAACCACTGTGTGCCGTTCTTCTCTTAATTCCTTATTACTAAGCTGATTTGTAATGTAGAGACATGACACTTTCAAACGTAAAATTGCGTCTGCGATTCTAAACTCTGCTGCATAACAGTTTAAGTCGAACAACGTCAGTATTCTACCAAGGGGTTCCTCTAGAAGTACGCATAGCATATAAGCGAAGACTACATATCAAAAAGACTGACATTTCTTTCCCGTTAAAAATTTCAAAAGATACCCATGAAACCTAGGCGCCAAGCTCTCTTTGTAGAGGTCCCAGTTTGTAGAATTGAAATTACGAAATGTGATGATATTTAGCGATAATATACATGTGGTCAGAAAACGACGTTTCTGATCTAGTTGGGTACGAGCCAGTTTGCCACGTTATGTGTAGTATCTTCAGAGCAGAGTTGCTTTGAAAACCTCTTCTCTGCTAGTTCATGCAAATGTGCATTAAGTATATGCGTACAGTATGTAAAAAAGTTTATCCCCCTCCGCCGCAAAATCAGTATTTGTTCAATATTCTTGACAAAATCGTTGAAAGGGACATTTGAATTTGCATGGTTTATTGTTTATGCACTAGCTCCTCAAATTAATTACAAAAATACTTGCATTTTTCTCTTTGCGAGAATCTGTACTGTGAAATAGTAGAGAAAAATGGGATTAAGTAGGTCAGTTTTCTTTGGCGAGCTCGTGCGAGGGAATTTTTGCACTGATTTTGACAAACAAGCACTCGTTGGAAAGGTTTTACATCTGGCAACGTTTTGGCAATAATGATTTTATGGCTGTCTTAAAAAATTTTAAGGTAAATCCAATAAAGCGAAAGTACTTTTTTCGATGTTTTTTACATCCGGGGGTGCGATAGGTAACTATACTCGAGGTTAAATTAAACAATGTACGCGACTAGAAAATCACCGCTACAACTTTTATTTGAAGAATATTAATACTGCAGATTATTTAAAAATTAAATTGACGCCATTCAAGTTAGAAAATGAGACGTGGCAAATGATGGGAAAATCACGAAACAGTGAAAGAAAATACTGAAAACATGGAGTATTCGAAAATACATGATAGTACGTCATCAAAACTGAAAAAATGGTAACGAATTTCCCAAAATTCTAGAATTCTATTGCAAAAGTTATGCACGAGCTCAAAAAGTGCGGTTGACTTATACCGACAAGGTATAAGGGTCGGCCAAGTATTAGAAATCCAATGATTGACTTGATTATTTTGACAACAATTAAGTATAATCATGGCTTATAGACTCCTACGTTCGTAAAGCAGTTCGATAATGAACTTAAAATGCAGTTGACATCGCAAACAATTCGGAATTGGATGCCTCAATACGGTTTGAAGGGTACCGTTGTTTTTAAATATCATAAGTTTTGCTAGAAGAATGCGATAAAAAAGACCAACATGGGCTCGAGATCAAGCTTCATGGGCCACAGACATCTAGGAAAGGAAAATTTCGTCGAGCAAGACTAAAACAATGCTTTTGCAATGATTATGATGTTAGACGTAAATAAAGAGTCAACAGGAACTGTGATTGTTTAAGGCATGCGAGTAACCATGACGTAGTTTTACTATTCCATCAACTATACATATTTTTACATTTTATTTAGAAGCATACCAAATAATTTGCCAATTGTACTAGTTATTTGTGGTATCAAGTGAATTTCATAAGCATTATCCAAGTACCTATCAAATTGATTGCTTTTGGGGGATGTTGATTAAAATCGTTGATTTTTTCTTAAATATCGTGTAAGTTTGATAAATTATTGAAAATTCAGAAACAAAATTAGTCTAACGGATGCCTTTTACAAATTCTTTTATAATTAATATAAAGTATAAGAATACAAAGTGCATTTTTAAAATAGAATAAATGTTCGAAAACTTTTCTAACAGCCAAGATCTCATAATTTCAAAAGCATCAACTTTGGAGTTTTAACAATCTTGATGAAGCTTTTCAACATAAAAAAGCGCATTTTTGAAGTAACGATTTTGGTTATTAAATTTCTTGGAAATGATTATAGAGAGTTAACTCTTCAACTAGTAAGAGACTTGGTGTCTTCAGCAAAGTTGTTGATAATGTCACTTGAATATATGAAGGCTACATATATGCAGTATCGAGATATAAAATTTTATAATTTTATAAATATTATATTATTTTATAATTTTATAAATATTATATTATTTATATATAATTTTTCTTAAAGCCACACGGTGTCTCTGGTAGAAAATATTTAGACAAAAAAAATCAGTAAAGATAAACTACTCACTAATCAAAAGCTTAGACGCTACTCTTTCAGCTGAGCATAACTTTGAAATGTTCTATCGGGGGGTCTAGAACATTTATATCTTTTAACATGTGGATGATTAATTTTGTAGGCAATTTTTCAATTTGTAGCTTAAAACACACATCTCCCTTTTAGAAGGTTAAATCAGTGAACACACATTATCAGAGGAACAGACTTGTAACGTTGATGAAAACCTTCGAAGACACTATTTAGCCAGTCTCGCGTTGGTAATTAGGTATCTTGAAATTCGCGAAACAAAACGTTTCCTTCAATTTATTTTTCTTCGAAATATATTGTTGCTCGGGGTTTCTATGTAACTAATGTTACCTTAAAAATTCTGTTCGATGGATTCTTCGAACAATTTTAACTCAATTTGATTTGTTTTCGTTTTTAGTTTCGTTGAAAATTACGAATTTAAACACCATCGAAAGACTCTCCCTCTAGAAGCACATAAGATCAGTGGTCCACATTTAAAAAAAAATTATATTCTCCGCATGATCATTTCATGTTCTGTTTTGTAGTTTGGAAGCAGCAGGGAGTTATCTGTTTCAATGGATTGTGTATTTTTCCAAAGTCGCATTTCTATTATAGGAAATATGGGAAAGTTGATATTTTATAGTGCAATTTATCAAGTATTTCGATTTGATTAATCATTGAAAGAAAGGATTTAAATACATAAAATGAAGGTAAAATGGTCCAAAAATGATATAATTTTGAAAAGAAAAGAGTCGGAATAAAATTCCGGGCAAAAAAACTCGAATAACATAAAATATAAACAAAAACGTATTGAATTTCTAAAAAGTTATTATAACAGGTTTGTAACCCTATATTGGCCCAAAAACTCATCTGTTTAAGTCTTTTCACAACTCGATAGATGCGAAAAACAGGAACGTGTATGAAAATAGTAGTATTTTCAAGGTACAATAATATTTTAGTGAATTGATCGTAAATCCAAAGAGAAAGTATTCAAAATTTCAACCGATTTCGGCAGGTTAATTCACAAAGATAGTTTTATCCCACTAACCATTGAAGAAGGAAGCAGATATTATGCCAACATATGTACTAGCAAACACTGTATTCATTGAAGTAGATATACATAAAAATCACATCTCGATCAAATGAAATGCTCGTTTGTGAAAAAAGTTCTCTAAATTTAAATATTAAACAATACACACATAACAAATTGAATTCAACGAACACAAATACATCATAAAAAAATTTCTGATGCCAATTATTCATAAATGTTCAAAAAAGTTAGTTTCCTAGATCGACGAACAAATGAATAATAGTATCCGTATTAAATATAAACTTAGATATTTGTTTTTCCAAAATAAAAAAGTTTTATACCCTCAGTCTCGTTTAAAAGAGAAGCAAGTTTCGGGATAGTGAGTGTATCAGTTATATTGATTTGTTTGTGGTAATATTGTTCTACCAGAGACAAAAATATACCGTGAAAAATATTATTCAATTTAGAATTTGAATTAACGCAAAATTGGCTAAATGTCGGTCATTGGTGTCGTAATTAACGTAACAAGTCCCGCCTTTTGATACTGTATGTCGAAAGATGCATCCCCCTAAAAGTGAGATATCTTCTGAGAGCTATTCATTGAAACGCAATCTCAAAAATAATCATAATAATGTTAAAAAATTATTGTTGTAAACCCCCCGATAGAACATTTCAAATTTAGTCTCAGATCAAAGAGGGGTATCTAAGCTTTATATTACAGACAACGTGGCCAGTGTTTTCCAATAAATTTTTGTATTGTGAGCTTCAAAGACTACCTTGAATAGAATGTGAATTATATTGTATATACACAAACCTGACATACGTGGGTTGGGTATCGAACCCAGCTGAGCTGCGTACAAGGTAATCAACGGACCAACTGCACTATGTCCGCTTCATTCAATAAAGTTGTTTGAAATATCATCTTCGAAAACATTGCTGAAGACATCAAATCTCGAACTAAATTTGTTTGAAGAGTAAATTTTTTATAATTACTTCTAGGAGGATTGACCGCCAGAATAATTTTATCAGATGAGGTGTTGCTTTACCTTTCTAATGTTCTTCAAAGATTTCGAAATGATGTGATCGTCACCGTAAAAACCTGTTTTAATTCACCTAATGATGCAATTGGGCCGTTCTCATTTATCCAAACCATGATTTAATAGCTGGTTCCGCTTAATACAACATTGTGGACATATCTATCACATTCTTATTACACTTGGTAAGAACGTGCACGACTGCCACGAACTTGATGAGCAACAAGACGACGCTGACACACTTGAAACAAGCTAAAATATAATATTTAATTAGTTTAATCAGCGTGAGTTCAATGTTGGCTTTATGCTAACATATTTTGAAATGCGTGGTTTTGTGGAACGGGCGGGTATGATTAGCGGGGTGGATGAAGGGAATGCGGGTCTGAGGTTAGTCTGAGAGGGGCGGTGGTGAGAGAGGCATGGGGGTGTGAGAGGAAGGAAGGGGAGGGGATGTTAGAACTGAACTGAACGAAATTGAATAGCAGTCAATGTGAGTATTATATCTTTCATTTGAAATCAAGTTTGTTAAAATCGGTTAAGAGTTTGCTTCGAAATAGGCGTGACAATATCTCAGGAACTTTGCGAATTCCCCGGGGGCATCAAGAATCGTCATAGGTGGCCAATGTGATCAAAGCTGCTTTGATTGGTCATCAGTGATATAGAACCGCAAATCCATAGGTTTGTCAGTTTATATGGGAATTTGTCGTGTGACCGCACTCTTTAACCCGTAACTCTGAAATCGGAGGTCCGATCAACTAAAATTTAAAAAGCCTCTTATGGGAGCGTTATATCGCTCATTTGAAACTAGGTTTGAGCAAATCGGTTCAGCCATTCTTAGAAAAGTGAGTGACATTATTTGACACACACATACACACAGACATTTTGCGATCTCGACGAACTGAATCGAATGGTATATGACACTCGGCCCTCCAGGCCTCGGTTGAAACATTGTTTTTTGAAGTGATTACATAGCCCTTCTTTATATGAGAAAGGCAAAAATGTTTTCGACCATTAATATTACTTTTCTTCACTATAAATGCTGAGTTCTCGTATACAGAAATTTATTACACCATTCAATTCAACACTCAATTATACACCATTAATAGCTACTAGCTTGACATATTTTGAATTATTTATTATTCCCAATTTACATGCCCATAAAATCCGATCCTGACCTGCTAAAGACACACAGAAAACGCCATTTTTCACCACTTTCCTTCTACTTTCCAAAATATTATTGTCGTTATAAATCACACTGAGTTTTTGTTTCAACTCTACGCATTCCCAAAAAAATACATTTTTAGCAAATATTGAATTGTATAAAATTTTTCGGGGAACAAGTTTATGGTTATAAACATCAAGCTGCGCTTTACATTCGAATCATTGTCGCTAACCCATATTTCAAAGTATCTCTTCAAAAAAAAGCTCATGATAATTTAACAACTATGGGATCTCGGCTATTTATGAGCTCAGTTACAAAATCCGATTCCCACAATTTCCAAAACTCCCCGTGATGCTTAAAACAACAGGCTCTATATAATAATCAGAAAATATACTTCCAAAATTTTTATTGAGCACTATTTAACTAAATTAGTTAGAATCAATTAAGTAGTTATTTTTTAATTCAAATAATTTGGTTTGGGGGGGGGGGTCCTATGACTGATATCTAGCAGCTGGACACATGAACTGTTATATTTAACGAGATAACAACTTCTTAACCCTCCTGAAGTCGCGCATATGGCCCACTGATCGAGCAGCTGCAGATGCCCTAAGACGATTTCGCTAGTTTTTCAGAGCAGCGTGCACTAGTGCGACTGCCGGAAGGTTAACACACCTTCCAACGCGAAATAAGTGAACCCTTTACTTTTCCATAGCCCTTCCCGAGTTGCAAAAGAACTCGACAATGTTCCTAATTCTCGGACGTAGCACATCAAAGAATCCATTGCCCCTTTTATCAATCGTGTCAGCTTGTCCAGGAATCCATATTCGTGCATTATATGCCACAGCTTATTTGACTTTGACATCTATAATCACATGATGAGTTAGCACGTTGTATTCGCGACATTTTTTATTCAATGTGCAAATTAAAAGAGTAGTTTAATTTTGGTAGATTTAACCAACAGTTAAAGTATCGTATTGTTAGCTCCACGAAAGTCGAAATATCAATCTTAATGGACTTGGCTCGCTACCCACGGTATTCATAAATAAGTCAAATCCCCACAAACCAAACCCCAACCCCAGTCCCTCATTGCAAGCAGAAGCTAATAACTAATCAATGTGAGTTTTATTACATTTCAATGATTCTGAAGAGCCCCTGAAGAGCAACGTGCCAGGACAAATATTTAAACTTTTCAATTAACATTGACAATAAAATGAGACTGGCTCCGCGCTGGTGCCATCCATCGTGTGTTTAGTCTTCATCATCGTCCACCAGACGCTGGCTGGGACAGTTGCAGACTCGCAAAAGAAAAGTTGACTTTTCATACAGGCAGTTCGACTCCCGCTGCTGTGGTTTCTAAAGTGCAACGGCAAAGGGGAAAAGCCTGTTTAAATGGGCTGCTGTCCGGTGGAAAGTACCCGGCCAAGCAAGGGAACAACCAAGCAAAGATGATCTTCTCGTTTTAATTTAATTACTTCGTTTTTCTTGCCGTTCTGCGGAATGGACTCCCGAAGGTTCAATAATATTTTATTTTGCGTTTATCAATCTCGAAAATTTATTTATAATGTACTTTTAGCAGTTAATTAATTAGTTTAATGTCTCGTCCGGAGGACGCTGCTTGGAGTGACGAGTCGCAAAGTCCAGGTTTGTGGTACCGGGTGGCACCGAGTAAGATAGTATTAAATTTTATGGTTCCACTTAGCAGCGCGGGCACACTGGCGTCGAAGGATCAGCCAGCAGCTACGAGCCGAGTCGATGGCGTCGGAGCAGCGATTATTGTGACGCCTTGCGCTATGTCAATAATTTGCATTAAAATAGTTTCCGGCTGCTAGGCTGCAGCTCGTCAATCTGAGCTGAGCAAGCGCGTGTTGAGTCAGAGCAAATGACGTCTGGCTCTGGGGATAGTTATCTAGAACAAAAAAAGTTCAGCTTACAGTGTAGAATAATGCAAAAATCTGAGAATCAATTGAAGCGCGTCAGATTCAACGGGACAGTAAATGTGCACCGATGAATATTTCTTCTGACCAACTACGAGAGCATGACACCATCAAGATTTATGAGAGTGAAATTCTATGGCTTGTGCACTGCCAGATCGTGACAAATTGTTCTTGTTTCCGGACAATTGACAAATTTATGCGTTGCTTATGTGACAATTGCGCAAGCAGACTCGCGCAGTGATTAAAGGCGGCTGCTTTTGAATACATATATGTACAGAATCGTATAAGACAGGGTTCCATTTCTTCGGAACAAAGATTACGTCCAAGCAATATTTGGGATTGTATGGATGACTCGTGGGATTTACATGTGAATACGCACCTTTCCACTGTGAATTTTGCATCAGAACATTTGCACGTAAAGCGTTATTAAGGGGGGTGACTGGTGTACACACTCAACTTCTTCTGCCGAATCTCAGCATTTTTTGCGACCATTACCGAGATTTGAACAGCCGCGCTCAGCAAATTTGTTTTCCGCAAAGATCTCAGTAAAAGCTACAATTGCAAACAAATGAAACTTTTCCGAGATATCAATATAAACATTTACTGATTACTCGGCTGGGCGGGAAATTGCCGAGCTGAACTAACTGGGGATGAATGAGTTAGGAGGGATTGAAAGGAGACACCCGTGAAGATCTTTTAACAGATCATCCTTCAGCGCAATTGAAAAGTGACCTTTCTCCAACCTTGCTTGCACTCGATAAGAGACTCGAAGAATCTATACAATGAACCGAAGCATTGTTGAAGAAAGCACCTCCGTAGTTGTGCTTCTATTCTTTGATTTTGACCAATTTGTTTCCCAATTTTAAGGATTTAGAAGGAGCAAATCCAAAAAAGGAACTACACGCATCAACAGTTTCATCAAGCCGAGTGAGAATTTACAATCTAGAAAAGTCCATACAGTTAAATCCAATTTTTCTACCACTTATTCAAAATTGAATTATCGCGCAGTATAACCACAAGAGGTTGCTACATCTAGGCGTTCAAAATTCATCGATTTGATTGATGATGTAGATGTATGTCTTGCAAATATCATCACAACCTACAATTCTTTACTTGCGGAAAACACTAGAACGGTCTCCAAAACTTTTAAATGTAAAGGCGTTTTTTGCCCCTGGATCAATTTCGATTTGTGGACACTGATTAAAATCAAAAGTAATTATCTGAAACGAGTAAAAAATAATCCCAATGATGAAAACTTCAAAGCTCTTCTGCAACACATAACTAAAAAAGTTAATGTAATGAAAAAGCGGTGCAAAAAGGCCTACTTTGAAAACCTTCTATCCAACACAACTCATTCAAAACTTTGGAAAAATATTAATACCATTTTTGGTCGTTCAAAGTCGGATGTTCCCATCAGCCTAATTTGCAATGAAATCAGAGTCACTGAGACTAAATAAGTATGTATTGTTTTCAACGAATATTTCTCTAGTATTGGCAAAAATTTGGCTGACAATATTCCAACGAGTCCTAACTCAAATCCTATTACAAATATACAAGACGTCCAAGAAACAATCTTCTTGCGTCCTGCAACCATAAACGAAGTGATTAAAGACCTTGAAAAAAATAACAGTTGTGGTCCTGATAAGATTCCCGCTAGTGTTCTTAAGAGTAACTGTACCACGTTTGCAAACATCCTAACCAAAGCTTTTAATTTAATAATTCAAACCGGCAGGTACCCAGACTGTTTAAAAATAGACCTAGTAATTCCAATTTTCAAAGCTGGTGATCCAAACCAACCTTGCAACTATAGACCAATTTCAACATTGTGCGTTTTCAATAAAATTCTTGAGAAATTGCTCATCACTCGACTACTCGAGTTTTTGAACAAACACAACATAATTTACAACTACCAGTATGGGTTCAGACAGGGCTGCAGCACTTTAATTGCAATGACCGAACTATTTGACTCCATCATTAGTCAAATTGATAGCAAAAGAATTGTTGGTGCCCTTTTTCTGGACTTAAAAAAAGCATTCGATACTCTGGATCACTCAATCCTGCTTAAGAAGTTAGAATGCTATGGTATCAGGGGATTAGCAAATCATATTATTCGTAGCTATCTGTCGTATAGGAACCAATTCGTATCTATTGGAGACTCGTGTAGCTCTTATAGACCAATAGAAATAGGAGTGCCCCAAGGCAGTAATATTGGGCCACTGTTATTTTTATTGTATATCAATGACCTAGGTAGACTTGGGTTAAAAGGGACTCCTCGTCTTTTCGCTGATGACACAGCGTTGTTCTACCCGAACAACAACTGCCTGGATATTGTACGCGACATTGAATCGGATTTAAAAACACTAACGACGTATTTCAACGAAAACCTTCTTTCCTTGAACCTATCAAAAACTAAATATATGCTGTTTCGTTCATCTAGAAGAGCTATAGGCGTGCATCCAGACACAAGAATGGGACAGTCTGTAATTCAGGAAACTACCTGCTTCAAATATTTAGGACTTCACTTAGACCCCACACTCTCCTGGATTGAGCATATAACATCTATAGAGAGAAAAGTTGCATCGTTATGTGGGGCTATGCGTAAAGTATGCTCTTTTGTTTTCCCCAGCATGTACTTCTAAAATTTTATTATGCGCACATCCACTCATTGCTGGACTACCTTGTATCTGTGTGGGGCCGTGCCAGTATTTCGAATCTGAAAAGGCTACAAACGCTTCAAAACAGATGTCTTAAAATTATTTATAAAAAACCAATTATGTACCCTACTATTTTGTTATACAATAATAATGCCCATAACATTTTACCTTTGCTTGGGTTGACTAACTACCAAACAATAATATACATCCACAATGCTTTCCATTATACTATTGCTCATAATAATCTAGAATTTACAACAGGCATTCGAGCTCACAGCACTAGACAAGCCAATCATTAATTATACTCCAGAGTATCCACGAACCTTGCAACTCAACTCATGCATAATACAGTCAGAGCAGAAAGTTACATGTAACACCTCTTCTCTGCCAGATCATGCAAATGTTGAATGAATTGCTTCAAATTTATGCTTTTTAAACAGTGCTTCGATTCGGTGCCTCTCAAATTGATATCTGAGCTGCCTCAAATTATGTGGTGGGTATTTTCATTACTGCCAATTATGAGTGGAAACCCATTTCTGCCACAATATGATACAACCATTTTGAAATAATCAGAAGGTGATAATTCATTATGCGGTGAATATGGAATAGACGTGTATTCTGTTTATGTTATCAACATGTTGACTGTGACAGCACAAATATCAAGAGTTTGAGTTCGGATGAAAGATATGCGTCGGCAGCGCTATGTACAAGTTTACATGCACGGGTCATTCAACGTGGATTTGTCATGCCATTTTGTTGAAAGCTACGAAGCCGGGTTAAGTAGCTTTCCAACGTAGAAGTTTCCTACGTGGAAATACGGTTCTTGAACCTACGAAAGCTTTTGCTTCCTGCAAAAGGCGGGATAGATTCATAGTTGCTGTACGTCTATGCTGAAGAATAATTTGAGCTACTCGAACCATGGTCGATCAGAGTAATGCACATTTCATCACCAGCACTTATTATACAGCTACTAGAAGCTACCAAACACGTTGGCTTATAATCGCCTATAGCAAACCCCGAAGTGGGCAATAGTGACATGACCATCATTTGAATCTCATGATTTGCGAAGAAACAGACGTCCACTGCGTTAGAGATTTGCTTAACACAGCAAGCTCCCACGACACTCCATGCGCGACTGGCATATTTTAATCACGCCAGCCATTCAGTCCTCGGTATGGAAAAACGCTTCAACTCGAGGACTGCTGTTTTCAGTCGCCTGTTATGACATGGGATCTGGAACCCAGTCGATCAATTCTTGGCTGAGATACTTCAAGCCGCCGGATGCCACACGGCCTCTAGGCTGGTTTAGCCAGGAGAAAGATAATAGACTGTTAACAACCTCCTAGTGGACCACTGCCACATCTGTTGTTAGTTACCTCTTACGACATAGGAACAAAAACCAGTGGGAACAATTGTCGGCTGAAATACTTAGAGAGATTTCAGGCCACCGGATACTACACGGCACTTACTACACCTTGGATAGCTGCATATAACTCAGTTCCGAACACTTCTAAGCGCAAGCGTGAAGGTGATCCGCTCAAAACAAAAATCACTGATATGCGTGGAGTCAAAGACTCGTTTAAAACGATAAAGACAGTTTCAGCAACGGAGGAGTTATATAGGAGCTACCTGTCAATATTCGATCCCATCATGACGGATGATGAAGCTTCTACCCTTTTGAAAGATTGCCTGAGGGAGGATCTGTAACCGAGAGTAGTTCGTCTAATTCCTAACGATAAGGATGTCTAATTCATTCAGGAATAAAATTCTGTCCTAGAACACTTGACCGGAAAACATCTACGAATTCTATGAATTTGTGAATAATTATCTAGAAATTTGAACGGCTTTTTTACAGTCCTTAGTGGATTAAAACGATTTGTTTGCTTTTAAATCCCAACGTTTCGACGCCTTGTTTGCGCCTTCTTCAGGGGAGACTATATTGCGGAGTAACAGAGTAGACGAATTTTACATTTAACAATTAAAATAAAATATTACAAGAACTTACAAAAACTGATTATCGTTCCTCGTTAATATCACTGACATGTAAGTTAGGGCATTGCAAAAAAAACTTTTTTTTGAATTCTCAAAGGCCCCCCTCTCATATTGTGACAAATGTCAAAGTAAGCTCAGATGCCAAATTTCACATCATTTGGACAATTTTAGACCCCCGCCCACTTCGCTTGAAATTTTTTGAAATTGGTTCTATGGGAAAATATGGAGGAAAAATACATTAAATGCTATAACTTTTAAAGTAGCAATCAGAAAATTAAAATTTATACCTCTTTTGGAAGGAAATAATCTTGGTATTTGAATGGAGATATATTTGTTTCTAGAAAAAATACGAGAAAGTGGGGTACTGGGTCATTTTGACCCCAAAATCCCCTATTTTTAATGATTTTTCTGCTCCGTGATGAAAATCATACATATTTTGTAGTTTTTCTAATGTAAAAAAATCTCAGAAATCTAACGGAACCCTTTTGACCTTAGTCCGAATACGAGAAGTTGGGGTTAAATGGCCTTTTGACATAATTACTAACCTTCATCATTTTCTCGTGAATATATCTCTATTATTCTTCACTCAATTTTCATAAACTATACCTTGTTGAACGTGGAAAATCCTTAGGATTATAACAAAAATAGATTCGTTACCGGTAAAATTCAGGAACATCAAATTATCTGACATATAGTGTCGATTTCACATTTTTATCATAAAATCGCACATATTAACTCCATTTAACAACAAAATTCTTATTTAATTTACTACTTTTAGTGTAAAATATGCTTAGGGATCACATGAGAAAAGTTCCATTCCTGGAAAAATAGGGGAAGTTGAGGTATTATGACAAATAATGAAAAAAATAGATTTGTCGAGTAAATATCAAAAAGTTTGATGTTTCTGAATTTTACCTTTAACGTTTTTATTTTTGTTTTATTCCTCAGAATTTTACACGTTCAATAAGTTACATTTTATGAAAATTGATTGAAGAATAATAGAGATATATGCATGAGAAAATGATAAAATTTAATATGACTGACAAAAAGCCCTATAACCCCAACTTCTCGTATTCGAACTAAGATCAAAATGGTTCCGTTCGATTTCTGAGATTTTTTCACATTAGAAAAACTACAAAATATGTATGATTTGCATCACGGAGCAGAAAAATCATTAAAAATAGGGGATTTTGGGGTCAAAATGAGCCAGTACCCCACTTTCCCGTATTTTTCAAGAAACAAATATCTCTTCATTCAAATACTTAGATTATTTCCGTTCAAAAGAGGTATAAATTGTAATTTTCTGATTGCTACTTCGAAAGTTATAGCATTTAATGTATTTTTCCTCCATATTTTCCCATAGAACCAATTTCAAAAAATTTCAAGCGAAGTGGGCGGGGGTCTAAAATTGTCCAAATGATGTGAAATTTGGCATCTGAGCTTACTTTGACATTTGTCACAATATGAGAGGGGGGGCCTTTGAGAATTCAAAAAAAAGTTTTTTTTGCAATGCCCTAATGTAAGTGTATGGTCAATATATGGGGATTTTGCTTCTGGCACAAACGCTACAAATAATACACAATAAATTTAACGAGCTACACACAAACTTTGACTAACTATTTAAACTGAATCTGGACTTACTGCAATAACGATGAATTTACACATTTGGTTAAATATTCTTTGGCTATGATCGATCTTGTTTAGAGCAGACGTACAAAATGGGTGAAATATAGTTCTGTGTAGAAAGTGAAATGTTTCAGTGCTGGTGTGGAATTGTTTCAAATAGAGCTTATGGTGGACTTTTTGCGGGCGAAATAATTATTTGTGGTGTGTAATATAGCTTAAAACTTACAAAGAGATTAAACGAGACCCAACATCAACCTTTCAAACAAAGAACAATAACATTGTAACACGATTAGCAAATCTAAAACTCATTGACTCGAAAACGGCAACACAATTGCGCGTCTACAATGCCATATGTCCAAGAATCTATGGCCAACCAAAGGCTCACAAGGACAGTCTACCATTAAGACCAGTAGTCCCCAATGTCACCGCTCCTACCTACCACCTGGCCAAATACATAGCAAGCATACTGAAGGAAGCAACAACCAGCAAATACAACATTAAAAATTCGTTTGAATTCTGCCAAACCGTAAACAGTATAACATTACCTCCCAACTACATTATGATTTCATTAGATGTGGTATCGCTGTTCACCAACATTCCCGCACATCTTGTTAGTAAAAATATCATAGAGCGATGGCCAGATATAAGGGAAAAAACAACCATAAACTTAGACTTATTCCTCGAAATCGTAAACTTCCTTATGGAAACCAGCTACTTTTGCTACCAAAACAAATTTTATCAACAAAAATTTGGCACCGCAATGGGCAGTCCTCTATCGCCGATTCTTGCCGACATCGTATTAGACAGCATCAAGTATACTACAGTTAAAACATTCAGTTTCACAATTCCAGTCTTAGGCAAATATGTCGATGATCTGTTTCTCGCTATTCCGAAGGACAAAGCCCAAATTGTTTTGGAACAGTTCAATAAACAGGAAGAACACCTACAATTCACCGCAGAAATAGAACAGAACAGCCGCCTACCCTATCTTGACATGGTAGTTGTTCGTAAGGCAGATCAATCACTCAGAACAGAATGGTATTCCAAACCCATATCATCCGGCCGTTTACTCAACTTCCACTCATTCCACCAGCTCAGATACAAAATCAACGTAGCAAACAACTACATTCATCGAGTGTATGCTTTGTCAACAAATCACGACCGAGAAACACTAAAAGGAATTATTTTCCAAAACCTACACGCAAACGACTATCCCAAAACTCTCATTAACAACCTCTTGCAACAGTATTTTAAAAAACAGCGAAGGAGCACCCAACCAGCACATCGGGTGTTGGCGGACTCACCACCTGCAACATTAGCCCCGCCAGACAGTGATCCAGGAACCACACTAAACACTACCTACCGATCCATAATCAGCATTCACGGACTGACACAACGCATCATCAGCATTTTCAAGCATGACTACAGCTCTTTAAGATTAGCCAGCAGACAAATACACACCGTAGGATCACTTCACAGCAAAGTTAAAGACCCGATTCATACCATGCAGCAACATAATGTGGTCTACAAGATTCCCTGTTATAGCTGCCCAGGTGTGTATATTGGTATGACAAAGAACTTGTTAAAAAGTAGATTATCCGGCCATAAGTCCAACGTAAACAAACTCGATAATTTGATACAAGATCAGACCACCACAACAGATAGCCGAGTGGCCTCTCTCGGAGCACAAACAGCTTTAATAGAACATTGTATGCAATACCAGCATAGGTTCGCATTTGAGAAGACCACGATAGTAGATCGCACATTCCGTTCATCGTCTCTCCCATATTTAGAAATGTGTCACATTACTAATACACCCCATACCGTCAACAGTCGCTCAGATGTAGACAATCTTAGCGTCATATACGCAGCTATATTACACACCACAAAGAATTATTTCGCCCGCAAAAAGTCCACCATAAGCTCTATTTGAAACAATTCCACACCAGCACTGAAACATTTCACTTTCTACACAGAACTATATTTCACCCATTTTGTACGTCTGCTCTAAACAAGATCGATCATAGTCAAAGAATATTTAACCAAATGTGTAAATTCATCGTTATTGCAGTAAGTCCAGATTCAGTTTAAATAGTTAGTCAAAGTTTGTGTGTAGCTCGTTAAATTTATTGTGTATTATTTGTAGCGTTTGTGCCAGAAGCAAAATCCCCATATATTGACCATACACTTACATGTCAGTGATATTAACGAGGAACGATAATCAGTTTTTGTAAGTTCTTGTAATATTTTATTTTAATTGTTAAATGTAAAATTCGTCTACTCTGTTACTCCGCAATATAGTCTCCCCTGAAGAAGGCGCAAACAAGGCGTCGAAACGTTGGGATTTAAAAGCAAACAAATCGTTTTAATCCACTAAGGACTGTAAAAAAGCCGTTCAAATTTCTAGATAACAATAATCCAGTCGAAAGTCCACAAAATTTGTGAATAATTCAACAATTACACAACCAATTATCAGGATTGCTGCGAAGAGGAAAAATTAGCCTCTCTAACTTCATTTCACTCGACGATCAACATCTAACGAATCGAGATCTTCTGTTGTGTCAGATAACATGGCATCGTTTCATCCAAACACATTTTCACTGCCATCGCCAAAACTGGCATAATTTCACTGCCATCACCGAGACTGCATCAATAACCTCATGATGCGCTGCCCTCCCCCGGACGCCCATTATTCAGTGCTACGGAAACTCCCGAGCTCTCTGACGTAGTCGTTTTACCAGCCAATGACGAGTACGGTCATCCCTGTCCTGCAATTGGCTGTCGTGAAGGGATCTTTTGAACTCTCTTCTCAGGTGTGTATTTTGCATTTCGTCATAGTTTGCTTCCTGAAAATCGCTTGATTTCTAGCCATCGCACAGTGGCACCTCTCCATACAAAGTTGTGACAAAATTATAAAAATTGATTTATGTGGCTAAAAACTGGGCCTTTAACTAATTTTGGGTCGCTGAATCCATTTCTGCAATTGAAATTCCATAATTCTTTTTTCGACTACTTTTATGTAAATCCATTTGAAGGCGTTGGTCGTTAAAGGGTTAATATACACTTAAAAATAGTAGCCAATCACATCGGATGGCAAAAATGGTTGATAAAACTAGTAAAAATCAATATTTTTTCAGTAATATGATGTTGTTTAGGCAACCAATTTGTAAGAAGATTTATGAGCTACAGGGCGTCTCCATATGGATATTTTCAAAAACAGATATAACAACTACGGCGCAAAAATGCGCAATATGAGGCCTATATATCTTAAAACTACACTAAATTTTGAGTTAGACTCATGATAAGTGTCCCAATTGATTCTTCTAGATGCAAAATAATGGTAAATGATATCTGTGCGAAATGCTTACATCTATAGTTTTGCATATTCCTTTTTCCTTCCAAAGAACTCAAAACTACCCCATTCGACCATGTAGTTCTTGAGATATCGCAAGTTCGACGGTACGAACTTCTGATGAATTTAATTGAAGAGAAATTCTCGACATCACTTGCTTCAAACACATGTTAAAAATTCATTTTTCATCCGATTATCGCAAAATTTTGAGATAACTTTATTAAAACTAAGAAAAAACTAGCATAAATATTTATAAAACAATTACAAGACATTGATTTTGGCAGTTTTATCACTCGTCGTGCCACTGTGCATCGGGTACAAAACTTTCGTACAAGATGCAGCTATTTGACTGAAGTATAATTTGACTGATTTGCCGATTCTGCATCAACCACCTCACGCTACGCTGCCATCACTGAAACGCCTGGTATATGGTACTACCTAGAGCCCTCCGACGCAGTCACACAACCAGCGACCTACCTTGTCTATCCGTTCAAACTGCTAATCTTAAGTCTGGCGGTTTTTTGTTCGTCTTCTATCAAAATTTTTGGGGGAATGAACTCAAAATTTTTTGCTGGGCCTCTATTGTTGCGATTACTACGTTATTGTCCTTACAGAAACCTGGCTACGCGCTGACATGCATAGCTCAGAAAGTTCCATGAACTACAAAGTTTTGTTTGCAACTCTTCTCCTAGTCGCTGTGGCTGCGTTCTAATAGCGCTTAACCCTCCGGAGGTCGCATAAAAGGCTCACTGAACTAACATCAGCCGGAAATCGGAAATCAGCCCCAGTAAGACTTCCCTGACTAGTAACGATGATCACGGGTCAATACGTACTGAAAATTCGCCGCGCCTGTTTTTATGAATCTAATTTCAAGTTCCATTATTGCTAACAAACCCGTGCATCAGGTCAACGATCCTTTGAATTTCCCTTCAACGTTCAATATTATCGATCGTATACGTGTATTTCACAAACAATCCGATTTGGAAAATATGAAATACTTTCCTTGATTTATAACGACTCGAGCTATCATAACGCTTTGTCTGTACAACGTGTCACTCGGTAGTTTAACCTAATAAATATATCGTAGAGAAGGAATAGCATTTTTTTCTGAATACTGTCGCAATAAATAGTAGTGAGTTCAAATTGCTTTTGTTTGGAAAACATGGAATACTCTCGGTAGCCGGCTACCCAAAGTTTAAAAGGAACCAAAAACTAAATAAGATCTTTTCTTTTTCGAGTGATCGTGTACTCAAAAACCAACTAAACTACTACCTAATTAACCAAGCTTTACAAGTTGCAAGAATTGGTATGAATTCCTACTTAACATGATGAAGTCAGTGTGCAATCCGCCAAAATCATCATTACAACGCAACGCAATGCGTTTAAGAAAATTGAGCAAGCTATTTTCGTGATCTGGCCCTAAAATTTCTCCCAGCGTCATGTTGTTAAAAAAACCTATCTCTGTTCTGTTGATAGCACCGACAGGTCCACTCCACAGCACTAAGGGACCATTCATAAATTACGTAACGCAAAAATTGTCCAAAATTGATCCCCCTCCCCTTATGTAACAAATTGTCACAAATTTTTCCATCCCCCCTCCCCTGTTACGTAACGTAATTCCAAGAAAAAATTTTTTTCTTCGATGAAAACATGTTACGTAACAATCTAGTTAACACCCCCTCCCCCCTATGTCACAACTTGTCACAACTTGTC
Source organism: Topomyia yanbarensis (assembly GCF_030247195.1). Lineage (NCBI taxonomy): Eukaryota > Metazoa > Arthropoda > Insecta > Diptera > Culicidae > Topomyia > Topomyia yanbarensis. The sequence continues at coordinate 102,768,137 of NC_080672.1, read as the reverse complement.
ACAACTTGTCGTACACCCCCCCCCCCCCCCCTAAAAGTGCTGCGTAATTTATGAATGGTCCCTAAGGCTTCTCCTTCCGGTCGAATAAATACTAGTGATTGAGCTGTGCCCAATCTGAAGTCCGATGGGGCAGAAATCAGACAGCTTGGCTTGTCGAAGTAGTAGTTTGGTGAAATTGTTCAAATCTATGGCACATTGTTGCATTCTTTCGGCCTTCTCCAGCTAGACGATCTGCTTTCTCGTTCTCATCAATGACGAAGCTGGGCACTAGAGTGGGACACGGTTATATGAAAAAATAAAATTTCGATCCGAGTGACTGTTTGGGTTCCATTTAGGTACCAGAACGACTCTGCAAATTTTAAGCTCGGTCGGTGAAACTATATTTTTGCGCCCACGGTTTAAAGTTTTCATGGGATTTCGCATGGGAAAATGGTTTTTTGCAAAATAATTCTTTCGAAAGTTATCCGTTACCTTCTAAAAATAAAATAAAGAGGTCTAATTTTGATAGTAAATTTATCAAGGAAACAAAGTCTCAAAGACTGCGGGGCTTATGCTTGTGGAAAAAGTTATTAGTCAAAAATCGATTGATGCCCTGAAGATCGATAAAAATTTCAATTTTTATAGCATCACTGCTGCTGACGGTAGAATTATATGCAAAATTTTTAACTTACTCTTACTATGTACAAAGGAAGTCTCAATTTATCCCTCAAAACTCTTGTGAAGTGACCAAACAGTTCCGATTACTGATTTGGGCACATTAAGAGAAGATCAAAACAAAATAGCATATAGTTAAACAACCAGCAGCAGCGGTGCTAGAAAAAATGAATAGGGGAGCTCGGGGCTAGCTGGCGGTTGGGGCAAGTTGGCGGAATCCCCTTTTCTCCGTTGCCATTAGACATAAACGCTGCCTCTCGTTGTGTACCTCAAGTAATGTGAAACGCATCATCCAATGTGTTTTTATTGCAAAACATTTTGTTTTGTAGAAGTTGTGGGCGAAATTGTGTTTTCGAGTTGTAAATTTTCTTAATTTTAAATATTTGGTGTTATTTTTTTTTTTTTCATAAAACGTTTATTTGACACGGCATTCGCAAAAGCTTTTTTACGCCGGGGTCTTTTTTTACATAACATGTTACAAAAGTTCTTAAGACTATCACGTTATAATAAAAATGACTGAGGATAATCATCATTTTGAATATTTTTTATTTATACTCTATTTTCTTGAATTTCATTGTAAACCTATTTTTTTTTTATTCATTTCGTTTATTTGATAGGCACAAATGCGTTAGCTTGGCGGTGCCAAATGCTTATGTTTTTACATTTTGGATATCTTAAAACTAGGAGGTTACAATGTTGAAATATTTTTTTTACAAAGGAAAAAAAAAGTTTACAGCTATCTTAAGACTAGAAATAAGATTCAATATACAAGAGAGGGCCAAAAGATTTTTTTATGAAAATATTTAAAACAAGGGATTCACTTTGATATACAAGAGGGGAGTAATAGTATTTTACGAAATATTTCACGGTTATCTTAAAACTAACAATATAGTTTAGTACACAAAAGGGGAAACAAATATTTATGAGAAACTTCACAGAAATCTTAAAACTAGGGATTCAATTCTATTTACAAGATGGAGGACAAGAGTTTCAATAAAGAGTAAAAATTATAGCTATCTTAAAACTAGGAATACAGAATACTAATTTGAATTTTTTAACTAAAACTTATGCTTGGTCAAGATATTCAGAGGGTGGCTTATTTCCGCATCAGTGTAGCAGCAGTTGTATCAAAGACAGGGGAGAGACAGGGAAAGAAGAGCAAAACTTGCAACTTTCGCTCGAACGGGGGGGGGGGGGAGGGGGATCAGCGAAACAAATTTGCGCCTCAGTCTAGTAAGTCGTCGAGTACCGGATTGGCGGATGGTATTCTTCGGATCCGCGGGGAATCCTTCAAAAGTCATCGGACCGCGAGTCGCTCTCGCTTCAGTTTCCTTCTATGCAGGCGTAGTGGTAAGGGCGACGGCGGTTACATAGTGGCACTCTGGAGCTGATTGGTTCCACAAGGCAGGAGGAAACTCTAAAAACGAGAAATAAAAAGAGAGGGGCTAAATTGGGATATTTATCGTTTTTATGAAGGTATAAATAAGGGACATATAGGGGAAATCACGAGTTGCCAGCATATCTCGGACTGGTACATTGGGTGGTCTACTTCGGGCCCGAAGGGATTCCTTTAACTGAGACCTGGCGTCACAATACCCGGCGCATACCCAGACAACGTGTTCGATGTCGTGATAGCCCTCGTCACAAGCGCACAGACTACTCTCCGCAAGCCCAATACGCCGCAAATGCGCATCCATGGTGTAGTGATTGGACATAAGTCGGGACATTACGCGAATAAAATCCCGACCCACATCCATCCCCCCGAACCAAGGCTTCGTTGATACCTTTGGGATAATCGAATGTAGCCATCGTCCAAGTTCCCCGTTGCTCCACGAGGTTTGCCAACTGTTGAGCGTCCTCTGACGACAAATACTAAAAAATTCGTTGAAGCAGATTGGTCTTTCGTATATGTCACCATTTAATGCGCCCACCTTTGCTAATGAGTCGGCCTTTTCATTGCCCGGGATAGAACAATGAGAGGGGACCCAAACAAAGGTAATCTGATAAGATTTTCAGATAACGTACACAAGGACTCCTGTATCATCACCAGAAAATACGGGAGTTGCTTTTTAGGCTTCACCGCACGAAGAGCCTCGATAGAGCTGAGGCTGTCCGAAACGATGAAGTAGTGATCTGTGGGCAGAGTGTCGATGATCCCAAGGGTGTACTGAATTGCAGCTAACTCTGCGACGTAAACTGAAGCAGGATCATTGAGCTTGAATGAAGCGGTGATAGTATTTTTTTTTTTTTTTCAATTCGTTTATTTGGTAAGGCAGGTTTGCGTTAGCTTAAAGGTGCCAATTTTGTTTTGTTTTACATTTTAAATTACTTAAAACTAGGGGCTTACATATTGATTTTTGAAATTAAACTAAGGCTAATTTATAGCTATACATATACACAAGGGGGTAGTATAATTTTCGTAAGATTAGAGGGGTCATTTAGTCTTTATGGCAATATGGTTTGACATTTTTAGCAATGAGATTATTGGAGCAAATAATGTTTAACTAAGGGGGAAAATTTTTACGACTATCTTAAAAGTAGAAATAATTAGAGGGCGTGATTAAATTTTGTAAAGATTCGGAGACATTTATTAGAGTTATTTTATGTGGTAGTAGAGTTGGGCATTTTCAACGAGATCATATAATATAATAGTTAAAACTAGAAAAGGCAAGAAGAGCTAAATGCTTCATGAAGATATTTGGGGGGGGAAGGGGTGTTACTTCTGTGTATAAGAGTCAGGGGAAGTAGGGTGGACAAACATGGCAGGGGGAGAACATTATTTCAGTTTCAGACTTCGGGAGATCAACGGATGGATTACAGAATCAGGGTGGTCTTCATCAGGAAGAATCATGTACTGGGACGCCGGGTGGTCGTTCTCGAGATGGCAGGGGTTTCTCCAGACGATTTCGTAGTGCGGCTCAGATGTTGATCGGCTACATTTCGAGTTGTGCGTGTGATGTTCGTGCTTTAGGTCCCGTGTTTGTTGGCTCATTCGACAAGGATGTTTTGTGTCGCCTTGGAGTCGCATCAAACCATCGTGGGTGTATGGTACAGGTGGAAGAGAGCGCTTCTGAGAATGATAAGGAAAAAGGGGCAGTTAAAGTTGGATATTGATGGTTTTTATGAAGGTGTATATAAGGGACATATAGAGGACATCGCGGCTTGCCAACACATCTCGAACCGGGACGTTGGGTGGTCTTCCTCGGGCCCGGAGGGTGTCCATAAGCCGAGACCTGGCGGAACTGTACTCGGTGCACGCCCAGACTATGTGCTCTATATCGTGATAACCGTCGCCACAAGCGCAGATACCACTCTCCACGAGCCCAATACGTCGGAGATGTGCATCCAGCGTGTAATGGTTCGCCATGAGTCGGGACATCACACGAATGAAGTCACGACCCACATCCATCCCCTTGAACCAAGGTTTCGTCGATACCTTAGGGACTATCGAATGTAGCCACCTTCCTAGCTCCCCATTGCTCCACGAGGTTTGCCAACTTTCGAGGGTTCTCTGATGAGTAATACTGAAAAATTCGTGGAAGCAAATTGGTCTTTCAAAAACGTCACCTTCAATGGCACCCACCTTAGCTAAGGAGTCCGCCTTCTCATTGCCCGGAATGGAGCAATGAGAAGGGACCCACACCAAGGTAATCTGGAAAGATTTGTCAGATAAAGCACTCAGTAGCTCCCGTATTTTCCCCAAAAAATACGAGGAATGCTTTCCATATTTCATCGAGCGAATAGCGTCAATAGAACTCAGACTATCCGAGACGATGAAGTAATGGTCTGCGGGTAATGTGTCAATGACTCCAAGGGTATACTGAATAGCAGCTAGTTCTGCGGCGTAAACTGAAGCAGGGTCACTGAGTTTGTAGGAGGCGGTGAACTTTTGATTGAAAATACCGAAGCCAGTGGACCCTTCGAGGTTTGATCCGTCAGTATAAAACATCTTAGAACAGTCGACTTCTCGGAATTTATTATAAAAAATATTTGGAACCACTTGTGGGCGTATATGGTCCGGAATTCCAATAATCTCATCTTTCATGGATGTGTCGAAGAAAACAGTAGATTCAGAAGTATTTATGAAATGCACACGGTTGGGATTGTAAGAAGAAGGATTAATATTTTGCGCCATGTAGTCAAAGTACAGGGACATAAAACGGGTCTGAGAATTGAGCTCAACAAGCCTTTCGAAATTTTCAATCACCAACGGGTTCAAGATATCGCATCGAATGAGCAATCGATATGAGAGTTCCCAAAATCGATTTTTCAGCGGGAGAACGCCCGACAGGACTTCGAGACTCATCGTATGGGTCGACTGCATGCACCCTAAGGCGATACGCAAACAACGATACTGAATTCTTTCGAGTTTGATGAAATGTATGTTCACGGCGGATCGAAAGCAGAAGCATCCGTATTCCAGTACCGACAGTATCGTTGTTTGATACAACCTAATTAGGTCTCCTGGGTGGGCACCCCACCACGTTCCGGTTATTGTACGAAGAAAGTTGATCCTTTGCTGGCATTTCTGTTTCAGATACCGAATATGGCATCCCCAAGTACCTTTCGAGTCGAACCAGACCCCTAGATATTTTACTGTGAAGACCTGAGCTATAGTTTGACCCATTAATAGAAGCTGTAGTTGTGCTGGTTCACGCTTCCTAGAAAATACAACTAGCTCAGTTTTCTCCGTGGAGAATTCGATACCCAGCTTAATAGCCCATGCAGACAAATTGTCCAAGGTATTCTGTAATGGTCCTTGTAGATCGACAGCTTTGGGTCCCGTAACAGACACCACGCCATCGTCTGCAAGTTGTCTTAACGTGCAGGAATTGTCAAGACATTCATCAATGTCGTTGACGTAGAAATTGTATAACAGGGGGCTTAGACATGAGCCCTGGGGAAGGCCCATGTAGCTAAATCGTGATGTCGATAAGTCACCATGCGAAAAATGCATGTGCTTTTCCGACAACAAGTTTAGTAAAAAGTTGTTTAAAGTCGCTGAAAGACCATGCTGGTGCAGCTTCTCTGAAAGAATGTTGATAGAAACTGAATCAAAAGCCCCCTTTATATCTAGGAACACTGATGCCATCTGCTCTTTACTAGCATAGGCCATTTGAATTTCGGTTGAGAGCAACGCAAGACAATCATTCGTCCCTTTGCCTTTGCGAAAGCCAAATTGTGTATCTGACAGTAAGCCATTTGCTTCGACCCAATTGTCGAGGCGGGATAGGATCATTTTCTTGAACAACTTCCGGATACAAGATAGCATTGCGATCGGTCGATACGAATTGTGGTCGGAGGCTGGTTTTCCTGGTTTTTGGATGGCGATGACCTTCACTTGCCTCCAATCGTATGGGACAATGTTAGCCTCAAGAAACTTATTAAATAAGTTCAACAAGCGTCTCTTGGCAGAGTCTGGCAGATTCTTCAACAAGTTGAATTTGATTCTGTCTGGCCCTGGAGCTTTATTGTTACACGACAAGAGAGCAAGTGAGAACTCCACCATCGAAAAAGGTGTTTCGTTCGCGTTATCGTGACGGGACGCGGCGCGGTAGATCTTCTGTGCCGGGGCGGAATCCGGACAAACCTTCTTGGCGAAATCGAATATCCAACGGTTTGAATATTCCACGCTCTCATTAGTACTGTTTCGATTTCGCATACGTCGGGCTGTTCCCCAAAGAGTGCTCATCGATGTTTCTCTCGTTAATCCGTCGACGAACCGGCGCCAATAACCGCGTTTTTTGGCTTTCATCAAACTCTTCATTCGCTTGTCTAACGTCGCGTACTGTCGAAAACTAGCGGGTAACCCGTCGTTTCGGAAGGTCTTAAACGCGGCGGCCTTCTCTGCGTACACGTCTGAGCACTCTTTATCCCACCAGGGATTGGGAGAACGTTTTTGTATGTTCGCGCCGGGTACTGGCTTAGTCTGAGCTTGATTCGCGCTGTCGAGAATCAAGCCAGCCAAAAAGCTGTACTCTTCCTCCGGAGGAAGTTCTTGAGTAGATTCGATGTTGTCGGATATCGCGGCAGCATAGCTCTTCCAATCGATATTTCGTGTGAGGTCATACGAAATATTGATTGTTTCCAATGGCCTTGAGCCGTTATTGATTGAGACTACGATCGGCAGATGGTCGCTACCATGGGGATCAGGGATTACCTTCCACGCGCATTCTAACTTTAGCGAGGTCGAGCAAAGGGATAAATCTAATGCGCTTGGGCGCGCTGGTGGGGGAGGAATCCGTGTCATTTCACCCGTGTTTAGAATTGTCATGTTGAAGTTGTCGCAAATATTGTGAATTAAAGAGGAACGGTTATCATCATAAAGGCAACCCCATTCCGCACCGTGAGAGTTAAAGTCGCCTAAAACTAGTCGCGGTGCAGGCAGGGATTCTATGATGTCATGTAGCCAGCGATGCCCAATCGCGGTGTTGGGGGGAATATATATGGAAGCTATGCAAAGATCTTTGCCTTTGGTTGTTACTTGACAAGCGACAACTTCAATACCTGTTATCGAGGGAAGGTTAATTCTGTAGAAGGAATAGCGCTTTTTGATCCCCAAAAGCACTCCTCCATAGGGGGTGTCTCGATCCAGGCGAATAATATTAAAGTCGTGGAAGTTGAGATCTATGTCGGAAGTTAACCAAGTTTCACATAATGCAAATGCATCGCAACTCAAATTATTTATTAAAATTTTGAAGGAATCGATTTTCGGGATGATACTTCTGCAATTCCACTGTAGAACAGTGATCAAATCCGTGACCTCGTTCGATGAGTTAGCCATCGAAGGATACAATCGCTGAAAGGAGGGGCCATTTAGCAGTCAACTGCTTCAAAAATGTTCTTACTGTAGGGAGAAAAGCTAACATAAGACTTTTAATAGGATCAGTTATATTGAAAGTTTTTATTATCCAGTCCACAATGTCCGAGAGTTTGATAATTCCAGTGCCGCGATTATTCTCGAACTGAAACAGAGGAACACTTGGGATTTTTGATGTTCCGGGAAGTGCTGGGAACTCCTTCTCTGAGTTTAATCCTCCGAGACCAGGAGCTAATTGCTTCGGTTTGGTTGCAACACTTCCAATAGATGTGACTTTCTGAGTCCCGTCAAGGGATACCTTCTGGCCTTTACAACGAACTTTAGGAGAGGAAATGTTCCTCCTCTTCCTATAACTTCTAGGCGCCCTAGTAGATGTTCCCTCTTGTGGGTCATCAGCCTCGCCCTCGTTAGGAGGCAAGTGAGCATAGATGTTTGTTGAGGTTGGTGGTGTAGCTTTCTTTAGCATTTCTGCAAAAGAACGTTCGGATCGTCCAGCAAGGGAACGTTTTAGTTTATCCCCGCGTAGTTTGTACGCGGGACATGCCGAGATATCATGCAGATTCTCTGCACAGTAAGGACACTTCTCAGCATTCTTACTGCACGAATCATCTAGATGATTCTCCCCGCATTTTCCACAGCGGGCCTTATTGCTACAATGGGTGGCTGTGTGACCCAATTGTTTACACTTTGTGCAATTCATGACCCGCGGCACAAACAGACGCACAGGCAGACGAACCTTGTGCAAGAGGACGTAATTTGGCAAAGCGGTACCAGCGAAGGTCAACCGATAAGAGTTTGATTGGGGGTACGTTTTTGAACCATCCCCCGCAACTACTACTGAGTGCAAACGCTTGCACTCGAGTATTTTCACTGGCTGAAGTAAGCGGTCTCTGAAACGGCCAACCCCGTACTGCAGCAGATCCTCGCATGTCAAACTGTCATCGGTGACAACGCCTTCAGACTGTACTTTCACAGCTGGAATATACACGTGATAGTCCTTCGTAAAGTGCTCGCAGCAAGCAATATCGTTTGCCTGCTTTGAGTTAGTCAGCACGACCCTCAGCCTGTCTGAGCGGACCTTTTTTATTTCGATCACAGCCGAGAACCGTTCCGTTAGGTCTTTTGAAATCTGTAATAGATTCAGCGATTTTGTTTTGGGCCGAAAGAAGACCACAAAGGGACCGGTCGAGAGCTCTGGATATTGTTTGGGTCGGGGGAGAGCCTTAGGAGTCGACTCGATCTCCATTTGGCCATCCGGGGAGGAAGCCATCGACACCGTCAACGCACGGGGTCAGCACCCGCGCAGACGGGAAAAAGCCGTAAATGTATCAAAAAGGTAGATTTCACTTATCTGTATACTCGTTTCCCACGACGCACCAGTCCAGCTTAAATAGCTGGTTATTGTTCAATCCTCGCTTTACGAACAAAAGGTTGAGGAATGTGGCCTAACGGTTAACACACGCACAAAAGAAAATAAAAGTCCAAACCTCGAAGAGGCAGAGAATGGCAAAATAACCTTGAACGCGGATTACTGCACTGTTCTTTTTCCACCAGACCGAAAACAAAACACTTCTAGCTCGATCGAGCGATGCGTAGAGACTGAGGTGATAGTATTGTTGAAGATACCGAAGCCAGTGGACCCATCGAGATTTGATCCGTCAGTGTAAAACATTTTGTCGCAGTCGACTTCTCGGAATTTATTATAAAATACATTGGGGATCACTTGCGGGCGTATATTGTCCGGGATTCCACGAATCTCGTCCTTCATGGATGTGTCGAAGAATACAGTAGAATCAGAAGTATCTAGGAAACGGACACGGTTGGGATTGTACGAAGAAGGATTGATGCTCTGTGCCATGTAGTCGAAGTACAAGGACATAAAACGGGTTTGAGAATTAAGCTCGACGAGCCTCTCGAAATTTTGAATTACCAACGGGTTCAGAATGTCGCATCGGATGAGCAATCGATATGAGAGTTCCCAAAATCGATTTTTTAGCGGAAGAACGCCCGCCAGCACTTCGAGACTCATCGTATGGGTCGAGTGCATGCAACCCAAGGCAATGCGCAAGCAACGATACTGGATTCTCTCCAGTTTGATGAAGTGTATGTTCGCAGCGGAGCGGAAACAGAAACACCCGTACTCCATCACCGACAATATCGTTGTTTGGTACAACCTGATCAGGTCTCCTGGGTGAGCACCCCACCATGTTCCAGTTATTGTTCGGAGAAAATTGATCCTTTGTTGGCATTTCTGTTTCAGATACCTAATGTGACATCCCCAGGTACCTTTAGAGTCGAACCAGACCCCGAGATATTTAAATGTGAAAACCTGGTTGATCGTTGCACCCATTAATAAAAGCTGGAGTTGCGCCGGCTCACGCTTCCTAGAAAAAACAACCAACTCAGTTTTCTCCGTGGAGAACTCAATACCCAGCTGAAGAGCCCAAGCAGACAAATTGTCCAAGGTATTTTGTAATGGTCCTTGCAAGTCGGCAGCTTTGGGCCCTGTAACAGAGACCACCCCGTCGTCTGCAAGTTGCCTTAGCGTGCATGAATTGGCAAGACAATCGTCAATGTCATTCACGTAGAAATTGTAGAGCAGGGGACTTAGACATGAGCCCTGGGGAAGACCCATGTAGCTAAATCGCGATGTCGTTAAATCGCCATGCGAAAAGTGCATGTGCTTTTCAGACAACAGGTTTAGCAAAAAGTTATTTAAAATTGGCGAAAGACCATGCTGGTGCAGCTTCTCTGACAGAATGTTGATAGAAACTGAGTCAAAAGCCCCCTTAATATCCAAGAAGACTGATGCCATCTGCTCTTTGTTAGCATAGGCCATTTGGATATCTGTAGAAAGCAACGCAAGGCCATCGTTCGTCCCTTTGCCTTTGCGGAAGCCAAATTGTGTATCTGACAGTAAGCCATTTGCTTCAACCCAATTGTCGAGGCGAAACAAGATAATTTTCTCGAATAACTTCCGAATACAGGACAGCATTGCAATCGGCCGATACGAGTTGTGGTCGGAGGCTGGTTTTCCTGGTTTTTGGATGGCGATGACCTTCACTTGCCTCCATTCATAAGGGACAATGTTACCCTCAAGAAACTTGTTAAATAAATTCAACAAGCGCCTTTTTGCAGTGTCAGGCAGATTCTTCAGCAAGTTGAATTTGATTCTGTCTAACCCTGGGGCGTTATTGTTGCACGATAAGAGAGCAAGTGAGAACTCCACCATCGAAAACGGTGTTTCGTTCGCGGCATCGTGAGGAGACGCGGCGCGGCACGTTTTCTGTACCGGGACAGAGTCCTTGTAAACCTATTGATAGTTTTTTCTGTAATCTTTGTTTATTTTTTTCATTATTTATATCGTTTTATCTAACTTAACTAACGTCGCAGAAATCTAAATTGTTTGTGGGTAGCAAGGGAAGTGTGTTATTTATGGCAATTTTTAATCTATTTCCCGAATGATTATATTTTTCGATAGTGCGGTAAAAGAGCTTTCAGTATCCGTATAGATATTTCACCTATCTACAATCAAAAATAATTTATTAAGTCATTTTTTATAAAACATGTCAGTTGGCGGTGAAGCACGCGGGGCAAGTTGGCGGTACTATTTACAGTGCAAAAATAGTCATCAAATATTTTCATTTTTGGAATTCACTCCAAAGTATGAGAATCATGTGGTAATGTGGTCTCTCGTCAATGCAGGGGACATTTATTTCGGTCAATCTCCTGAAAAATTTCGAAAATTTGCTTTTAAGTATGGAGTATGCGTCGAAGTCAAAATGCAGGGGTATTGAGACTGAAATATGATGGCAAATGTCGAATAATACACTAAGTTTTTTTACACGGGGGATACGTACCGTCCTTTTGAAGGCAAAAGACGATTTTTGAACAAGTTTTTTTACACGGATTTTGCAAGTAGCATGATTTCTGCTTTCATTCTAACGTTAGAAGAGTTTTGGGAAAGTGGAAAAGTCGGATATTGAGTATTTCTTTTGGTCTGCATTTCAACAATATGGTGGTTTTGGGAACAGTATTAATGAGTAGACGCCAAATATGGATGTCTAAGACCATTTTAAAAACCAAGTAGGCAACTTCCGGCTTCGGGGAATTCTCAACGTGCCTCCGCAGAATGGTAATGTTCGCATTTTCCAGGAAGCTGACCACTTTCAAATAGTAGCGAGGGTATGGAACTGGTTGTGACTGTAGACTGTGGCTGAATGCGCTTAATAACTTTATCACCACCTCAAGTGTAATGTAACTGAATGTATGGTGCTTTACGAGGCACCTTTTCAAAAATAAAGAAAAGCTAAATTTTTGGTTTCGATCTTTCATTTTTCGATCTTTTGTCTTACGATTTGTTGTCCTTCGGCCTTTTGTACATTCGACCTTTTGTCTTTAGACTTTTTGTCTTTCGACCTTTTGTCATGGATTCCAAAACACCATATAATAGGGATAAATTTAGGCCATGGACATGTGAGTATTATGAGCTTGTCGTTTGCTCCGGTAAATCTTGATAATCAAATTAATGGTCCTATTCTGAGTAAGGTGGATCAAATGACGAACCTAAATGGGTGGTTAAGAAAATGTATTCTTCCTTGATTCCTTCGAAACTATTCATTGCTTTTCCTTTATCAAATTCAACTTCTGCTAAAATGATCTTATTGAGTATTTTGATGGACATTTCACACTACTAAGATATAAGACTAAACTACTCAGGTTACTCAGGTACTAAATGAATTTATCTAATACTTAAACATTTTGAATTACGCGCGAATCCCACTACAGCAAAATAAAATCCCTGTTAGTCAATGTGTGCTAGGACCAGGGGGAACGGCATAGCAAATAATGACGTTCAAATGGGGTTAATGGTTTAAGATGTCATTTCATAGACTATATCCTTTGTCTTCGACAATGCACACAAGATATTTATAATTAACTATTTTGTCATCCGCTTTGCGCTGGCTAAGGCAGCAGCAGAAAACACACAGTCATTCGTCTCTTTTCGGTTCTCTATCGCGAAATGACTTTTTGAAAAATCTCTAACCCTATGTGCGGAGTTGGGAATCGAACCCAGGTGAGCTGCGTACAAGGCAATTGATTTACCAACTACGCTATGCCCGTCCCCCTAGGATTAGACTAATGTTGACATATTATAGTCGTTATTAGCATCTACTGGAACCAATAGTTTGAAAATCTAATATCAAAACGGTCAGCTGCGCCTCCCAAAACACTGATATTGTAGATCAACAAAAACCATTTACCAGGCCATTTCAATTAGGTTTTCAGGGAATTTCGTCACTGTGCGATATAAGCTCAGTTTATTTGAAGAAAGATTACAGTCTTATCAACATCTAAATAGCAAACAGCCTAATCAGTAAAATTAGAATCATTTCTGACTAAAGATCTGAAAAAAATAATGTCCAACCGGGATAGCCATCGTCTATTGAGACCACTTCGCACGTCGTTTACACCACAGGATCCAATTTGTACCCGCGTGTTTATCCGCACTAAACACTTTCTAAGTAGCGAAATTTACTGGTGTAACTTTTCAGGCATTATTTATGGAAAGCACCGCGGTAGTCTAAACGGTTGCCGACAAGTACGCGTTTAGATAGTACCGAAATGCCACGAGGCATACGAGGGTACCCTAACCTATCTGCATCCAAATGGAAGGCACAGCTGTTTAAGATATGCCGCCTATGCTGATAGAGCCAGTGTGCGCTGCAAATGTGCAACGCAAAAATGGTTTCGGCCAGTTGTTGTCGGTTCTTAAATGCGCAATTTGTAGCGTGTCCCGCTATGGGTATGGCCTATGTCCATGCAAATGAGGCACGCTCCTATCAACAGTGGGGAGGCGAATAATTATCTTTCACTACAAGCGCCACCCACGCTGAAATGTTTGTTATATGAATTCTGTAGATTTCTTCGCGGAAGGGTCGCGAACGGCAACAGAGTGTCAAGATAGTCAAGCATTGGGTTTGCTTAGTTCAAGTATGTAGTGTATAAAATGCGTCAATAAAGTAATTTAGAGAGGCATTTAGTGAAATAGATGCCATTATTCATTCTTGCGAGAAACAAAGATAAACACGAGCAGCAGCCTGGACGAAGAAACAAAAAGCTGGGTCGTCGTTAAGCGACGAACCCGGCAGTGCGGTGCTGCTGTTGCTTTCTAACTATCAAACTGCAAATTTTGTTTTTTGTTTCAAACTGTGACCGCCCTGTAATTTTGTCTCCCAGCATTGCACATACCCGTACCTAAGTGAATTTCTCCGGCTGTCCTCGATGAGAATTGATCGAATTTACTGCGCCCCAATTGCATCAGCCAGCGGTACACAATTCGATGCAGCCAGCAACAGCTCAAAGCAACTTTCCGCAATTAGCATTTTATAAATAGCAAATGAATGGAGGAAAACGCACCGGCGAGGACTTGCATCACAGGAAACAATTGCCGGACTCGGATCGTATAGCAATTGCGAAAACAATTGTTCGCCTGGTGCAATCAAATAAACGATGGTATTAAAATTTTAATAAGAAACGCAGGGATTTAGCGGCTGGTTGCGGTGGGTGAAATGGGAGGAGGGATGCTTTGCATTTGGATCAAAGTTCCGCATGCGCTAATTCAATATTCAAATAGGCTTTTTTACGATTACCTTCACAGTTAGACCCAGGGAACTGTCAGCTGCGAAGGGTACATTGTGTTATAGCGGTTGAAAACATGTGAACTTTGCGATGTATAGCGCCATTTAATTATATCAGCAGTTGTGCGTGTGTGGACGGGATAATTTGTGGCAATTGTTCAGCTTTATTCGTATGTTGACAACCAATGTGGCGAAAGAGAAGCTAACTTGTAAGGAAAAGGTTTCCATCTGCTGCACACCCTCATTTGAATACAGACAATATCATTAGTGTTGTTTTGACGGTGCAGTCACTGGCATCGCAGAGAAATGGTACCAAACGGTGAAGATACGATGGGTTGTCCTAACTATATTCGAAAAGGTTTTGATTAAAACCGCTCGAATCAAACTGTGCGAATTGCGTACATGAACAAAATACGTTCCATAAACCTCAAAAAAGTTGTTCCAAATTTGGGAATAGTTACATTTCAACTTCATTCAGACGACATTTTATAAAATGGAGATAACTCAGTGAAGTAATGGTTGGAATTATCAAAAAATAAAATAAAATATGATTATGCGCAGACTGGTTATGTTGGAATACAAATGGACAAACTATATTTCTTTTTGAAGTTTGGAAACTGTAAAATACAAAAGATCATGCGAACAGTCGGGCTTCACTATTCACACCTTCTACCAAAATTGGGACCACTGTTGTGTCCACTTTATCTGATATCGGACGCCATTTTGCTTTGAATTGTTTCTCATTTCCAACTATTTCCTGAGTTTCCTTGATATTAAATATTAATTATTTCTGAATTGGACGCACTCTGCTGAGTTTGTATAGTGCTCGTCCTTGAGTACGACTTGCGCGTTGTTGGAGGTACATTTCCTGAACCATTTTCCCGTAGTTACAGAAAGCTAGGTCGGTGCAAAACAACTCGGAACACTGCTTTTTTTCAAAAAAGGCAACAGGCGTTTTGCAAACATTTCTTGACACACATTTTTTATTTACATTACCAGTTATCACAAGAAATTCTTTTTTCAGGCCACATGTGCAAACCACTTGTCAAACTCAGTATTTTTCGGAATTTTTTTGGTTTTTCTGTTGAAACTTATCTTGAACCTTTCTTTTGTCTGGTAGCCATGAAAATCTCTTGACCTGCGTGTTGCTTGAAATTCTCCTTGACGTATGTTTTATCCTTCATTACGACGCTATTAAAATTGATCAACTTGATTATACGTTGACAGTCAAATTGCGGAGATCACCCACAACAGGCTTTTTGTGAAAAATATCCCCCTTTTGTAGGCAACATCTCTAATTAAAACTTAGGGTTACAGTTGAAAGAGCTAGTCACCCCTCTTCTTATTACTGTCGTATTCTGTTTTCGGATTTCTCCTCATCCACGTAATGCGCGTAAAGGGTACCTAAGTCCAGGGGTTTCCGTTCCGACTTCGTCTCTTCAGAACCATGGCACTTGGCTGCTGCACCAGGCTTATCCCCGCTAGTGCCAAAATTAAAATGCTACTTGTGAACACACTAAATGACTCCCAACTTACGAAGACTCGCAAGAGGAGATGTTCTGTTCGCTGATGAGACATATTATATTGAAATCATAACTTGTCTTTAGCCAGCTAGCTAATGCGAGCAATTTGAACTTGTTCGACGTCGTACGTTGAAAGTCGCTTAGTGTGTTCACAAGTAGAGTTTCCAATCTAGGACTAGCGTCAGACTGGTGCAGTGGCCATAGTTCTGAATCCACGAAGTCGAAACGCAAACCCCTGGACGTTGGTAATGTTAACATTTCTTTCGAAAGAAGTATATAGAAATGACACAAACTTTCAAGGTATTTTACAAGACCATGAGGGCCGAGTCTTACATACCAATCGACACACGATTTGGAACAATCCTTGTCTGTGTGGTGTGAGTGCCTATGTGTGTTTGTGTTTTTTCAGTGAGCAGAAAAAATGTTCAAAAACACCCTGAGCAGGAAAACAATGTACAAACACCAGCAACTCAGGGAACGGGATCGAGTAGCCACCGACCCGTTGAAACAACTACTCTTGCCCGGAACCTGCTTCCTCCACGAAACTACCCTAAGACGTTACTTCAGGGAGGGGTTTCTTATGTGCATAGCACCCACTCTAATCCAACTACTAAGTAGATAGTTCCTTCAGTAGGGTTACAGCACCGCTCCTCGAAACACTACCAATATTCGATCATCCACACAAAGTGGAAATTTCTATATGACAGTAGGAAAGCTAGCTGTGGGCCGAGGGTTAGAACTTTTCCCCTACTTGGACAATCTGAACGGTAAGCTCCAGAACGTCTAATTTACTGAGCCTTTAGGTTATTTTGTGTTAGTCAGCACTACTCATGTGATAATCAGCACCGCAACCTCTGGAACCCTATCTGGTGCCATTTAGCAACTCCTTTAGGCCCTTTGGCTCCCTTTCCCGATCAGAAACACATAACAAGAATATTTCAAAACTATATCTCCCGTTGTTACTTGTTATAATTTTCTGTTATTTTAACTACTAACGAGACCAAATTTATAACACAATATGTTACGAAAATTGCATTCTGTTATAATCTTGTTATTTCATTCTGATCGGGTTTCGTGCCATTTAACACCACTTCCTCGTTGAGCTCCCGACTTGTTGGCGAACTACTCGGTCTAGTACCCGACACCGAGCCAACCAGCGAGGTCAGTTCGGCGATTCCGGTGGAGCAGGGCATCGGGTTTGTTGGTGCCCCGACAACCCGCGACTGATGTTGTCTTGGCACAGTCTACTTAGTCTAGTCCCCGGCGATTAACCTAACTCTTCTTTGGTTTCCGCTATATTTCTGTCGGATCAACCGGTAGGGTGCTGGGTTTGGTCCCGCGATTCCGGGTGAAGGTTGGTGTCCGATTCGCTGGAGCCCCGACGACCCATACCCGGCGCTCTGTCTCAATCTACTCGACTAGTACACGACGGTGAATGTAGCCTACCCCAAAGGTGTTTGCTTTTCCGCAACCGTTACTCGCTGTTCATCGCGCCATTTTCACTGTAAAGGAGTCATGATATGCGTCACCGCTTGTCATTCTGTAGACGACGTTATCCGGGTTGATATTCTGTCCTTTCGTTTCAAGCATTTCCTTGCGTGTCGTTTCGAACCTCCAACTTTCGAAGACCACATGCTCCGGTATCTCTTCGATGTTCGCATACTCCGGGCGCAACGGTGGCGTTGCCTGCCTGAACTAATGAAGATACTACCAGAAGCAGCCGTGGCCCGACAGCAGCTGTGTCAGGTAGAAGTTCACCTCTCCGTGCTTTCATTGACTTACGTCGACAAGTTTGGGAGGAGCCACATCTCTTTCTTCATATTGACCCATTCCTGCTACCACCTCGCCTTCGAATCGATTCCCACCATCTTCCTCACGTTTCTGGTGTTTCTCCTATTGTGTCACACAATATCCCCCACCAGGATGATGCAGACGGGGATCATCCCAGCTATAACGCATACTGTCTCCGACGACATTGTTCTGTACGCGCTCATGATTCGTACGGCCGTCAACCGGAATGTTCTGTTCAGCTTTTCGCGGTCCCGCTTGGTTTTCAGCGCAACACTCCAGGCAGCAGCCCCATATTGTTGACGAAACACTGGATAGCAGATGCCTCGTTCTGCTTCTCAGATCGGCCACTTGTCGCAGGCGTAGTTTTGCTCCAGTGCACGCTTCGATGCAATCACGTGCTTGCCGACTGCATCCGCCGAACCGCTTTGCACATGCTGACCAACAACACCTCCGTCTTGTGGTGAGCTATTTGCAGCTTGACCTCGTTCATCCAGCTCTCGATCGCTTCTATTGTCTTCATCACCGACACCTCCACTACTTCCACTGTCTCACCCATCACCGTTAGTGACACGTCATCCGCGAAACCCAAGTTTTTCACTTTCCTCGGCAGCCGCCGTGTTAAGACGCCATCGTACATCCCGTTCCAAAGAGTTGGACCGAGAATGGAGCCCTGAGGAACGCCCGCTGTGACTCGCGTAGACCTTTGCCCTTCGCTCGTTTCGTACATCAGCACTTTGCTCTGGAAGCAGCTCTTCAGGATCTGGCATAGATAGTCGGGGAACCGCATTCCGTGCAGCGCTGCGGCGATGACTGCCCATCTGGCGCTATCTTGAACATAGCGCAGTATAGATCTACTCCTCGCTTCTCTTTAGATGCATTCTCGACACTCTCGAGCACTGTCCGAATTGCTCCTGCTTCTTCGCCGTACAGTGTCGGTGGCCAGATAGTTGGATCGTGCTTCGGGAAGAGGCCCTACGACGATTGTCATCAGCTTACCCGAGGTCATTTCGGCTTGCGAGGTTTAGCTCTTCATTTTCGCTAACATGACTCGGTACGCGTCGCCCCAGGGATTAGTATCTACTCTGAGACAAACAGCGCGTAGCTTGCTAAGCGTCTCGTTCCACCATTAAGCTGGTTGCCGTCTATTGCGTAGTTCCAGTTTTCGTGGCATTGTGGCGTCACAAGCCGCCACAATCCTTCTTGTAAGGTCAGCCGCATCTACATTCTCGGTCCCACCGTTTTGCCGAAATGCCTCAACAAGGAGGTCTTTGTTGAAGGGTTCCGTCTTCCACTTTCGTTCATCGGTCTTCCTTCTCCGTACTGCAGTAGGGTTTCGCTGAACGATACGGTAGCGTATCTCCTAGTGGTCACTATGCGTATACGTTTCGCAAACTCTCCAAGCCATGTTCGCCGTCAATGAAGAACTACAGAATGTGACGTCGATGATGGAATCCCTCCCTTCATTGCACAATCGTACGTCTAACTTCCAACCGTAACTTTGCCTGCCTCCAGTACCTTGTCTGCAGCGGTTACCGGTAAACAAATCATCGCTGTCTGAGTTCCTCCATATTGCTTCTTTAACCAGATCGTCATGTGCACCTCACCAAGGTTACACTGCTGATTCAGTACACCTCTCAGCTCGTCTTCCGTCGTGATTTCATCCAGGGCACACAACCACCATCTCCGGGTTTAAGGCTTTAACTTCTGCCTTCTCATCCATTGATTTTTTGATAGTCTCCTGCAAGGTCGAGCTGATAGTTGTGGAATT
Organism: Topomyia yanbarensis; assembly: GCF_030247195.1. Classification (NCBI taxonomy): domain Eukaryota; kingdom Metazoa; phylum Arthropoda; class Insecta; order Diptera; family Culicidae; genus Topomyia; species Topomyia yanbarensis. The sequence goes on along the minus strand of NC_080672.1, from coordinate 102,748,940 downwards.
CTTTTTCAGCACGAGAAGCATCTCGCCTTTTTGGGTACACCTGACTCTTACCACGTTTTCCCCAAATCTGACCTTCTGACGAGCCGAGGGTTTTCCTTTCCTCTTTTGCACGCCTGGTTTTCTGTCTCCTGGCGAGGTTCTTGTCTTCTTTGGAGTTATGGGAACTAGCATGTTCTCCACTCCAATCTGCTTCTCCTTACCCTGTTTCGGAGGGCCTTGGAGGATAGTTGCCTTAGCCGGCGCCAATGCTCGCTCAGTTACATCCGCCCTCCGCGTTGCCGTATCGCACTCCTTCACGGCAGACAGTGGCGCCTCTCAGATTATCTCCTTAAGATCCTTATGGGCATTGTTTCTCGCGTCCACCTCCAGCTCCTCCACCAAGCACTTCGCTGCCACTACTTTTGGCATCTGTGGGGTGTAGCCCATCCCGCTCTGCTCTGGCTGTTGTTGCTGCTGATGCTGCTGTTGCTGTTGCTGCTGCTTCCCCTCCTCCTGCTTTCGTTGAATGACTTCAGATACTATTGGTGGTGGTGACCTCACCAAACCACCTATGGTGAACGGTTTCGTCGCATTTGCTCCGTATGTGTGGGTTGCTTTGTTTTGCTTCATTTTATTGGGTCCCAACTCCGGGCGGCTATCTCCACTCGTTGTACATAGTCGCCTCTTGTGATGCCATGATTATCTATACTATTAAAATCTTAGCAGCATGGAGGTCATGCTAGGGTTGACACTATCCTTCATGGGGAGCAGTGTTCAGAGCCGGGTCGGCGTAAAATCGGGAATGCTCCAACAGAACCTAGTACCATCAACTAAATGGTGACGAGTTTTGAGCGTACCCGGAGACCTGCCAAGGTTTTGTCGAGACAGAGTCAGCTGTGCTGTTCGCCCACTTGCCATTTCAAGTCGGTATTATCCTTCCTTACTCAGCGAGTAGGACAGCACGTCTGTCAGCCCAAAGTCGCCGTTCAATTCGTGATCCGTGTCCTGTCCGTTGACGTTCGCCATGACTAGTGTGCCATAATCAGGATGTTACTGGCATCGATCCCGATGTGCCGGTTGGCACTCCGATTGGGCTAGGGTGCTTTTATTGCTAAGACCTTAGATTACTGGAATCTAAGGATCTTAGCAGAAGCGGCATAGACTAGCTTCATCGGAACTGCTTTCGGAGTTATGACATTTTAGAGGTTTAGCAGAGCCCAATCCAGATCCCTCCATATCCTAGCAAAACTCGTTAAGTTCTTTAAGCGCCTAGACGTCTCTCCTTCCTGTCCCTGCTGCACCCTATGTATATATGTATGTATGTAAGTACTTTCTCAGAGATGGCAGTATCGATTAGTGGAATATTTATTGCAAACGAACGGTATACCGCTCCGTAGGCATAGGTGTGGTTGAATTCGATGTTTCAGATACGAAGTTACGGGTTAAAGAATGCTGTCGCATTATAAATTTCCATATAATGTGATTTCACTCTGATATCAAAATAATGCAAAGCTTTTAAAAATAGATGCAAAATTACTTGGATTTGCAGACCTCTATCACTAATAGCTAATCAAAGTCGTTTAGGCTACATTGCACAGTGATCCAGAATATGAATTTAGAAGGAATTTCTTAGTCTTATAATACGTTTAGAAATCATAGAGTCAGATGGATTGAAAGCATTATTTTTGATAATCTGTAAAGTGCATTTTTAAAAAAAACAACAACCTCTAAAATGTTGTAGGTACTACTACAATTTAGACTTCATGTTTGAGATTATTCGACGAACCGATTTTTCCTTATGAATATTGACCTAGTTAGCCCCAACTACCGTGCATGTCCTCTTCTCCTCGCGTGATATGCAAAACTCATACCTATATTACTACTAATAGCTGTCATGCCCCCGCTTGGTTATACTCGTCAAAAGCATAACCCTGGACTTTCATTGTTCCATGCAAATTTGCGTATTTCAGCGTCAATCAGACTCTCAGGATCGTGGCCCAAGTCACCGTTTCGGAATCGGAATGAGTCAGTTTGTTTGCGACATAATTGGGAAGAGGAAAAGCGGGACATCCTAGCATCCAAAGCTACTGCCGGCGCTCACCACATCCATCATCCATCCGTTCTGCATATATGTATGTGGTTAGCGTTGCATCATTTGTTTATTCATTTGTCAAAATGTGGTACGGCTTCATATTTGCGGATGCCCGCGTGTACCTGTCCGTGTCTCGTGTCCGTATGCAAAATAAGCAAAATCCCAACTTTCAAGGCGAAGAAAGAACCTTTATTAACGGAGGAACACAAATCCTTTTTTTCTTTCTTTTTTCCAGTTGTGCCCATGCAAATTGATCGATTTCGATTTCGATCTAGATTTCCTCTGAATTGTATGCAAATCACCAACTCTGTAACGAGAGCTCGGATTATAAAACTTGCATGCATATAATATATGTAGAGAGAAAAAGAAGAAGAAGGAATAGGAACAACCTGCCGCACATCGATAACATTTTCAGCAAACACACCAAACTAAACGTTCCACCAAGTCAACTTTACTGGCGATAGCAACAACAACAACAACCCCCACATCACACAAAATGCCAACCAAACCAACATTGCGCTTGCAGGGGATGCCCCGACCAAGCGTAGTTCCTTTTCTGTGCGATTGTGGGTTGTCTGTCCCAGGAACTCGCAAGAACATAACTGCGGAACGATCGATTCAACTATAGGATCGCCAATGTCTCCTGTCTGCCTACCGTGTTGGAAAATGTTTAACTCGATCTGTGTGTGTGCGGCGCGCACTGGCCAGTCCTGAGCAGTGTACATATAACATTGAGCATGAGCTGATAGGTTTTAAGTTTTATTCTTAGCTTCATGCATGTTATATAGAAGGTAAATTGAGTTTATTTTTGCGCTTTCTTATTCCGCCACACATTTTCAGGGCAGGCACATCGGGATCAAAGCAAGTTCCAAATTGGACAAATGATTGTATTCATTACCCGTCACATCCAAGCGAGGTACCAAGTAGGTACTTCAGCGCTCAAAATCATCTTCATATTGATACATTGTGCAAATATTTTGTTGCCACTGTTAGCATCATTAAATTGTTCGCTGTTATCGGTTCGTCTTCACAATGATCATTAGTGATGTCTCGTCATCCTCGCCGCGTGCTGGTTCAAGAGTCGAACCGAACAAAGCGGCGGGATGTCAAAACTAATGAAAACATTATGCGCTTTATGTTCCGCCCAATCATATGAACCAAGAGTAAGGAAATGTACGTACCTAATGATAAAGTGGGCAAAAACGTCCCTCGATCGATGCGGGTTGCGGTTTACGAGCGCTCGTGGATGTCGATCACACATCGCTACCGAAGGCGGGTAAGATTTATGGCACCCGTGGTCAGTTAATTTACCATAAGAAACGAATAATGTACGCCCAAATGAGCAAAACGCCGGAAACCATGCTGACCGGAGGTGGGGTTGCAGTAAAGCACTACTCGACGACAAGGCTTGCGACGCATAACTCAGAAATTAATTTTAATAATTTAAGAACCTAATTGGTCGGTGTTAAGTCAGGCCGAACTAAGTGTCATTGCATTCATTTCGAGAAAAACGAGTTTAAAGTTTGGATCGCAGTATCCATTTTTGTCATAATTCATGCTTATTATAAAATATTTCGAATCTGGCCAAAGTCAAATGTAGCAGAAGACATTTCTTATTCAGTGCTAATATTATCTAATTTTTAAGTTTTGCAACTTAGTCCGGTCTGACTTAACAACGACCAATTGTCGTAGTAAATATGTACCTGTTTGACTTTCATAAGGGATTGGGTAGATTGCCTTACATTATATGATTGCTATTTTGGAGGATCACTGGTAAGCAAATAATCCAACAAATAAGGGCTATTTTAGTTCACTTTACTATCACTAAGTAATACCACAGATACCAGACATTTGGGCCAGCACAAAATTTATTTAAAAATCTGTGTAAACTTTCAAATTGATAAACGTTGAAAATTAGTGTTTCACTATTTCCATCTACGCAACTGTTTGCTACACGTGTTTTACAGCTGCACTTTTGGCGAAAAATAATCAACACACTTTTTCTTTTACTTATTATGATATTTTTCTTCAAGTTGTGATTTTTTGAACTTATGAAGTTTAAAAAGTTTAACATTTTTCAATCAAATGGGCGTAAAACCCATTATCTTTTCATATATTCACACCTGATTACAATGGATTCACACTACAATAAAATATAATAACATAGTACACAGCATTACATAAATAAAAAAAAAAACAAATATTACAAAAAATGAATCTTAAAATCTAAGTCAACCTTCTTAGTCTATTTTTGAAAACATCACAAGATATAGAAAAGTCGAAATGGTTATAAACACTATTAAAAACATTACACATCGCCCTAATGGGTTCGTTTTGACCGTACTCGGTGCGTTGAAACTCGAGTCTTAAAAAGTTATGAGATCTGAGACTTCTCGGGGACACATTGACATTTATTTGTGAGAGAATATCTGGAGCATGTATTTGGCCAGTTAATATCTTCCCAACAAATACAGCTCTAAATGTGTTCCGCCTTCCGGCTAGGGTTTCCATATCGAGTAGACGACAGCGATCGATGTACGGTGGTAGCTCTGTTGGGTTACGCCACGGCAGAGTTCTAAGAGCAAAACGGAGGAATCTTGCCTGCACTGGTTGATTCGGTTGATCCAAATGCTTCTGTAAGGACACCAAATGGGTGCTGAAGTTTCCAAGACAAATCACACAAGTGAAAAATAGAGTGCCCGCAAACAATATGGATCAGTGAACTCTTTGGCGATTCTTATTCTGAAACCGAGATTTCTATTTTCCTGTGCTGTAACATGAGAGTAATGATTTCTGAATGTCAGTTGTGAGTCCAGAAGTACACCGAGGTCTCTGATAACTGTCATTCTCTCTTGCGATTCCCCGGAGATGGTGTAGTTCCACAATATTGGATTTTTTTTACGTGTAAAAGATATTATGGAGCACTTGGACACGCTGAGAGCCAGCAAGTTGCGATTACGCCAACTACAGAAAGCATCTAAAGTGTTGCTGTAGTTCCTTGCAATCTTCTATTAACCGCACAATAAGAAATAGTTTGAGATCATCGGCATATATAAGTCTACACCCAGGAGGTATAACAAAAAACGAGAAAAGCAACGGTCATAGATTGCTCCCTTGAGGCACTCCCAACAAGTTCATGAAACTGTATGACTCGTTATTTCCTAATTTTACACACAGAGAACGATTTACGAGATATGATTTAAGCCACCCTATAAAATTTTCCGAAGCACCCAGCCGCTTCATCTTTACCAGTAGAAGAGAGTGATCTACACGATCGAATGCAGCCTTGAGTGTATACAGTATCGCCCTGAGATCCAACTTCAATATTTTTAATACAGAGCGAAGTGAATTGGGCTAGATTAGTAGTTGTCGATCTACTGAAAAAAGCCATGTTGGTCCTTCGATATATATGTTCTGGTCTCACGAAACAGCACATTTCCTACTAATATTTCAAATAACTTTGAGCCAGCGCAGAGTGAAGTTATGTCACGATAGTTCGTGACATTTTGCTTATCACCTTTTTTAAAAACGGGAAACATAACTGATTTTTGACGTAGGACTACGTCTTTGTTTTCGATATAGGGGTGCACGTTGCAAATTCTACAAAAATGGTATGTAACGAAAAGTGGTCCAATTTTAAACGCATACAATTCAGCCATCTCACGATAAATTTTCAAATTTTTTGCGCTTATCGCCCCGAAATACTTCTAAGAATAGATTCCAATAGATAGACCCAAAGATTTTTGATATCATGGCATTAAAAATTTAAATAATGAACAAACTAGTCAAAATATCGCGCATTTACACACAGAAGATAGCGCTTCCCTAGTCCAGCACAACAGATTTGTGTACCTAGCGCGCTACGCTTCTATGAATGACGTCATCATCGACTATTTAAACGGACGAATTTCGCCAGAGCAGCTCAGTTGCCTGTTGAACAGCAGGCGAAGAAGATCACTGCGCTGTGTGTTTCCACAGCCAGTGTAGCTGATTTAGAAGTCCGTTACACTGCCTGTGGAGGTACGCTACCCAGTGAATGCGAATGAGCTTGTCCGTATGCCATCTTTTGTGTTGTGCTCGTTTCCAGCACACTTTTATGTATAATTATTCGTACACAAAATAGTTTGTACATGCGAGCTCCATTTGCAAACACGGTTAACATAGTATCGTGGTATTAGTTGTCTCTTTCGCTCTATCCATCATCATCAGCGTTGATTCATTTTGCTTTGTGCTAATGTTTGAGGCGAATGCGTAGGTAGGTAGATCTAATAAATTGCCCAACGAAAGTTTATTATTTACGTTCGATCAATTCATAGATTCATTTCCCCATCACGTGATTCATTTCCACTCAGCCTATAGTAGTATAATAGGTACATACTACAAAGCCTATTTATGAATGAATACACTGCCACTTGAAAAACCGTTGCAAAAACGCATCTTGTCCATATACAAAATTGTTTTCGATTCTTGTATATTTATAGTTTCGATATATGATTAAGACCTTCTCTATATTTGTATGCGTACTTTAGGAAAGTTACAATAATGGCAAAATATAACTAGAATGCTTGGTCTATACGTGAAATGTGATTATATCTGAGATCTTCTTAAATAAGTTTAATCGGATTCGATCACCTACTACAAATGAAATGAGCTGATAACCAAGAAGGTTTGGTTCAATATGTAATATTCGATGTCGATTGGTTGTTATTAAACCATAAGTAAGAAATATGTTTGTTTTATTATTACTAACAATGTAATAAGAAAATAAATATTTTACATTAAGGTTGGACAGAGAAAGGGTAAAATTCGCAAACGAAAAAAGCAGTTTTTTTCCACACCGTATGTCAGATTTTCATAAAAATCAATCAGCAGTACTGTAACAACATTCTACATAAGCTGATTGATTTTTATGAAGATCTGACGTACGGTGTGGAAAAAACTTTTGCTTTTTTCGCTTGCAAATTTTGCGCATTCTCTGTCTAACCTTAAGTAGTATAGTCCTACGTCTACAGCTCGTGCAACCCTATAGGGCTGCCCCTTGTAGTTTTTACAACGGACGGGGAACGTTGATTGCAACAGTGGTTGATTGAAAATTAGTCTTAAAGGCGTACACAATGCGCTTGCGCATCTTATCAGTATAATGGAAGGAATACCATCTGGTCCTGCCGATGTTGAAGACTTTAGCTTTCTCATAGCAGTTAGAATATCTTCGTCAGTAAATTGAATAATGCCTAAATTAATTACATCATGAGGGACATCCTGAAGACTATGTTCCACCTGAGTGGAGTTGGCCGAGACTTTTTTAAACACACTTGAGAAATGCTGCGCAAATAGGTTACAGATGCCACTTGGGGTACTTGATGTTTCATTTGCACGGAACATACTGGAAGGAAGCCCATTTTCTTTACGAATTCCGTTTGGGAAAATCATTATCATTACAAGAAATTTCTTTTTCACGAAACTTTTCGATAACCTTCCGCCACTTCTATTAAAAATTTTTAAATCCTATATAATGTACATAATCTTATTAGGAACAGTTGTTTACGAAGCTTTTGTAATATTGTGTAGGAAAAGCTAAAAATTTGTTAATTTTCTCAAGCTGCAACATATAAACTCTTAAGTATACCAATTAATTTGGGATACCTTTTTAATATAAACTATCCCACAAATGGGAATAGGTTCGCCGAATTTTGGAAGAAGTCGATAAAATAACCACTTGAAAACTACCTAAAAATTGGTGTAGTTCGATGCAATTGAAAGAAAACATCCTCAGAAAATGGGATGTACCTATTACTGTGAATAATAAATACAGTAATGACCCGTTCTTATCATCTCCGTGGTGTATTTTAGGCTGACAAAATGGGGACATTGACTAAATCGCGACATATTTTTTCTCTTCATAATAAACTGAAGCTGTTAAAATAATCTTCCCTTCCCTTGATGTAGTTTAATAATTATTTCTGATTATTTAATATAGTCTTCTAGCGCAAAAATCCAAAAAAAAATGATTTTTTTTATTTTTGCATATTTGCATCTTTAAGATAAGGAAAACATGGCCAAGAAAGGATTACCTTAAATTCAGCCTTGTTTGTCTGCTAGAGACCATCAAACATATTTTCATATGAGGCTGATAAAATTGGACGCTGATCAAATCGGGTCTTCAATGTATTATAATAGATAGGCAGTATTTGAAGAAGTTTCTTGTGAACGAGTGTAGAACGACTTTTTTCTACTTACTTGGAGTCAGCGGTGTAGTCAGAATTTCGGTTTGGTGGGGATTTGGTGAAAACCTAACTTTCTATCCAAATGGCATAATTACGAAGCCACCATCTTTGATGTTTTAAAATTATTAAGAATCAGTTTTTCAAAAAATTGTAACAGAGCTCCTATCTTAAGCAAAGTTGTTTCATTTAAAACAACTACATGAATACTACGTATACGGAGTATATCGAGTTATAAAATGATATTTACGAAATGTTCCTTAATCTATTTTTTTTAAAATATCTTTCTATTGTGAGCTTTACAAACTCAAGCTTTGGATGAAATGTAAATTTTATCGTTTATAAACAATAGAAGAGATTTATCATGAACAGTAAAATCATAATAATTTAATTTAAAATTAAGTAGAAATAGCCTAAAATATGTTAATACCTTGAACACATGGAGCCTTCATGTCTTCAACAAAGTGGTAATAGTACTCCCCAAAATTTTGCTGAAGACATTAAGTCTGGAACTAAATTTGTTTGAAGGGTAAATTCGCCATAAATACTTCTTGGAGGATATATCGCCAAAATTATTTTATCAAATGATGTGCTGTTTAACGTTGGTAAAATTCATCGAAGGTATTAAACCTGCGAAATTGGCGGAACGGAAAACGCCACTTTTCATAAATTCCCCCACTTTTGGAAGGTGTTTTTCTCGTTACTAATTCTATAACGTTTTTGTCTCAACTCGACGCATTCCCAAAACAAAAACATTTTCAGCAAATTTTTCGGTGAGCAGTTCTAAGTTTCATAGATATCAAAGCAATTCCAGTTTCGCTCCCTAATACAAAAAGAGCCTAATCCATATTACAGTACACCGCTTCAAAACTGAACTCAATATGATAGGAAATTATGATTATGATTATGATTGATTTCAGAACTCTGGAATGAGTTTCTATTGGAATGTTTTAGGCAAGTATTTGATATTCCCACAGTTTTTCAAAGGTGCTCATGATGTTTCAAACAATAGGTTATCAATGTACTGATTCGATAATTATCATTGTAATATTGATTTAAATCAGTCAGCATCAATAATTTTTTAACTTCAATCCAATTTTTTTTTGGTGAGGGGGGGGGTGTGGTTAGACCCCAAAGGATCCTCTTGGCTACACCACTGCTTGGAGTTACTTATTTCGCTTTTCATTTTCAAAATTTTTGCACCGATAAGTGATCAAGTTCCATCTAGACAACTTGGAATTGTTCGGTGGTTATTCTAACTGTTGTAGATAGAAAAATGAAATACAAAATTCATTTTATTGAAATAATATTTGGCTCTTTAAATGGATTATTACTATATTGAACAATAAATAGACGATAAAGAGTAATCCACAAACAACAAGCCATAACTTTTAAAATATTCGAAATATGTATTTGATGTCTTCAGTAAAGTTATTCGTAAAACTAAAAGCTACAAATTTGCTGAAGGCATTTTTTCAATACAATCACTTCCAAAAAATTTATAAAAATATCTCATTCTTAGGGGGATTAATCAGTAAAATCACAATACCAAAAGAAAGGGCATATTGTATGCTTTAAATTCTCCGAAGATACTATTGACCTAAAATTATCCGTTTTGGCGCTAATAATACATTGAATATTTTTGGTCTTATTTCAGGCTATGGGAAATGATAAAAATCTTTCGTCCGCTTTTGATATTAAATATCTCTTTCGATAATAGTCCGATTTCAACAATCTATAGTTCGTTCGAAAGGTATTTGTATAAGCTTTCTAAAAATCTATAAATTGTTTAGTTATGTCGTCAATTTCGGCAGCAAATTTCAAAAAACTGCAAAAAGCGCGATTTTTGCACCTTCAAACATTCATATCCTGGAAACTGAACATCAGAATCAAAAACCATTTAATAGCGTTCTGTCTGGGTGATAGGCCTTTCAGTTAAAATTGGTTTGGATAAGATCGGTTCAGCTACGGCTGAGAAACACGAATGAGAGTTTGTCCGTTACATACACACACAGACATTGTCCCAAATCGTCGAGCTGAGTCGAATGGTATATAAGACTCGGCCCTCCGGGCCTCGGAAAAAATCTTGAAAGTTTGAGCGAATTATATACATTTTTTTTCTAAGAAATGTAAAAAGGTGAAATGTTCTATTATTATATTTATTATAAATATACTATTATCATAAAATATAAACAAAAGGGTATTGTTTTGCGGATTTGACGAAATTCTAAAAAGTTTTTATAACAGTTTTTTAACCCTATGTTGCTCAAAAAACTCATATGTTTAAATATTTTCACAACTTAATAGATGCGAAAAATTGCAACGTTTTCTATATAGTAGCATTTTTAAGGTAAAATATAATAATATTTTAGTGTACTGATCGCAAATCCAAAAACAAAATATTCAAAATTTCGGAAGTTGAATCCCTAAAGACAGTTTTATCTCACTTACCATTGAAGTAGGAAGCAGATATTAGACTTAAAATACATTTACTAACAAACACTGTAATCATTTAATCGATACACATAAAATGACTTCTCGATCAAAGGGATGCACGTTTGTGAAAAAATGCTTTAAATTTAAACAATACATAACTAATTGAATTCAAAGAACACAAACAAATCATTAACTAAGAATTCATTTTCAAAAAAAAAGTTAGTTTCATATATCGACGTACAAACGAGTAATGAAGTGTCCATATGTGTATAAACATAGATATTTATTTTTTCATATTAAAAAAGTTGTAGGCCCTTAGGAAAAACAGTTCAAAACTTATCTCGTTTAAAATAGAATCCAGTTTACAGATAGTGAGTACATCAGTGATATTGATTTGTTTGTGGTAATATTGTTCTACCAGAGATAAAAAAATACCTCGAGTAAAAATATTATACAAATTTCATTAACGTAACAAGCTCCTCCGTCTGATATTGTATGTCTAAAAATTCATCACCCTAAAAGTGATATATCTTCTTAGAGCTTTTCGTTGAAACGCAATCTTCAAAAATCAACGCAATCTTCATAATCATCAAAATGTTTAAAAAAAATATTGATCTAGACCCCCCGATAGAGCATTTCAGATTTATTCTCAGATGAAAGAGAAGTATCTAAGCATTTAGTAAGTGAATATTTCAGCGATACTGTTTTTTGTCTAAATATTGTTCTACCAGAGACACCGTGAACTAGAAGTTGCTATCTTGACCCATTTAAAAATACATTTATGGTTACGGTTATACAAAATTTCGCTCAACTGGAAGTCGCCATATTGAATTAAAATTTCCAAATTTCAAAATGAAGCAAAACAACTATTTTCATCATCCACTGGTCAAGCCCATTCCAAAAATATTCGTATTGTTGAGGTTATCAAGAATATTGTTCAACCGGAAGTTGCCATATTGAGTTTTTTAAAAATATCCATTTTCATAAACTACTTTTCAAGCACGTTCCAAAATACCCATATTGTTAGGGCTACCGAGAATATTACCGACCCGGAAGTCGCCATTCTTGCACAAAATATTCATTTTCATCGTCTACTTGTTAAAAAATACCCATATTGTTGGTGTTATCGAGAATATTATTCAACTAACAACTAACTTTAAGAATAATGTGAAACGAACTTGCTTTACGAACTAAAACCCAAATTACGAACACCTTTTTAACGAACCCCCCCATTCTGGTTTGTAATTGGAAGTTCCAGTTTATAAAATATGATTCCAAAGGTTATTTCTAATAAAATTGCGTTTAACTAAAATCGTTCAAAATTGTGAAAGTTTTCGAGATAGTCTAAACTCGTAAAACTATGTCCTTTTTGTAAGCTATTCGCGTTTCTCCATCATGAACTATCAAAAATCTAACGTTTAACGTTTTAAACACAATTTTTTTTGTGTTTCATGTCCTCGTGATTTGTTTAGATTTCAGAATTGTATCTTCTTTAGATTTAGTCACATATTCTACCAGTATGCCATTTCCCCCCAAAGCAAAGGAGAGAAGTTTGGGTCAATATTAACTTTTCTCCACTAGGAAGAAAATTGGATATAAATATTTTAGCGCGACAAACACAAAACCTATAACTAAATTAGCTATTGAATTTACGTTTCGACTTCGTCTCATCACAATACGACACTAACTTAATGAAATGACTAAACTTGCGCTGGATTGACGCTAGCTCCAAAGACGGAGACACAATTTGTGCTCTTGAGTCAACATCTAATCAGGCGTGATGTCCCACAAGAAAAGATGTACTATATAAGCTGATGAGAACCATTGAAATCGATTCTTGGTTTGAAGCCAATTTTTCTCCTCTAAGGAGAACGTTGGGTGATTCCCATCGGCTTAAACAGAACATCTTTTCTCGCGTGACATCACGCTTTTATTTGCTCAGGAACACAAACCGTGTCTCCATCTTTGGTGCTGGCGTCAATCCGGTGCTAGCTTAGTTCTGTCACTAAATTATTGTCTGATGAGACGAAGTCGAAACACAAATTTCATAAAAAATTCCTCCTCCCAGTGTAATCTATACAAGGAACCTGTTGGAAAATCCTTCATTGAGTTCATCTGAATAGTCAATCCACTAGTTAACCTTCCGACAGTTGCGCTAGTGCACTGAATGCACGCTGCCCTGAAAAGCTGGCGAAATCGTCTGAGAGCATCAGCGGCTGCTCGTTCAGTAGGCCATATGTGCTACTTCTGGAGAGTTAATCAAATAAATTTTCAGTTCTATTTTAGCTTACCTCTGAGGGGACCGCACATACTAAGCTTTTGTGAATTTTTCATATAGTTCTTTTCAGAGGATGCAAACAAGCTTCAAGATTTAAAACTGATATTTTCTAGCTTTTCTTTAAATAATGAACAGGTCACATTGTGCGTCTCGAAACAAGTTTATTGTATACAAGGTTGTATGAAAAAGTCGATTCGAAATTGTTACATAATGCGGCCCAGTTTCAATAGATACTTTCGAGTTTTAAATATTTTCAGCTCCAATGTTACCAGTTTTAGCTATATTTCATCAAAGTACACAATCACCTTGACAATATACTTTTGAAAGTAAACGGTAGCTTAAAACTTGTCCTAAAAATCATCAGAGCATTACGTATTAACATATGTGTACTTGTGTATTACTAACCAGATGAATAAAGATAGCTTACCGAACGTTTTAATCCAGCTTAAAAGTTAATCTCTTTAGCAATAGCTACATAGTATGTCTTGGAACTTACAGTAATTAGTGTTATAAGGGTTGTATCACACTCCTTGGTGAATTAAATGCGCTTTTATAATAGCCGTTGCGACTTTTAAGCCAATGTATAGTGAATCTCTTGCCCAATGTACATGATAGCAACAATGAAAACATCGGAGCTATAGTAACATGAAGTGCTCTGACAGTCGTTCTTCATGAAAGTATACCACGAATATCACAGCAGACCTGTCCTGCATTAATTTATTCCAAATGGTCTCCATGGCCACAAGTTGTCCGTTACAACTTCATTCGATCAATAAACAGGCGTGTCCTCGCGTGCTCTGAGCAAGTAATTACGTGGAGTGAATGTTTTGCCAACTTTGTATGAAACTAGCTTTAATTATACCCATCGGACTAGGGCTGTCATTCGTCAACACGAGAAAAACAAAAACAATTCAAAGCATAAGCTTCTCAGCATGGCCGCCGCATCGGCAGCAGCAACAACTTGGAACGATATCGTTCATTCTATGCCTCCCCATAGCAATGGATTGGCGAGAGTGCAAAAACTCGACGAAATAACGTACACCACAAATCTGCTGCCTGCAAAAGTGTCACCGTAATTTGAGCCACATTTCTGCATTTTAAATCGGACCCAATCCATCACACCAGCATGCACCATTCGAACGAGTGGACAAGAACACGGTAGGGGAACGCGGGGCAAGTCCGACACCTTAAGCGCAATAATTTTTCTAAAATTCCACAAAGTTCCTAAAATTGTATATTCTGTGCATAATCCTTGTTTAGGTGGTTATTAACAAAATGTAATTTTTTCAGCGTTTCAAAAAATTGAATTCATTAAAAATTATTGGTTGCCAAAAAATGGAGAAAAACGTCATTTTAAAAACGCTGCGGGTAAGACCGACACCCCAAAGGGGCAAGAGCGACCCCCTTTTGAACTTTCTTTTTGTCCAATTTTTTCCATTAAAAATGTATTGTGTATGTGTGATAACGTGCAATTATGTGTATATGAGTATGTGTGATGCAAACGCATACTTTCTGTAGTTTCATCGCGTAGCAAGAGGAAGAGCATTCGAATGCGTGGTGTTATGAATAAATAATGTTTAACGCAAGTTTTATATTATGGTACAGGTTTTCTCAAGTAATTCTTTCGAGCTTTATTGCCACTTGTATAGTCATTCTAACGAGGAAGAGCTATTCTGAAAGCAGATTATATACGCTGTTACTTGGACTCATTCACTTAGAAGTGACGCACGCTTCGTAGTAAGCTATCCGGTTCGTGTTGTGATTTTTCGGAACATTGTTGATCAACAATCCGACGGTCAATGAAATTTTTTCATCAATATCATTTCAAAATCTCATATTAGATTAAACTTTGCGTTTCTTTTTGTAATATTATTATGAATCGCGTTCAATTAATTTTTAATTTTTTTGGTCGGCTTGAGACAATACTGATAAATAAATGCAAAAAACATAGTTTCCGTGTATTTCAATTATTAACATGACGTAATTATAGTATAATTGAACACAACAAATATACCCAGTCGTTTGTATCGAATCAAAAACGAACCCAATTATCTAAACACCGTGTCGGTCTTACCCCACCCAAAAACTGTCGGTCTTACCCCAACAGCGCCCATTTTTGTTAAATGTTCAATTAACAGTATTGAAATACTCAAACTTATCTTCAATACATACAAATAACGATATGAAGAGTAGAATAGAATGTGTGACAAAAAAACTGTTCATTTTCAAAGCTTTTGTGTTATTAAAACCTTAAAATGTATCAACTAAAAATAACATCCAAAAGCGCATCAACTTTGCTTTCGCTTGTTTTGTTTATTTTGTTGACGTTTATGAACCCATATGGCATCGATATGTATCGAAATGCCGAAAATAATGGTACTAATAATATCCTGTCATTATTGTATGATTTAAAATTTGATATCTGGGAAAAGTCGTGGGGTGTCGGGCTTACCCAGGGTGTCGGGCTTCCCCCCAGTTCCCCTACGAAACGTAAAACTTTGGGATCTTTGGCCGCCGAGCTCGAAGCAAACTACATCGCGCCTTCGCTTGGTCATCCACCAGGCATCGATCGCGCCTTTGTGTGCCTTGAGGTTGTTTGTTGATTTGTTGATGGACAAGAATTTTTGTACCTCGCACTGACTTGACAGTCGACGATCGACGGAGCAGGAATTCGCGAAAAAAAAAATATCAGCAACATTGCGCGCGGAGTGTACATTACAAACTC
The DNA here is from genome assembly GCF_030247195.1 of Topomyia yanbarensis. Lineage (NCBI taxonomy): Eukaryota > Metazoa > Arthropoda > Insecta > Diptera > Culicidae > Topomyia > Topomyia yanbarensis. The sequence goes on along the minus strand of NC_080672.1, from coordinate 102,733,209 downwards.
ACGGATCATCATCGCATCATTATCAGCACCAGCATCGGGCGCGGGTGTGCCCATCGGAGTCGTTCTGCAAGGTTACGTGCGAGTATTGTTACTGCATTCGCACATGTAAGTTCACCTGATGGGGCTGGCTTTTTGTGTCGTATGGACAGTCAGCGGCGGTGTGGGATGTACTCAGGGAATTAAAACTATTTAAATCGATGCACAGTGCGAGAACGGGTAATTTTTGTCAATTCCCCCGATGCGGAGAAGCCGAGCACTGCAGGTTGTGCAGTTGTTGAACGATGTTTTGTGATAGAGGCTTTTTACAATATATTCCACCAGGAAACAGGCCTTCACGGCAATATTGTAGTAGACAGTAGAGTTTCGACATGATCGGTATAGTGCCCCGATTATAACAAAACAATTTCAAAACTATATATTTTTGCTGTAATTTAACTACTTTTAACTACTAACGAAACCTAATTTATAACACAATATGTTACGAAAATTGCATTCAGTTATAATCTTATTTTCTTCTGATCGAGACTTCAACCCTGACTACTTGAGCAGCCAAACTGTCTCTCCGAGTACATTTCAGGATGGATATGGACGAGTTTGAGCAAACGTTATTCTACCGTGTATCAAAAATCGCACTTTCTTGAAATTCTGGACTTGTTACAAATCAAAGTGGCTCTGGTTACGACTGTCGACTGCAAAAAAAAACACGTATAGAAACAGTGCAAGTAAACATATAAATAAGAAAAATATTTCACTGCTTTACTCCAGCTTCCAATGCTCTAACTACATCTCGGACTGCTTGGCGTGATACCATTTAGAGATCGTTGGTCTTTAATGTCTACTGCATAACACACCGCGGAGACGAACTGGGGACGCAATAGCCTGGATGTTGCGACAAAACATCAAGTACAAGACACTTTGCTTCCAGGTTTCCTCGTTCGGCAGGTTTTTTTTAAGAACCATCTATCGATCGATGATGGCGACGACGATGACACTGAAGGCCTGGGGGGGGGGGGAAACATTACGACCATCTCGCTCCAGTCTGATGGTCCAGTCCAGTGACAGGGTACATGCTCTGAATTATTGATGATTGATGCTGATGCGTGGGTGAAGGGGTGTGGAGTCAGGTGAGATGAAAGTTGAGATTGCTGGGTTCGATGTGTGTAATGAGAAATGATGCGTTTTATGGGAAATGAAATCTCGAATATTTATTGCAAGGACAGAATTCAAGGTTTGTAAGCGGTAATTTTGAATGTTCTTGAACACGGAAAGTTTTTGGTTGGAAAAATTAGCGGTCTAGATGAATGGAAGAAGTATGATTTCGTTCCAAGAAGGCAGCAGAAGTTATTTATATTTACAATATATTAAACTTAATGCATTGCAATAAAAAATGTTGTGTTCAGCTAGAAATCCGTGCTTGCATCAAAATAAATTGACTATGAGGATTTTTGAAAGACACTATTGGCCATAAATAACACTATACATTTTAGTTTCAAAATTGTTTTATTACCATAGATAAATATTTTTTAAATTACCGATTTGAAGTTTTCCGTCTCACAGTTTGATGTTTTCGTTTGATACGAATTCACTGATGTTTTTTATTCGAAAAAAAACACACTTAAATTTGTTCGCGGAACAAAGTACTAACTGATAGCAGCATTAAAACCAATCAGAGATGAAGGAAACCCATCATTAAAATTCCACCCCCTGCCAGTTGATCATTGCCATTCGATCATAATTTGTGCAAGGTTCGCACGTCCTGGTTGTTCATCATATCGCTTGCAGACATAGCATTCCAGTAACCGCTCGCTGCAATTCCAAGCATGTTTGCTCAGTGCAGTCCGAATATGGTGAAACAGAACATTTGACTCTGACTGATGAAATGGCGAAATACATAGGTATTCCGCCTCATCCCCCAAACCCGTGCCGAAAACTGTCGATCGTGATAAAAGAATGAAGGAATGAAAAAAAAACTGACGTAAACTTACCATTTTCATTAGCGAAACCATTACAAATATTTCAGATAAAATGATAACATAAAATCAAATCAGTGAGCCATTAAAACATTCCTTCGCGACAATAACAAGTTTTCCATTTAGGAAAATTGCAAATACGAGCTTGATATACTTGTGGTGGGTAGCAAGCTAAAATGTACAAGTGCGATCATGATGCGACGGTTCTTAAGAAAATTTCATGAATCATAAATTTGAACAGCATGAGACAACCGTATTACGGTTGCTATTTGAACAGTGCAAGCAACGATCTGGTAAACCATGCTCTTAGATATTCCGTTTTGGGTTCCATTGCGAATCCCAAGTTCACACATTTTTTAGTTTTATTTTGTATTTGATTGTATATTGTTCAGTTTACAATCTATTTCTAATTCAATATATTGAGTGTTCAGCCTCAACTTATTTCAACATTCATTAGTTCCAACAGAAGTGCTGCGCTTTTTACATTTCATAGAAAAGAAATGTAGGGTAAAAGAGTATAATACGCCCCACCGGGGTTAAATGCCCCTCTTCGATTCCCAGGATTCCTGAATTATCTAAAAAGTAAAAATGACTGATAACAGTATCGTTTCATGAAATCAACGTATTAAGTTAGTTATTTTTAATATATTGCAAAACAACAATATACACAAAAGTTTCAAAAGAGCTACTTTTATGTAAGCTTCCACTTTTTCCAATAGCATTACAGCCAGGTAGAAACAGTCGGATTCGATAGAACTATTTCAAGTAGCTTACTAGAATGTTATAGTTACTATCTTAGTTTTTAGATTGGCTTAAAACTATGTGTGTGTGTAGAATTATTCATGTATTCACAACAGCTCATCACCGGCCAAAACGCCCCACCCATTGTTGTGGGGCATACTCACCGATTGCTGTGGGGCATACCGTCCTCTTGTTGTGGGGCATATTACACTTTCTCCGGGGGCATTTTGCACTGGGTGAAAGAAAAAACTAGAATTTAGGCATCTTTGAAAAATGTTTAATAGTACTTGTATTAGGATGTTTTTAACAAAAAATTGAAACGGGTACTAATTTCTAACTAATATAACAATAAATTAGAGTCGTTAGTGAGAAGATCATAGCGTCGAATGGTGAAATATAGCTATTTTTCCTTAAGGGGGGCGTATTAGACCAGTTTACCCTATAGAATTCGCTCAAACTTTCAAGATTATTTTCGAGGCTCGGAGGGCCGATTCTTATGAACTACCTCAGTGTATACCAATGGACTCAGCTCGACGATTTGGGACAATGTCTATGTGTGTGTATGTAACGGACAAACGCTCATTCGTGTTTCTCAGCAATGGCTGAACCGATCTTATTCAAACCAATTTTAAATGAAAAGCCTATCATCCAGACATAACGCTATTAAATAATGTTTGATTCTGATGTTCAGTTTCCAAGACATGAATGTATGAAGGTGCAAAAATCGCGTTTTTTGAAATTTGCTGAAATTGAAGACGTAACTGAACAATTTATATATTTTTAGAAAGCTTATACAAATACCTTTCGAGCGAACTATAGATTGTTGAAATCTTACTATTATCAAATGAGATATTTAACATAAAATGTGGACGAAAGATTTTTATCATTTCCTATAGCCAGAAGTAACATCTAAAACATTTAATTTACGGATAATTTTAGGTCAATAGTATCTTCGAGGAAGTTAAAGCATACAATATGCCCTTTCTTTTAGTATTGTGATTTTACTAATTAATTGTATTGAAATAATGTCTTCGGCAAATTTTTTAGCACTTACTTTTGTGAATAACTTTACTGAAGACATCAAATACATATTTCGAATACTTAAAAAGTTATGGCTTGTTGTTTGTAGATTACCCTTTGTCGCCTATTTGTTGGTCAATATGGTAATAATCCATTTAAATGAGCCAAATATTATTTCGAAACACCCCTCACCAAAAAAAAAATAATTGGATTGAAGTTAAAAATTTATTGATGCAGACGGATTTAATTCAATATTACAATGATAATTATCTGATCAGTACATTGATAACCTATTGTTTGAAACATCATGAGGACCTTTGAAACATTGTGGGAATGCGATCCTGATCTGTAACTGATCTATTAGTCTTGATCTCACAATTGTCTAATAACATCAATATCAAATACTTGCCTAAAAACATTCCAATAGAAACTCATTCCAGAGTTCTGAAATCAATCATAATCATAATTTCCTATCATATTGTGTTTTGAAGGGATATACTGTAATATGGATTAGAGTCTTTTTTTAAAAGGATGCGAAACTAGAATTGCTTTAATGTCTATGAAACTTAGAACTGCTCACCAAAAAATTGCATAACTTCCAACATTTGCTGAAAATGTTTATTTTGGAAATGCGTCGAGTTGAGACGAAAACGTTATAGAATTAATAACGAGAAAACCACCTTCCAAAAATAGGCGAATTTATGAAAAATGGCGTTTTCCGTCTTGCCAATTTCGCCGGTTTAGTATCTTCGATGAATTTTACACACCTTAAACAGAACATCATTTGATAAAATAAGTTTGGCGTTATATTCTCTAAGAAGTATTTATGGAGAATTTACTCTTCAAACAAATCTAGCTCGAGACTTAATGTCTTCAGCAAAATTTTGGGTAATGCTATTACAAACCACTTTGTTGAAGACATGAAGGCTCCGTGTGTTCAGGGTATCAAGATATTTTAGGCTATTCCTATTTATTTTAAATTAAACTATTATGATTTTACTGTTCATGATAAATCTCTTCTATTGTTTATAAACAATTGAGTTTGTGAAGCTCACAATAGAAAGTTATTTCAGAAAAAACTAGATTAAGGAACTCTTCGTAAATATCATTTCATATCTCGATATACTCCATATTCGTAGTATTCATGACTAAAATAAAGTTGTTTTAAATGAAAGTCTCAACAAATTCGTTAAAGACAGGCATTCTGTTACAATTTTTTGAAAAACTGAATCTCCATAGTTTTTAACTCCACAAGAAACTTCTTCGAATACTGCCTATCTATTATAATACATTGAAGACCCGCTTCGATCAGCCCCAAATTTTATCAGCCTCATATGAAAATATATTTGATGGGCTCTAGCAGACAAAAAAGGCTGAATTTGAGTAAATTCTTTTTTAACCATGTTTTACTTATCTCAAAGATGCAAAAATGCAAAAAAATCATTTTTTTAAATTTTTGCGCTAGAATAGTATATTAAATTACCAGACATAGTTATTACACTACATCAAGGGAAGGGAAGAATATTTCAATTTATTATGAAGAAAAAATTGTCGCGATTTAGTCAATGTCCCCATTTTGTCAGCCTAAAATACACCATTTTCTGAGGATATTTTCTTTGAATTGCATCGACCTATTTTCTTTCAATTGCATCGATTTTAAGGTAGTTTTCAAGGGGTTATTTTATCGACTTCTTCCAAAATTCGGTGAACCTATTCCCATTCGTGCGATAGTTTATGTTAAAAAGTATCCTAAATTAATTGGTATACTGAAGGGTTTATATGTTGCAGATAGAGAAAATTCATAAATTTTCAGCTTTTCCTACACAATATTACAACAACTTCTTAAACAACTGTTCGTAATAAGATTATGTAGATTATAAAGCATTTGAAAATTTTTAATAGAAGTGACGGAAGGTTATCGAAAAGTTTCGTGAAAAAGAAAATTCCAGTAATGATAATGATTTTTATTTTTATTTTTATTTATGATTATTTTATTTGTTCTTTGGCATTAGGACTAGGGATAAAAATTCAGATCAAAGATACTAATGGGAAGTCATTTTTACAAAAAGTCCATATCGAAGTAAAGTACTGCACCAAATTTTCTAAGTTTATTGTATAGCATAATTTGCGATGTTTCTCAAAATATGACAACGCGAAGCACTACATGAAGTGTTAATTATTACTGGATAATTACTTAATAATCACTTAAACTGCCATAACAAACGAACAAAGCGCACCAAAGCTTCCCAATTTTGAGAAAACATCGTTAATTAGGTTTTAAAATAAAATAAAATTTAATACAGAACGCTTGAATAAAAATTAAAGTTATTCTGAGAAAATAGGGTGAAGGGCTAAATAAGGTACACATTTTTCACTTAAATTGCTATAACAAATGAACAAGACGCACCAGTTTCCATACTTCGAGAAAAATCGTTGATTATGCTTTAAAAATCAGCCTGATTTTCTAAGGAACTTGTATGCTATGGCAGCGACCTTTCCCGGCCAGACCCACAATTGCAGCTTGCCGATGGGCACAATCAGCTAGAACCCATCACCGACGCCCATCTGCTTGCCACGGAACCTGGTAGCGACCCTTCCCGGTCAGATCTGCAATTGCAGCTTACCAACGGACGTGATCAGCTTAACTCCGTCACCGATGACCATCTGCTTGCCACGGAACATGAATGCGATGGTAGTGACCTTCTCCGGTCAGGTAAAAATAAGGAGGGTATATGTCCTCCCGAAGCTACTATAGATTCTGCGCACCCTAAATCCGATCCACAATTGCAGTTTACCACCGTTTACAATCAGTTTGATTCTATCACCGACGCCTGTATGTTGACAACAAAATCTGAAAGCAGAGACTACGATATACTCCGGTCAGATAACAGCAGTCTAAAACAATTAGAGCAATTTGAAGTTCCTGCTTTTGTTTACTCAGGTAAATGCAATGAATGTATATGTTCTTCCGAAGTAGGACATACAGATGCTGCTCCCGTTGAAAATCCACCCCTATTACAGCCAGACGCCACCACCATCGCCGCTCGTCTTTCTACCGCTCAACCATCAGGACACTATCTGGAGGAACAACTTAGTATCTACTACCAGAACGCGAGATGACTACGCACAAAAATTGACGAGTTGTTCGTCGCTGTTTCAGAGGCCGAATATGATGTCATTGTTCTAACCGAAACGTGGCTGAATGATCAAATCCATTCGATCCAGTTATTCGGCCTAAGGTACACGGTTTACCATAAAGATCGGGATCCAGACAGTACAGGGAAAAAACGTGGTGGTGGTGTGCTTATTGCAGTGTCCAACCGGCTCTCGTCCAAGCATAAAACGGATAGTAACGATCTCGAACAACTATGGGTAGATATTCGCGGGCGCGATAGTAATATTTGTGTAGACGTAGTATACATTCCCCCTGATTCCGCAAGTGATATAGATATTATTCAGAAGCACATAGACTCAGCACTTGACATCGCAACTTCCATTCAACCCAACATGGCTCATCTACTGTTTGGTGACTATAATCAGCCAGGACTTCTTTGGAAGAGTACACCCTCCGGTTATGCCTTTCCAGATCCTTCTGAATCTATCTTTTCGAGAGCGAGTATTGCCTTATTGGACGGAATGTCTATATTGAACATGCTGCCAATGTGTACCGTAAATAACAGACGAAATCGAACCCTGGATCTCCTGTTCGTAAATGAAGAAGCTTCTATTAACTGCGCCGTTTCAGAAGCCCTTGAGCCATTAGTTGCCTGTGACGCATATCATCCTCCTCTTCTAGTAACGCAGATTTGTCCCCAGTTGGTTATTTTTGACAAAATTCTGGATGTCAGGGAGTTCAACTTTTCGAAGACTGATTTCTCTAGGCTTCAAAGTTCACTACAGGCAATTGATAGGGAGACTCTGTTAAATTCCGCGATCGATGTAGATGTTGCCGTAGAAAAACTTTCACTGGTCCTGAAACAGCTATTCAGAATAACAGTTCCCGCACCACGTCCCCGACCAAAACCGGCATGGCCCAATCGTCAGCTACGTAATCTGAAAAGATTGCGAGCAGCTGCGCTTCGGCATTACACCAGCCGACGAAACCCCATTACAAAACGAGAGTTTATTCAAGCTAGCAACAGTTACAAGACATATAATCGGTTTCTCTATTCAAGACACGTAGCACAAACCAAATCAAACCTGAAACAAAATCCAAAGCAGTTTTGGTCTTTCGTTAACGGAAAACGCAAAGAAAATGGGCTTCCTTCCAGTATGTTCCTTGCAAGTGAAACATCAAGCACTCCAAGCGGCATCTGTGACCTATTCGCTCAACATTTCTCGAGTGTATTTAAAAAGGACTCGGCTAACTCCACTCAGGTGGAATATGGTCTTCAGAATGTCCCTCATGATGTAATTAATGTAGGTAATATCCAATTTTCTGACGAAGACATTTTAACTGCCATGAGAAAGCTAAAGTCTTCAACATCTGCAGGACCAGATGGTATTCCTTCCATTATACTGAAAAGATGCGCAAGCGCATTGTGTACGCCTTTAAGGCTAATTTTCAATCAATCACTGTTGCAATCGGCGTTTCCCGTGTGTTGGAAAAAATCAGTTATGTTTCCCGTTTTTAAAAAAGGTGAATTTTGCGAACTATCGTGGCATAACCTCACTCTGCGCTGGATCAAAGTTATTTGAGATATTAGTAGGTAACGTGCTGTTTCGTGAGACCAAAGCATACATATCGAAGGATCAACATGGCTTTTTTTTTCAGGCAGATCGACAACTACTAATCTAGCCCAATTCACTTCGCTCTGTATTAAAAATATTGAAGTCCAGTCGATACTGTATACACGGATCTCAAGGCTGCATTCGATCGTGTAGATCACTCTCTTCTACTGGCAAAGATAAAGCGGCTGGGCGCTTCGTCAAATTTCACAGGGTGGCTTAAATCATATCTCGTAAATCGTTCTCTATCTGTAAAATTAGGAAATAGCGAGTCATACAGCTTCATTAACTTGTCGGGAGTGCCTCAATGGAGCAATCTAGGACCGTTGCTTTTTTCGTTGTTCTTCAATGACGTTTGCTATGTTACTATGGTGTAAACTTATATACGCTGATGATCTCAAACTATTTCTCATTGTGCGGTCAATAGAAGATTGCGTGGCACTACAGCGACACTTAGATGCTTTTTGTAATTGGTGTAGTCGCAACTTGCTGGCTCTCAGCGTGGCCAAATGTTCCATAATATCTTTTACTCGCAGAAAAAATCCAATACTCTGGAGCTACACCATCTCAGGGGAATCGCTAGAGAGAATGACAGTTATCAGAGACCTCGGAGTACTCCTGGACTCACAACTGACATTCAGAAATCATTACTCTCATGTTATAGCACAGGCAAATAGAAACCTCGGCTTCATTATAAGAATCGCCAAAGAATTCACTGATCCATATTGTTTACGGGCACTCTATTTCTCACTAGTTCGATCTGTCCTGGAAGCTTCAGCACCCATTTGGTGTCCTTATACGAACATTTGGATCAACCGAATAGAAGCAGTGCAGGCAAGATTCCTCCGTTTTGCTCTTAGAACTCTCCCATGGCGTAACCCAGCAGAGCTACCACCGTACATCGATCGCTGTCGTCTGCTCGATATGGAAACCCTAGCGAAAAGGCGGAACACATTTAGAGCAGTATTTGTTGGGAAGATATTAACTGGTCAAATAGATGCTCCAGATATTCTCTTACAAATAAATATCTATGTGCCCCCTAGAAATCTCAGATCGCATAACTTCTTAAGACTGGAATTTCAGCGCACAGAGTACGGTCAGACCGAACCCATTAGGGCGATGTGTAATGTTTTTAATAGTGTTTATGACCATTTTGACTTTTCTGTATCTTGTGATGTTTTCAAAAATGGACTAAGAAGGTTGACTTAGATTTTAAGATTCCATTTTTGTAATATTTGTAATTTTTGTTCTTGCAATACTGTGTACTATGTGATTATGTTTTATTTGTAGTGTAAAATTATTGTAATCAACTGTGAAAAATTTGAAAAGATGATGGGTTTTTACGCCCATTTGAGGATTGATTCTGAATTATATCCTGAAATGGGCTTTTCCCATTCTAGAAACATTTCATGTAGACCAACACAGGTCAGATGAAAAATAAGAATAAATAAAAAAAAGTATGTTTGATCATCGAATTTTCCCAACGAACTGAGCTTGGGAGCAGAACAAATGCAAATGGTGGCAGGGATTTAGGATTCCAACTAAATCATTGTGAAGGAATTTTTGAAAAGAAATGGAACGGGATTTGATAGTTTAAAACCGATGTTTTGTGAAATTAAAAAAAATAACATCTTTCAGGTGAAAATGAACAAAAAATATGGCAGAGTTTTAGGATTCCAACAGTTGGAACCCTAAATCCCTGCCATCATTTGGGTTTGCTCTGCTCCCAAGCCCAGTTCGTTGGGAAAATTCGATCAAATATGCTCATTTTCACCTGAAAGATGTTTTTTTTAAATTTCGCAGACCTTTGGTTTTAAACTGTGAAGTCCTGTTCCAATTTTTGTTGTGATTTAATCAACTCAAAACGCGTTTAGACACATTTTAATAGAGAAATCAATTTAAACAATAAAATACTATCAAAACCTTGCTTCTGTCATCCAGATAGATCAAATTTCATTTTTACAGGATTTACCGCATTACCACGTGGTTGCGGTGCGGTAAAGATAGTGCGGGTACATCCATTCACCGACCGCATCCGCACCGCGTCGAACCCCAACTGCATTTATTCTTCAGGATCTAGCGACGTAATATGTTGAATATTAATGAACAATTAGATTATCAGCTCTTGTGGAATTTGTTTACCTTCTCTATATTATAAGGATAGATGCTAATCAGAAACAATTAATCCCTTTTTTTCTTTCTTTGGAGAAAAAACAAACGTGTTACTTCTCAAAGCACACTTGTGGTGTTGGAAACATTCGATATCCCTAAATTAATTGAAATATAGGTATTAATATCGCATTCAAAATATTGGGTATTGAAATGTTCCAAAAAACAACAACAATTATCAAAATCAGTACTCCCGAGCAACGTTCAGTCGAAACGACGAAAGCAGCGCAAAACCACCGACAAATTCACTGTAATCGAGCAAAGGCAGCTCCCGCTGGGATTTTTCTCCTTTTCGCCACAGGGGAAAAGTACAGGAATGCACTTAGTTCGCGCACTTTACTTGATAGGTATATCATGCTGCGATGAATATGAAATATATGCTCGCATTCCAAGTGGACCACCCATCTCGCCGGACCGGAACCATGCTGTGAATTTTCGGGTGGCACCCTAATTGAGATGTTGTTCGGAATGTCACCGTGGTCCATCGGAAGAGCGTGAGTGGAATCCTGGATGAGTCGATATTTTGAACATTTAGTGAAAGATGTCCGTTCACTGGCTTTTTGCGTTCTGAAAATACCTTTACTAAACCCGGATGGGGCAAAGAAATTGCACCATCATAATGCAGTACTGCATTGCGTACATGTTAAAAACGAGTCTGATCGTAACAAGGCCAATGAACGAAGGAAAAAATCGCACACTTTTCTGCTGTCGAACATAGAAATCGGATTCCTTTCTGTTGATGTCTTCAGTGCAGTTGATCGAACCGGCAAGTGATAATGGCGTTCCAAATCGATGCCAAGCTGTCTCGGGAGTTGCTATTCCTGGTACTCATAATTAATAGATTAATTTTACACGAGAGGCCCAACGGTCGAAGCTTGTATTTCTCCCAATAATGGAACGCGACTGGTTTCAGCTCACGGTCGGATGCTCGTTAGCTCGGATGGAGATCCCTATCTATAATTATCCGAACCTTGATGCTGCTATCGAAAGTCTTACTGTACTGTAAACGGTATGATCATCGATCTTTGCTGCAATCGATATATTCCCGATTCCACTTTAATGATTGATAAGATGCGGCAACACAAGAGATATCTATGGTGAAACAAATCTCCGTTGCTGAAAGGATCCTAAATGGTGTGCTTTATGACAAACCACATTTTATCGATGCTTAGAATTGAATACTTCTGATAGCAGCTCATGATACTGGCGGGGGCGACGGCGGTGATAGCGGCATAATCACTTCACATGTTGAACGTCCCTCGGAGTCTGCGTAGGCCAATTTCAAATATGGTCAAAACGTGCGGTCCACTGCCCGGAATGGGCAACCTGGCAGGCTGGCTGCGGTGTGTCTGAGTTGCGGAATCAGTGAGCACTTTCGCGGATCTGTCCGCGGCAGCCAATGTGGTGACTCTGGTGATGATAATAATGCACCGCGCCCGGAGAAGTAGCGATAGACAAAACGTCTCTGATGTTGCGATGTACGTCCCAAGTGAGAGCAGAAGCCGTACCTACGTGACAAACGTCAATCGGAACGAAGCAAACGATGAGCTGCGCCATCATCGCCGCTGGCAATAGTTTGTCTGCTTGGTGTTGTTAATTTATGCTGACGCTGCCCGTCTCTGGTGCTGCACCCTTCGGCTGAGCAGATTGATGAGAAGGTTACCCACTGTGACAGCTAAGGGTTTGTGTGTTGATAACGTGAGACACACAGGAAACTGCCTTCGTATTTTTCGGGTTTATAATTAACGTGATCTTTTTTTACTCTTCACGACAATTCAATGATTCAACTTGATTTTTATTTTGCTCCAGATTGGTCATTTTTCAATCTGTCGTGTTGATTGAATTTTGAAGGAATTATTCATCTGAAACCAATATATAAATATCCATTTTTGTATCATTTAATCCGCCCTTCGGTCTTTGTGAGAATTCCTTGTTTTGAACATTTATTTAAAAACCTTTTTCAATCCACCTAGTTGTGCAATTATATCTCTCTCATTTTTCCAAACTATGACTTCATGGTTGGTTATGTTCAATATAATTGTGGAAATGTCTATTACATTCTTACTACACAACGGCTCGGTAGCCACGAACTCGATGAACTACGTGTCGACGGTGAAATACTCGAAACAAAAAATATCATACTTAATTGACCTAATCAGCATTAGTTCAATGCTGTTTTCATGCTAACTAATTTTGTCATGCAGGGGTGGGCTGCCCATTGAAGTATAAGAGTCCTCTATTGAAAAACAGCAAGCTGAGAAAAACGCTATTCAAGATTTCCATTTTCATTAATCCTTATGGATAGGACAACCATGTTTTGGTATATTTTTCGATATTCTCTAGACAAACCTGGTAATCTTATTTGTGCATTGTGATTCAGTCGTGATACAGAATACAATCCAACAGATTTCCAAGTTTCGGCTAAAATTTATATGGCACTCTTATGCCTTTATGGGTAGTAGGTGTGTGAGGAGGGTGAAAAACCCACAAAAGAACAACTCCTCAACTAAATTGGGTATGCCCTATGATATAATAGTGGTATAAAGATGATGGGGATCAGTGCGGTAAAATTTCAAGTCATTCATTTGAATGTGAACAAACTATACTATTCAGTCAAATCTGACAACCTTTCTTTTCATTATTACCTAGCATGTGGGTTGAAATGATTTGACAGGTCCGAATGAATCTTTCAAGAATTCAGTATATTCACTCACTCACTCACACTCATTTATTTAAACATGCGTTCATTCAATGCCCCATTCATGATCGGTTGAGTCCGCTATGCCTGTCAATTGACTTCACATCATTTCATTTGAAACAGTTGTTCACATTCAATTGAATTTGCCAGCGGTTCATCAAGCGTTTATCATCGGAATGGATGTTTCAGACTCTGAACTTCAGAGCGTAAAAACGAGAAAAGGAAAAACATTTTCAAAATTGCTGCTAAGTTTGTGCGTCGAAACGGAAATCTGGCGTTCTCTCGGATTGACGACTCGGAACGGTTGTACAATGTACATACATCCAATCAAAATATGATATAGGAAGCTTAATTCGGAATTTTCGAACTAGTCATACTGCTTTGGCTATGCAACACTAACTGAAATATAAAATACAATATCCTCCGGTGTGGTGCCAAACTAGGTGGGGAGGTATTTACAAAATGTCGATTCAAAAATATTTACGGAGAGAGCACATTCAGGTAATTTCTGCGATGTTTGGTGGATCGCCTACCACTGTTGATGCTTCAAACATAACATTCCAACAACAGCTACGATCACTCCAAGCTGAAAAGCGTCAAAGTACCAAATATGACGCATGGAGACATTCACATTGGATGAAACGAAAAACGAGCCATCCTGAGCTATCTGCTGTAGCATCTGTAGTGATGTCCGTGCTAGCCACCCAAACTACGGTAGAAAGATCTATCAGAGCCCCGGCATTAATATTTCACTCCATCGTTCAACATTGACCGAGGATACGCTTGAACACATTCTTCTCGTCAAGTTTAACAAAGATATATACGAACAAATTATCGCAACCTCATAAAAATGTAAGACTATTCCCAAGAAATGAATGCTTAATGTTCACAGTTTTACTTCACAAAAACTAAATAGTAACAACTAATAAAAACTATCACCAAACCTTTCATTTTATCCATTCCGTACAGCATCGTCACTTGAATCGAAGAAAACCAAAAATCCCTCTTTTTCAAACATGTGATTGAAAAAAATTCGTTTCATGTTCAGTTAAATTACAGCTTAATACCTTTTTTGTAAAATTAACCTATAAATATATTTCAATATTATGTGTTTGTATTGCAATAATGTTATTTGCGAAAACAAGCCGGTAGTTTGATTTGTTCATGGGTTCATGTGGTACTCACACTGCACCAAATTTTACAATCTGTTGGTAACAGACTGACAAATCAAACCACACACAGCAGCAGGAAGAAGAAACTCATACGAAGTCCAAAAATGAGAGTAGTTGTTAAACCAACGATTACAAATTGTAATTTACAACAGTGGATTTTGGCTTAAATCTACCTACTACCAGGTTCAGATTCATTGACAAAAACGCATAGGATTTATTGTAATTAAATAATGAAATCGGTTAGCAGATATTAAAGAAATATTTATTATCAAAACATTAAGATAGTCTTCTAGTCATCCCCGCAAGTATTCTGGTTGGCTTGTCAGGATTCCGGCTTAAATGGCACAACCGATTCCAACTCAAAATCACTTGTCATACGAGCCAAAATGTTAGCGGAAATTAGCCAAAATGTCGGCTTGTGAAGTTATTCATTCGTTAAATGTTTTAATCCATCTCCCTAACCGCTTACAAAGTACGTACCTTCTGAACGTTCACAAGATAACAGTTCGGTTCTGAATTGAACATAGTACTAGGCCTTCTAGAAAAGTCGCAAGCAATCATGAATACTGATCGTTAAACATGTTAAATTAATAAATGTATCATTGTGGCAAAATTCTGAACTAAATCATCCACCTGCCACACCCTCTTAATCACCAAAACACCAAGACGCAAACTCTGCAGGCTGTTTGGAAGACAAGATAAATTTAGTCACCACATAGTGATCCAATTCTGAACCAAATTATCCACCTTCCTAACTTTGCTGAAGAGATAACTTTCTAGATAGTACAATATCCAATGTAGGTTTTACTATACTTATTAAAGCAATTTTATATTTTAAGCGGGTAGAGTATGTAGGATGCATGACTCGTTCAGAAATCCGGTCCCCGGATATGAATATCGGCTCGAGTATTTTTAGAAATTGTCTTTGGATGCACACCGTTTGCTGAGAAAGCAGTACGTATCAGTATTCAACGACCGCTGAGATTTGAGTCGCCAATTTTACTCAGTTCAGTTTGCAGGACATTCATATTTTCAATAACTAGACCCTGTTAGTGAAAAAGCAGATTAAAATACTTGATTACATTTTCCGTAGCAATCTTACGCTTTGTGGACTTCCCACCAATCTCTTTACATTACTGTTAGCTCAGCTTCTTTAAGTAGCTTCAGAATACGGTCAGAGGTTTATAACCGTGTAACTGTTTCATATCACCAGCATTTTATGGTCGAAGGCAAGAATTCTGTAGTCGAGAATTCGAAGCCATGGTGTGGAATCACCACGCACAGCAATCCAGTTCCTGGCTAATCGCTTTGAGAACGGTACTTAATAAATGTATCGAGTGGCCCATCTTTTCGTTGCAATTCAATGATCTGCTGGTTGATATCTTATGGACGAAGATATCCGATCGAAACTGTACCCTGGGAGTACAAGCACACTTGAAATAATTATTCTTTACTTGAAAAAACAACTGATTTTCGTGAAAACTAAAAAATTGCAATTATGCGGATCTAAACGTCATGCAGACAAAAACATTCCCGGCAACGAAAAACAAAATCTAGCCAAGCATTTGGATAGGGTCTAACTGGAAAATATAAACATATCGAATGTTCATGCTATCCATTAAAAATTTCGAACGGAACATGTACATAACGCAACAATTGATTATGAAGAATTTTTTCAAAGATCACAGATTATAAAAGTGCCTTATTGATTTTTATAATTATAAAAAGGCCTAGCTATTCATGAAAGGATCAAACTAGCAATACTCTCATTTTAATAGGATTATAAAGGATTATTATATTATTACTGATTATATAAAGATTATTAAAGTAGCCCCACATCTGCTAGATGAATTCTCGACAAACATATGATTACGGCGTAAAAGCCAACTGTCAAAATTCTCTTTAAAGGGAAGTTCCAAACACAGTTTACATCACTAAATTCAAGAGAAAACTTTACTATTCTGATTGCTACCAACCAGCGGCGAGTGAGTGTATGCATTATTTAACAAAAACGGTCCGTTATAAGCAAAAAAAATAAAGGGTTGTGTGCAAGACACGATCGCAATCACATTGAAAATGCAGCATTGTTGGTGTAGCTTTCGCTTAGTGGCAGGGTTGTCACATTCACTAATTTTGGTAAAGGTTTAGCAGAAATAATCAGGGATGATTATTTTAAATATTTGCTTATACCATGATTCAAAGGTAAAGGAAAAGAATTAATAAGCACAAACTTAATAGAAGTTAATTAAAGGAATTTTCTAATTGAATTCTTTTTCCATTAATATATAATATACGTCTTAATATGGACGCTTTGCCAATAACCGTGTTTTAGGTTACGGACGAAAATCCTATGGAACGATTTGAGTCTTTCCTGCACAACTAATATTAAAGGTATGAACCAGCAATTCGCCATCTCGCTTTTGTTCCGCCGTCATTTGGAACTGCGAACAAAATCCTTCCAGCGTAAAGATAATCGTTCCCTTTCTGTAGCTCGTGTCAAATAAAAGATCTAACAGCTATCCTACAGTGGCGATAATCTAATTGGTTCTGCCAGCAGAGCAGGCATGGCAATGAAGGAAGTCGGTCAAAAATATTCCTTTTATATCAAGCGATGGAATGTATAGAAAGCTTATGAATGTCGAGATGAGGTCCGTGTTAGCGAAAGTCTTGCGCAAATTTGTGAAAATTGTATACGTTTATCCCTATTTATTCTATATTTACGGATTTTTCAATAATGTGCTAATAAAATACACAGATAAATTTGATAACAATTTTTACTGGCAATTTTTAGAATCGATTGGTGTTCGAGTTATGAAAATCCATCAACAATTAACAAAACGCAAGCGAAAACTTTGTCTATTTTCTTACGTTTTCCCAATGTTTTCAAAATAATACGGATTTTTCAATAGTGTACAGTTGAAATACCAATTTATAGTTGCAAGCAATTTTTAAGTTGCACTTCTCTGAATCGTTTAGTGTATAAATGACGCAAATCCATCAACAATTAACAACGCTACAGTAATTTAAAATTATGCCACATTTTCGTGACGCTGTTCGAAATCAGATTTTAGTTTTACACCTAGCCCCAGCCCCATATAGTAGAGTAAAGCATTTTAAATGCTAAAATATAACAGAATACATGCATTTTCAATGAGTTCTGAATACTATTTTGATGTATATTACCCCTACATACGCAGCTGAGGGGATTGCACACCTTCTGTAATATTAATATATCTATTGTGAAGCCTGCCCAGATTCAAACATGGCGGAGCAATCTGTCATAGTTTCACAGTAGTGATCGCTTCATTTCAAAACAATCGTTATTTTGTATGGGACACTTTTCGAATGACTCTGTCATGTCGGTTCGCCGGTGCTATAACTGCTCTACGCCGAAATTTTGTGTAATTTACATACAGGACCAATTTGATTTTACAATTTTCAATAGGTTCAATCTTGCCATCAAATAGATTCAACTTAGTTACTACACACGAAAAATCGTTACTTGGTGTAAAAATTACTCAATTTCTTATTCGTACACTTTTGAAAAGTCAATTAATTTGTAATTTAAGGCCTATTATTTGCATATATTTTTTTGGTTCTACTTAGAAAAATAAATTTTATGACTACAGAAAAGCGTTCAATGGCACAGTTTTCTCTACACTCGAAATTCGTTCAAATTAACGTAATGGTTAAAAAAAAGTAAACTAACTGCCATTATGGGACGGAAACTAATTATTACTCACCGAAATGAAGCTAAATCACATCATGAAATCTTTGAAATTGTTCAAAGGTTGCGTCCAACTATTCAACATGTCGTTAAAAACTTTGATGTGGCGAAGGATAGAGCAGATATTTCAAAAAACTTGAACTGTAAAAATTTTACGATGAGGGGTAAACGATTTTTAATTAGAAAAAATTGAGAAAATCGTGTAATTAATGTGATATACATGGTAAATAAATTCAATCATAGCATTTAAGTATAAGTCTGTAATGAATGGAGAACGGACAATTACAATGCCTGTGTGCTGAGCAAGGAGCCGCTCATCAATGAGAACAAAGAATTGATTTTTTATTTACTAAACAACATTGAAACATTTTACCGGAATACTGGAAGGAGTGTAAACTTAGTCTACGAGTACAAATTCAACATCTTTGACTCAAATGCCTGTTGTTTCGAGCGGAGACGCGGAGACCTGGACGTAAAAGCCTTATAACAGCAGCTAAGCGCAGGGACAGTGGAGTTAATGTATGGGGTATTTTATGTCCACTAGAAGTGTTAGAAATATGGTCTTCGTTGATGGAATGATGGATCATAATGTGTATTTTAATAGGAATATCTTAAAATAAATTTTAAAGCAAAGCTTCCGTAAAATGTTACTTTTACTAAGAAATGGTGGATATTGGAAATTCGATCAGGAGAAGAACCTAAAGCATAAGGCATGCAAAAAACGTTTAGAGTAAATTTATAATTGTTTAAATGTTATGGATGCTCCTCTGCGGACACCGTTTATTAACTGATTAGAAAAAAATATATGGGAGTATTTAGATAAAAAGTGCGAAACTATCCGGATTATAATGCGAATGATCTCAGAAAGTACTATTTAGAAGAATGGGATAAAATTTAAGTTGAATACATACAAAAACTAATCGTCAGCATTCCAATACGCTTGAAAACTGTATTTAGAAACAAAAGCTACCACATTGAATATTTATTATAGAAATTTCAATTGATTAAAAAAAAAAATAAGTGTACTGTACGAATATGAGATTGAGTGTATATTTGACTATCTTTTGAATTAGGATTATTTTTGAAAAAATGAGCATTTGTAGTACAAAGGTAATTATTGTATCTTCCCTATGCTGTCTAGTAAACTATTTTGACATAAATAAAATGTCTCGTAAACTATTTTTTACTTGTAAAATTCATATAAGCATTCCGCATAACGGTGTACGAAAATGATATTGTGTCACTGTAGTAAGTTTTGAGCACATCTGTAGGCTACGGAACGTTAGCAGACTACACTAAAGCTAGAAGTTCTATCCGTAGCCACACTACGCTTGTCGTTTAACCTTTCAAAATGTCGGGAAACAGGAGTGATAGTTTTTAAACGTTTAGTAAACACTAACTTTTTGTTAAAATAAAATACCTACATGAAATATCTGCTAGTTTACTTTTATAGCGAACCAAAACAGTATGCATGTGACTTAGCAAAACTCTCGAATGCATCATATCATCGTATCTCAATACATCGCCCTAAATATTTAGAACGTCCCACTGAAACATCTTTTTATTATAACTGGAGAATCTGTTTATGTATAATTCACAATTAAAGCACACCATTAACGCTAACGGTGGGCTAGACCTAGTGTTATACAGTGAAAACCCTATTTTATCAGCCTCAGAGTTTGTCTACCCCCGATTTTGTCAGTCACATATGAAAATCCGTGTGTTGCGCTCTAGCAAACAATCCATGTCCTTTTTTGAACATATTTTGCTTATATTAGAGATGCAAAATTAAAAAAAAAAACATTTTTTAAAATTTTGTCAACATTCGGTCTAATATTTTACGTGGGGTTTCCAAGTACAAACAATATACGCAATCAAATGAAATAGAATAATGTCAATTTTGTATAAAGGATTACAATGAATTTGACTAAAACTTCTGTAATATTCTCGATGTTTACGTTTACCAGTTAGGCCTTTTGCAAATGTTTGGCTAGAAATATGACGTTTCCTACTCAACACAAGCACTTAAATTTGGTTTGTCTCATCTGACCGTGTATAGTTCATTTTCGTTCGTTTGAAGGGTAAATGTTTCGTTCGCTACACCTTTGTCTTCGGAGTGAACTTTCGGTAACATCATTTCATACCATCATTGCCTTGCATAGGATGAAATGCTTCAAATGAACCCATACTTCCATTCAATTGAAGATGAATTTTAGTATTTCATAAGAAGAAGTACATCAAAGTCAATCGAGTGAATAGTGGCAAATGGAAACTGAATGGTTGCCATTCTCAAAATCATTGAAATATTTCAATTGATAATGAAGAATTACTGCACTGATGGGGATAAGAGGGGGCGGTATGAGGGATGGATGGTGTTGTGGTTTGAGGGTTGTGTAATGAGGGGTGCTCTAAGGGGGGTTTAAAGAGGGGAGGGGTGGGGGGGGGGGGGGTTGATCATCACGGAGGTTACAACTCCTCTACGCACACCCCTAGCTACGCCCCTGTTCAAAATTCGTGTTTGTATGTTATTGGTTAGGGATTATCCGCCCGCCAGATGGCGCTTCGGAACAAATGGTATTTTCCTCCTATTTCGTTGAAAGTCGCTGCAAAGCGTGCTGGGTATTAGCTAGTTCGACAAAGATCTTTCATTAGGGCCTAAGTAGCAATGTACTCAAATGGAGAAAAATCAGTTTCAATATTCGGTGATGCTTTTCTAAATGTAGTTTTTATTGTAGGTATAAATTACTTTATGACCTTGTTAAGAATTTAATTCCTATGTTCATTTAGTGGGTAGAAACTAAAAAAAAATACTTACGCCCAATTTGCATTTCAGTCGTGATGTCGCCCTTCAGCAACCACCATTTGCGAAAGGGCTAAACCGTGAACATAATTTTCTAAAGGGCGCGGTAAATGGGCTAAACTGACTCTGTCTTGCTGTGTAGGGCTGGGTAAATGGGCGAGCTTGACAGTATACTATTTAATAGGGCTCAACAAATGGGCGTATGGAAACCCAATGTAAATGAAAGGGCGCGTGCATCTTTTCTTAAAATTTCATGAAAATATTGAAATATTCGAATGTTTACAGGTCGGACTCGATTATCCGGGGATTTGAAAAAAATCTCACCCCGGATAATCGAATCACCCGGATAATCGAATCAAATTTTTTTTTTGCGTTTTTTCATGAATTTAAGCTTCATTCGTGGAGAAATTGGAAATAAAATGACCAGGACAAATTTTCCTATTATGGTAAATATAAATGTACCTATTTTGGCCCTAGTCGATTTTTCAGACTTTCAGGGTGTGATTTGTATTTTCAGTTGGTTTTCATTTATTATTCATATTGGTAACGAGTTAACGATATGTATCAGTTGCTTATAGCTATTTGTACAAGAATTCGAAGATAAACTTTTTAATAAGGTATGTCTTTTGCAATACAAGTCAAACTCGATTACCCAGGGCTTAGATTTTCCGAGGTAACTGATTCGATTACTCGAATACCAGAAAAAAAAAAATTAATAAGTAAACTGGGGGTCGTCTGTTTCTTGGCTCCAGTTTAATTTACGTGGAGTGTCACATATCACAGCTAACATGTCTAGTCATTCTAATTAGAAGAGTGTGTGTTGCGCACCCACAAAGAGATCCTTGTCCTTGTAGCATCATTTAGTTGACATATGCTGGATTGTCAGGTAATAACTACGCGTGTAGTCTTCGCAAACTGTACCACTCATACTTGTCACTAGCGAAGGACTACCAGGTTCCCGGGCGCCTCAGCGAGAAGTACTGCTGGCGCCCTCTTTACATAGCCTATCATCCATCTTTGCTTGAGCTACCCAAGAATTGAAATCACCTCCAGTGACGGCCGGGTCTCTTTTCAGAATCTCGTTAACCATTTCTTGACCAACTTTTTTCTACCACGTATAGGGTCCCAAAACTATTTTTCCTTAAAACTGTTGGCGTCAAGAAACACGAAAAACCTGGTTTAAGAAAGATAGGTGCTTCTTTTGCTGCTGCTCAATATTTACCTTCCGATCTAGTCCAATTGCATGAAAAAGGTAAATGAGGGCAATCTAAATTAGAAAGTTTTAGCAGTTTTCAATAATATTCCCAGGCTAAGAAAATATTCCAAAATTTCATTTTCGCCGTTAACAGAAACTATCCCTGGCAGCACTGCTTCAGCGGAACCCAACCAGATTAATTGTAATAACTTCTGTTCTAATGCTAATATTTATAACTTTTAGTGCTCAAATGAAAGATCTTAGTCGCAGTTGTTAGCCTTACTTGACGTTGTGTAAACCAAACGTTATAGTCATATAGAAACATGGTTGTTCATCAACCAGAAGGGCACGAACGGGTTAAAGATGCTATTGGAATTCTGAGCAGGAATCACTTATTGAAGGGGATAATGGGAGAAGAGCAATATTGTTTGTGTCAAAGTCCACTGGAACTCAAAGCAGGATATTCATCAGAATATTACACCGGATTCCAATGATAATAGGACCATGATTCTGTCAGTATCTGAAATAAAGCATAATCTTCAGCAGAATTCTATCTTGAGAAATATTCCACTAGACATTTAAGAAGCTTTTCTCTAGAATCCTACATCAAAATTCAGAGAAAAAGCCGTAGAAATACGGATAAATATTGAATCGAAGTTCTGAAATAGATTCCATTGGGATGCTAAGACAACTTCGATCAGAATCTTGAAAAGTATCCAAACAGAATCCTGAGAAGCATGTCATCATTATCCCAAGAGATAGCCAGAAACCGACCGAGCAATGTAGGTATAATGACGTTTTATGTGGCCTACAGTAACCGATGTATTACGAGGAAAATGTACTTTTAGTGTAAAATTAAAAAGTTGCATATTTGGCAATATTGGCATTAAAAACTTTTCATTTTTTTGGAATCCCTACACAAATCTTTAAAAAAAATATCTCGCTGATTGATTGCAAACAGTACCAGAGATATAATCCGAAGAAAAACATTTTTTTAAACAATTTGTTAAAATTAACCGTTATGTGTCCAACAAAAAACACCTACAACAGGCCAACGAGGGTACCCGGGTACCCACAAATTAAAATGCTCATAACTATGGCTTCCTTTAACCGATTTTGACACTTTTAGATGTTATAGATTCAGGAACTCGTTCACTTTTGGATTCTGTAACATTGAACCGGATGAATGGATCTGGTTCTTGGTGATCCGGATTTTCCTGAGTAATGTTCCAGTACTAGGGTATGATTTATAAATTTAAATAATGCCCTAGCAAAATGAGTATCAAAACACTTCAAATTGTCTCGGAAGTCTATTATTTATTGTTACGGGACCCTATGGTAGTTTGAAAAATGGAATTGGAATGGAATGGCCATTCACGGCCCTACGGGAACCTGCTCCGGAATGTCCGTTCCGTGGTGAAATCACCAAATGGTTCCAATACCATGAGATACAGTCTATTGATGCTATGCCAAGGATTTTGATACCCATATTGCTAGTATTCCATTGATATTCACAAATAGTATCCAAGCACTGGAACATGCTTCCGGAAATCCGGATTCCCGAGAACCGGTTGAAATAACCCGATTCATTTTTACCAAGTCTAAAAGTGGATGAGTTCTTGAATCCAAAACACCCAAAAGCATCAAAATCGGTTGGAAATTACCTTAGCTATTGGCATTTCAGTTTTGGGGGTACCCGGGTATCCACGTCGGCCTGTGACGTAGTAAAAAATTCAGGAGCCCCTCCTCACTGCCTTCTTACTACATCAAAAACATTATTACCCCAAAAACTTGACTTAGTGAAGTTCCAAGATGTCACAAAGTTTCAATTTCCAGCTACGGATAAAACATCGGAATTTCATTATTTTTCAACCTAAAAAGGTATCCGGGTACCGCGTCAGACACATAACGGTTAAGAGTGTTCCCATGGACTGAGGGGCTGTTTAAACGACACAACAATTTAGGTTATTATATATTGGCTCTAAATGAACAATTTCTTCAAAACTGGTTCCAATCCATGAAGGTCGGTTCCAAGTTTTGTTTTTTAGGTCACTTTGCGCGGAATAACCCATATATAAGCTATTTTTGAGGTAGGTTAAAATTTGAGAGGAGGTTAACCCTAGACCTCCAAATTGCCCGAAAAAATGTTCTATTGACTGCAATGATCGAATTAGCACTATAATAAGACATTATAGTTGAAATTTGATTTTTTTCAAAACACCCGGATAATCGAATCATTTTCCCCGGATAATCGAATCACGGATAATCGAATCCCCGGATAATCGAATCCCCGGATAATCGAGTCCGACCTGTATGTGCAACAACTATCGAGTAGACATGATCATAGTAGATAAAGAATAATTTTGTAAATAATAACCGTACGCCCCGGTTCTGTCTAAAAATATAACAATATTAGAAGAATGGCCTAAGTCGAAATTTCGAAGAAAATGCATGTTTCGCCGTTTTGTTTTCTTTAATTATAAATCGAACTAAAAACCATTTCAACTAATTTTCACCTCAATCTTGCAGTACTTTTGTCGCTTAATGTCACAATAGCAAAAACGCAGTTTGTTTACATTTGCGATTTAAGCACTAATGAAAGATCTATGTCGAGTTCTGTATAAATCAAGCAAATGATGTTACTGATGACAAACCGTTTCTAATGACAACGTATACATTCCCGCTCACAAAGCAGAGTGCGATGGTGTAGTCACCGATTCAATTTTGTCATGCGTGGATCTACTGAAGCTGGCTTTTCTATGGACCCCTTCCTCCAGTGAGTAAAAGTTTTGAATGGCATTCGCATTAGACAGAACAATATGGTGTCTCTTGTCAACCTCGTGTCGGGTGACTTCTGGCAGGACTGTCTTGTGTTTCAATACGTTTTCTACGACAATAATTGTCTGCCTGTTCGATTGTTTGTGCAAATCGGCCATTGTAGCAGTAAGGTTCGGGATGATAATTGCACAGAGAATCATGAGCATAATTCTTGCACTGGAAGAAGCTTCAAAGTGTACCTATTGTGGAAGCTTCAATTTTTCTCTTGAAAGATCGCCAAATTCACCATCTCGAGGAAGCTCTGACAACTTCTGGTCTTAGAAATTTGAATTCAATGAAGGGGTTTCCAGCAGTTCCAGAAACATCGAAAATCTCATGTAACATTCAAGCAGAGATTCAGCTTTGTTTAGGACTGGTTGTGCCTATGTTAGGCACCGGTAACTTTGTGATATTAAGGAACTCCTCCCAACATTGAGGAGACTTCAATTCTCACGGTACGGCATAGGGTTATCTTCTCTATGATAATTGATCTAGCTTACTCTATAGTTTGCTACGACTTTAAGGAAGTGGCCTTATTTACTGCCCATAATCACAAATCTATACCACTAGTGTTTTTATGAAGCTAAGAAAACGAGCGAAAAAATGCAGTATTTTTTAAGTTTTTGCAGTTGAAATATTCGTGTCGTGCAACATGTTCAATGTTTATTCCTCTATCCACTTTTCATTTTGATCTCAAATGAAATTTATTTATCGTCAATAAATCTGAAAGGGACTGGAAGGGCCGTAGCGTGGTCATCTGGAGCCTTTAGTAGAGATTTAGTTGTTCGCCTATTGGCTTTCTTTTTCAGTTGAACCCTCGAACGGTAAAATATCAGGAAACGGCACATCTATTCTGAGTTAATTCATAAAACAGATCAAAATTCCAGCGCCTCCCTAAGGTTGACGCCCTTGGCGGGGACCAACCCGGCTAACCGCACCCTACGGGTCTGGTGCTAGCTGCTGGGTTTGCTGAGGTTTTGAATCTGGTTGACAATATACCCAGTAAACGTTGGTTTTGCTGTAATTATTGAAAATGCAAATCACATTCGTTCGAAAAACAAATAGTCCTAATACAGAATAAGGCTGATGAACTAAAATAACGCGTAACAATATATGGGCGACGACTAGCGAACGATTTGTGAATTAAAAAAACACTTTACTTCCCAATATTCGATTAGTTTTCTTAGGTACTCCATATTAACGGTTCAGCCGAAAATAGAGTAGAAAATTTCGGTTTTCCATTTCACTTTCGAAAGATTTTCTAAAAAGCAGTTTTTGCGTTGTTTATAAAAAAAAATACAAACTTCAGAATTTAATACTCAATTGGTGCACAATACAATAAAAGTTACTAATGTAGGGAAACTCTTCCTCCTGTTTATTCCGCAATTTAGGAAAGGTGACGCTATATGGAAAGGCAAATCATAGTCACGTCAAAATAACACGATTATTAGTGAGAGTCTGTCCGATCCCGAGCGCGCAGCCTACCCTTGAATATACGACCATGTCATCATCCTAGTTGCACCTATGTTCTATGTCCGTTAGTCCGTGAATATACTGCATTCAAATACATGCTAAGAATACTAAGCCGCAGCACGAAAAAAAATCCCCAAATTCGTGTATAAAATACCATGAATTCTAGCCTAATCACGTTTTCACACTACGAAAACAGGCCGGTGAACAAAAATCATGTGTTCATAATTATATTCAATTTTCGTAAACTTATGAACATTATTCATAAACCATGAAGTATTTCAAAAAATCACAAAATAGGTTTCCACTGTCATGGTGTAGTTTATGAAATTTGCGTATGATCTTAATATTCTTACGTGAACAATTTCAGAGAACGCAGGATATTGTTCATGGATTCGTGAACTGGTTATTCCTAACAGATTAGTCATGATTCACCATTTGTGCTTGTCAAATAGTTAATAAAATCATAAACTATTATTCATGGATTCATTAACTGTTTTAGTACATAATTCACGATCCTTCTGGCGTGCCTGATATACTTAGAAGATATTCCCATAATAATTCTTACTTTCAAGCAACTCTACACACTATTGAAGTTTTCATGTTAACTATTTCACAAAACTTGTGGTATTATTAATGGGTTCATTGCTGTACCGTAAACTGTTTAAAAAAATGTAACATAGTTGTGGCCAACATTCGTTCGGTGACTTTCAGATCGATAAGTCGATCATTCCAGTCCGTGCAGAGTAACGTACTAAAAAATAGTACTAATCCGCTTTCAAGGTTATCGTGCGCGCTCTCTACCTCTACCTTCAGCATTTTCTTCTTCTTTTGAATGCACACGTTTACCGTTATCCGGTCAGTAGAGCAGTAAATCAGCAGTGTTTCTTTTTATAAGCCACCTGGATACCGTTCACATTTACAATAGCGCTCAAAAGTCTTTTGTAGGTACTTTATTTCCCGTATTTTCTGAGAAATGACATCCTTTCCTTATCTTTCGTTTTAGAGTTATGGTGTTTTTGGCAAAGTTGTAAAATGGGATTTATCGTGATCGGATGCATCGACAAAAATATCGAAGATTCGCTCCAATTGGTATATACCCTGAGGCAGACAAATGATATTGCTGGCTAAGGGCCTTTGGCGAGGGATTACGGTGTATATGTACCATCTAATAGGGTTGAATTTGGCAAAGTCGTCACCGATTCGAGTTGGCGAGGAACTGCTGGAACACGGGTTGGCTGTTTTAAAGACCCCATGCTACAGCCAGTTAAAATACTGGACTGTAACTCAGACTCTTATAGGTTTACGCTCGCAGGGTCCGCTCTACCCAACTACCATTTCTTTGACAAGGATCGTCTACCTGTTCGCCTTTTGTATCGCGGGTCATGAACTGCACTAATTGAAAACAACTGGGACACACAGCCTCCCATTGTGTAGCATCGTGGGAAATGCAGTGGGAATCATGCGGATGATTCCTGTCGAAAGATGTTGAAAAGTGTCTCCCCGAGGATCTACCAGACCATGGTGATGGTGTTTTCATGTGTCGAACCCGTTTCAAACACCCATGTCAAACCCCATGAGCATGGGAGTATTATGGGCTTTCCGTTTGCTCGAGTCTACCGTGGAGGAAAACCACATGATCTCCCAACATATCTCGCGTACAAGCAGCGCGAGGAGAATCTTAAGTGTTCCCTTCAGGGACGCTCTAAGCGATCTTTTGCAGATATGCTAAAGATACATCTATACTAGCTTGTCTATCGACGAAGGTAATAAACCCCAGGAGGGGTTTCTTCTGCTGTGCTTAGAAGCAATACATAAAGGAGGAACAATTACTGTCCGAAGCTGCGTTGTAAAGCCCAGAAGGTGTCTCTTCAAGGTCCTCAAAAATAACTACCCGAGGATATACTGGTGCAAAACCGAAGCAAGTCGCTCACGGTATCAGGAACCTGAGCTCCCTAATCTCTGATCCACATGGCAGCGTCCATCTGGCAATCGTAATGATAATTGCTAACAGTCCAAGGCCCCAATCAATATTTCGTTTGTATAACTCACACGAAACATTGATTGGAAGCTATGCGTCCGCGATATCCGGTAAAATCGAGTCAACACAAGAGCTTCCTCCGGACGAAGAAAACAGTTTCCTGGCTTTCCTGATTCTCGACACCACGATTCAAAATCAGACTAAACGCGTATCTGTTTGATTTTAATTTGGAGTATATTTTTTTATTCTATATATACAAATAAGTGCTCGTGTGTTCATCGCACTTCTTTATTTTTATGTGAGTCATGTTCACAATAAAAAGCACAACCTTCTCATCCCGCTTGGTAGCATCTTGTTAGGTTCATCGTCCCTCATTAGTCCGCTGCAGCGCATTCATTCAGTTATTTTCGGTTCAAATTCAGTTTCAAACTGAATTTTGTTTCTGTGTTGGCTCTGAGCAGCATTATCGAGTAAAAAGGCACCAGACATTGATTATGCAGTTCACTTATGCTTTAAAATGTAAAATATGAACCTTTCTTGCTTTCAATTTTTTCACATTTAACAAATAAATGCTTTTGTTGGTAAATGAATTTATATTTCCTCTGAACTAAAGGCATTCAAATCTGTGTGAAAATGCTGGTTTCGTAAAATGCAGTCAGAAATAGGCAACTTTCACAATAGAGTATTCCCTGCTAGACGCTGGAATCAAACATTTCACTAAGTCGTTCAACCAAATTTTTTTTTAAATAATCGCAGCTTGTAAAAAATAGAATCGTGGTCATTTCATTCTTTTTCAAGCAAGTTTTAATCGATTCGCTATTCACTCACCCATCTTTAGCTCAGGCGTATACACGGAGAAGAGCGCCGCGTATGAGACCTTCCGGGCTGACGAATTACCCGCTAGCTATCGACAGTACGCAACATTAGACATATGAATGAAGAGCTTGACAAGAGCCTAGAATTAGTTAGAGGTCACTGGCACCGGTTTGTTGGCGGATTAACGAGAGTAACATTGAACTTTTTGGGGCACGGCTCGGCATACGCGAAACCGAAGCCGTTGGATATTCGATTTCGCCAAGAAGGTTTGTCCGGATTCCAGCCCGGAATAGAAGATCTACTGCGCCGCGTGCCATCACAATAGTGCAAACAAAAAACCCTTTTCAACAGTGGATTTCTCACTTGCTCTCTTATCACGTAACCACCTTAGAAACAAATCAGATTTTATAGTAGTTTTATAGCCACTAATAAAACATAGATTGCGCTTGTAGCGTACTATAAAACTGTTATTGTTATTTGGCCAGAACCAGACAGAACCAAATTCAACTTGTTGAAGAATCTGCCAGACTCTGGCAAGAGACGCTTGTTGTATTTATTTTATAAGTTGCTTGAGCGTAACATTGTCCCTCATGAGTGGTGGCAAGTGAAGATCATCGGTATCCAAAAACTAGGAAAACTAACCTCCAACCACAACTCGTATCGACCGATTGCAATGCTGTCCTGTTTCGAGAAGTTGTTTGAGAAAATGATCTTGTCTCGCTCGACAATTGGGTCGAAGCAACTGGCTTACTGCCATATACACAATTTGGCTTTTAATGTGGGGTAGACGATATCTAACTGCATGCTATCGAAGATTTTTCTATAGTGTTGTCTTAGGGGCCATGCATAAATGACGTAGCATTTTGGGGGGTAGGGATGGTACACCAAATTTGTGACGAAGTGAGACGAAGGGGAGGGTAGGGCCAGATGTTGTGCGACGTAGAATTAAGTTTAAAACCCATTGTTTAGAGAAAACAATTTAATGATCCTCCATTCACAAGAGAAATAAATTTAAATTCATACAAGTTACTTTTGATGCGGTTTTTCACGGAGTAAATTTTACGATTCGCGGAATTAGAATCATTGGCAGCTGCAGGATTGTGAACTGAGAGAACTTCTCTTTATGCTCCCCTTGACATATAAAATTCAAAACAAAACGATCAACACTACATTTGTCATGAAATGGACTTATTTTGCACGAAATTTGCTGTTATAATGAAAATGTTGATGAAAGTCGTTAAACATTTTGAAAGGACATGTATTTCAAATAATTGAAAAACAAATGAAATTTTATTCATCCCACGGCCGCTTTGCATGGGACGAGGGGGAGGTAAATGCTACGTTATGTACAAGGGAGAGATTAGAATTTTGTGAGCAAATGCTACAAGAGGGAAGGGAGAGGTCACAAATCGCCGAAAAAAGCTACATTATTTGTGTACGGCCCCTTAGTGCGCAATTCCAAAGTGCGAGTGATCAAATTGCTACATAAAATTGCGAACTATCAAAACACTTGTATTTTAAGTAATAGAGATGACATTCTCATAGACAGACCAGTCGAACTAAAAAGTCTATGAGAAGAATTTATTAGAAGAAAGTTAAGTGTGCAGTGCGATTCGAATCCAGTTTTTAGTGCCACAAGCAATAAGGAGGAAAAAACTATTTTGCAATAAAACAATAAAATACCAATAATTGAAATATGATGGGTAACCTCAACGGAAGCTCTTTCGCAGACTTGTACAATATCCATAAAAATATTTATTTATTTATTTATTTATTAATATCAACAGACACAGTGTGGTCCTAATGATAATTTCTTAATCTATTTAAAAAGTCAACATGTAATCTGCTACGTGGAATGTGAAGATCGAACTCGGATGACACTCTGTTGAAGGTCCGCTGCAAACCAATGATGGCACCGTTTACTCCATAGTTAGTCCGGCGAAGAGGTAATCGGAGGAATAAATTATTGCGAAGGGCGCGAGGGCGAACATTCATATTTATCGCACTGAGAAGCTCGGGGCAGTCAATTCGATCTTGCAAAATATCCGAAATCGTCATAGCACGGAATAGATCCCGTCGCACTTGCAATGTATCGAGTCCAATAAGCAAACCCCGGGTTTCATAACTTGGCAGCTGGTGAGGGTTGCTCCAAGGCAATCGACGAAGGGCAAACCGAACAAATCTGCGCTGTACTGTCTCAATTCGATGGACACCGTTGAGATAATGAGGGTTCCACACAACTGAACAATATTCCAGAGTTGATCGAACGAGTGAGCAGTAGAGAGATTTCAAGCAGTAAATATCTGAAAAGTGCTTAGATATTCTCATTATGAACCCCAAACAGCGTGATGCCTTTGCAACAATATAGCTGATATGCTGTTTAAACGTCAGTTGTTCATCGAGAAAAACTCCGAGATCTTTGACGCAATTCGCTCTGTCAATTGTAGATTCAGCTAGACAGTAATTGAATCGAATTGGCGTTTTTTTCCTCGAGAACGTAATGACCGTACATTTCTTGGGGTTTAGGGTCATTCGGTTGATCTCGCACCATTCCGCAAAGGTTTCCAGTTGGCGTTGAAGGAAAGCTGCATTTCACCTTAAAATCTAATGATAATTATACTGGTACTGCAAGGATAATAATACTGCGCTTCCCATTCTAGACAACGTTTCACCATACTACAAAAACCTTTTCAACGCTAGCTTGAAAACAGTTCTTTTTTCTTACCGTGCCCGATTCCATCCATCATTTGTAGCTAACGTGTCCACCTCGTCCTAACAGACACACGCAACCTTGCCGATCGCACTTTTTGCAGGTGTTTCCAACCGCACAAAAATGTCTCCTTTCGCAAGCACACCACGCTGTCTTGTGCCAGAAAGGACGGAAAATTTCTGAATCTGTAATTTGTCGTTGTGGAAATTATGGAAAATCAAGTCTTCAAACCGGCAAACCTCGCAGCCTTATCAGAGCGTTTTATTCCATCCGTCGTCCACTTCCCCTGCCGTTTGCGTTTCGCTGCTCTCGTTATCACAACAGGCGATTTCCACCTGACAACATGAAACACGATGTTTTCCAACTCCATTTGTGGGACTACACCAGCACACAGGGAGCAACGAGGAGGAGGCAAAAAAACGCCGCCGATCTGCTACCGTCAACCAAATTCGGATCCCTACTCTTGCGTGGCTGTCATATAGAAACATTGCAATAGAGAATATCTCGTTTGTCACATCACCTCTAGTTGGGGCTCCTGCCTGCCAATGGGCCTTCGGCACGCTGATGGCTGCGAGCATTGCTAGACTGACGGACTGCTGCTGTTACAGGCTACCGCAATGGACCTGATGCCGATGTCCATTTTGGAACACATTTCGAGCGGCCATATCAGGATCATCATGGCGACCGCACGTCTTCTCGCTTTGCCAAAGTGTAATGCAAAATAGTGAGGCGATGCTTATGTTTATGGTGCACTGCTGCTTGGTATGTATAATGCTGCTGATGGTGAAGCACGCAACCCCGATGATGATAACGATGATTGACAAAGAAGTGAATGGGCTGCCAGTTTGGTTGCGGTATAGGTCAAAACCGAACGCATACCTGATTTAGTTGATTCTATGCGAAATATCAACAACCTGGCAACCCTGCATGATATCGCCACAAGCCGATCGCTATATAGCAACACCATTCTCCAAACTTGGCCGGCCTCATAAAATCGTGGTACTCGCGTCATAATTTCTCGCTTCATTAATAAATACTCTTCCCTTGGATCCCGGTACAAACGGTACGCCACCGGATTCGAAAAAGGAATCGATGTCTTATCTCAATTCACTCCGCTTTGCCGGCCTGCCAACTGCAGAGAGACCATATCCGGATAGAATATTTTATTAATGAAATTCCTCACCTTGTTGGGATCACAGAGTTGATCAGCTCCTGGTAGCATCATCCTATAAGGATCAGCACAATAATAGGTATAATCTCCTGCCAGCATCAGTTGTATGTTTTTTTTCCTACAACAAACGTGATCATTTTCTGCGTCCATGCATCTTATGGCCACATTAGCTTAAAGTGTCGCGGCTCAATGAAACTGTCCAATATGGGAGCAATGTAGGTAGAGAAGTATTGATAGCTATTGCTACTTGGCGCATGGCTCCATTCGTGCTGAAATTGGGTAAAAACGATTTAACTCACTGGGACACACTTTAATCCATTTAGCTTTCATATTCTTCATGCCTTTGCAAGCAAATTGTTAAATGTTATACTGATTTGAGTGTTTTGTTTTTTTTTCTCTTTTCTTTCCTTCTTTCAGGATGATCGTTCCCCGATGTCGTCCGGTAGTGATACCGATGACTACTCGCCTCCAGATTCGCCTGGGCCTAGCTGTAGTAATAGTAACTTAAATACTAATCCAATCAATAATAGCAATAATCACAGTGTTAGTATAACGCCGCAATCATCGGCACCTAGTGCGTCCACTTCAGCTTCGGTTGCAGCAACCACAGCCGGTAACGGCCACGGAATAAGCAGCAGTACCAGTATCGCACTTAATGCCATCCAGCAGCAGATCAAACAACAACAGCAGGCTCTCCAGCATCAAATACAACAGCATCAGCACCAACAACCATCGATTTCGTCACCAACGGCGGCTCAACAACAACAACATCATCATCAAACCCAATTGTCCAACAGTGTCATCTACCCGGCGGCGGCCTTAGCAAATCTACCTCAGGATGTGCTGGTTAACCTGCTGCAAACCGGGCAAATTCAGCTGCACAATGAGGGTGAGTACCGTATCCCTTTCAATTACACCTGAAAGCTAATACGATTAGAACAGTCTTGTTTTTTCGTGAAGCTAATAGCTGAAGATTTAGAACATCAGCCCCGTTCCTTTCAGCAACGGACCTTCGTGTTGCACTTACGAACGCTACGTTGATCTTATTTTTTTTCCGTTTCACTGACGATTAGGATGGATTTTCCTAAACGATTATTTTAGGTCTTTGCACTCATACCTCCAGATGAGTTAATGTCTTTTGTATTTTTATCGATCTATGCTAAATTTCTGACCTCAAGAAATTAGTTTTTTTTTATTTCGATTATAGAGGATTTGACCTTATGGAAAAATCTCTTAAGAAAAATTTCTATGTGCGGGTTTGGGAAACGAACCCAGGTGAGATGCGTACAAGGCAATCGCTTTACCAACTACGTTATGGTCGCCCCATTTTAGTAAAATGTTACGCTTACTCATATTCTAGCATTCCAAATTATTTTGTGAAGATCTCATTGGTAAGCAGTGCTGGGTTTATGGTCCAATTTTCCGATACGACAAACAATTAAATTCATCAAAAAACTATGTCCTAGCCAAACTTGTCATAAAGCACTAATTATTTTATGGTAAGCATTCATAGCATGATGTACCTTCTATCAAACTCATTCGAAATTAGAGGTGAATTTCTGATTGATTTTCACCAGAATTTCGGCTCAAATGAAACAACTAATTTTATGTGAGTTGTGTTCAAGCGAAATCCGGCTGAAATTGTTGGTATAGGGGCCATAATTGCGAAGTATAGGATTCGCTTCTTCAAGAAACCTTTGCTTCGGCCAGTGAAAATTCTGGTTCGCCATCCTATAAATTTCCGAAAAAGGAAAATCAGTTTTCTCTGCTAAGCTTCATCGTAAAGGACTGAGAGTGTCCTTTGAAGGGTGCTGTTATAAAACCGAAGTAAGTTGTTCCTGGTCACGGTAATCTTAGAAACTCGCAGGAATTTCTACATGGTACATCAACAACCCCAAGTGTCCCTTTGTTTAAGTCCCTACATTTTCCCCCAGGTTTTACACAATGCATTTGCACTACGATTAAAGGTCAGACGAAACGAGTACCCGACGCTAACAACCGTGAACAGTTTCCTACTTTGTGGTTGTCAGAGATTGCTTAGAATTATACGCGAAAGGGACGTTTTAACGTCAGATTAGAAGCCCAAATTTTTCCCAATATACGCGACGCTACAAATGCAAATGAAAAACTTGATGAAAGCTGAAAAACGCGATTATTGGCACCGGTCTGTCAACGGATTAACGGACAGATCATCAGAGAAACAATGTTTCATCTGGTGGCTAGGGCCTACGTTGTGTATTCGATTCATCCTGTGATTGGAATACACGGAACGTTCGTCATATGATGACAGCTATGCATCGCTTTTATGCTAATTATTATGAAATTAGTGTTGAAAGAGGCTGTGCTGCCAACATTCTCCCCACAAAATTGTTGGTTTTATATTTACCCATCAACGCCCATGCCCACATCGTTACAGTTACAGGAAGCTCTCCATTTGATGGAGCATGAAAAGCACTCTATATTTCTTGGAGAAAACATGAAAGTTTCGAGTACTTCATCTGAAAAATCATGGCAGATTACCTTAGTTTAAATTCTTTCGCAATGCTCCATTCCGGGTAATGAGAAAGCGGACACTTGGATTAGAATGATAATGAGAACGTGGACATTTCGGAATTAGAAGGTGATATTTATGAAAGATCGGCGTAGCTTCGACGAGTTTTTAAATATTTCTTCTTAGAGGACACTCGAAATTTGGCTTATTTTGTGGAGCGATGGAAGTTTAGGAATCCCAAAGGTATCATAAAACCTTGGTCCATGAGAATGGATGAGGGTCATGACTTCATTCGGGTGATATCTCGGGTCATGTACAATCATTATACGTAGAAGGTTCATCTCCGGCGTATTGAGATAGTGGAGAGCGGTCTCTGCACTTGTAGTGGCGATTATCGCGATATTAAGCATGTTGTCTGGTCGTGCGCTAAGTATTCTAGTACCAGATCTCCGTTAAACGAATCCATTCGGCCTCGTTCCAGACCAGTTTATACCAAATTCGTTGCTGATATTTTTTGCATGTATCAGGTAACCATCAGTTAGGAAATTGGATTCTGAGATGATTATGACTTTCATTAGTTCAGTTTTCGATAAAACTACACTGAAAAAAAATTAAATTTGGACAAGGAAAAGTTTTTTTCAAATAACTTTTTTCCTTAAAAGTGCCCAACTTGAATTTTTGACGGTAGGTAGAGAACATAATTACCTGTCTTAAAACAAAATTTCATCCAAATCAAAGATGGTTTTTTTTGTAAATCGATTTTAAATTTTTTAAAGCGATTTTTGCCTTTCTCATATAGAAAGGTTATGCAATCACTCTGAAAAACGTGAACCTAATCCCGGCCCGGAGGGCCGAGTGTCATATCCCATACGACTCAGTTCGTCGAGATCGGAAAAAGTCTGTATGTGTGTGTGTATGTGTGTATGTATGTGTGTGTACGCGTGTGCATGTGTGTGTGTATGTGTGTATGTATGTGCGTATGTGTCAAATAATGTCACTCATTTTTCTCAGAGATGGCTGAACCGATTTGCCCAAACTTAGTCTCAAATGAAAGGTGCAACCTTCCCATCGGCTGCTATTGAATTTTGGATCGATCGGAATTCTGGTTCCGGAATTACGGGTTTCAGAGTGCGGTCACACAGAAATTTCTCATATAAACTATAGGAAAAATTAAAAATAGAATTTTTATTCTTGATGCTAAATGTGTTCAAGGTGCATAAAACGTCGAGATTTGATGCAAACTCGAAAAAAAATTTCACGACAATTCACTTTTTTGGATTTTTGCACATTTTTGCCTTTCTCATATAGAAAGGTTATGCAATCACTCTGAAAAACGTCAACCTAATCCCGGCCAATTTTTTTTTTCGACTCGCATAAGGTTTCTGGATTTTAACAGGGGCGTAGTTGATGGTTTACGGAGAGGGGTTACATCCCCCCTCTACTATTCACTCCCCTCCTTTAAAAATCTCCTTAAATCACCCCTCAGACCACCACCCCATCCAGCCCTCATACCCCTCCCTTTCAACCCCATCATCTTTAAACCACCACTATATCACAAAGCATACCAATTTAAGCTGGGGAGTCGTTCGTTCATGGGACTTTCGCCCTCCTCACATACCCACCCCCGCATGACAAAATGAGTTAGCAAGCAGATAATATTGATCTAATGCTGATTAGGCTAATGAAGTATGATATTTTTTTGTTTCAAGTGTTTCACCGTCGACAAGTAGCTCATCAAGTTTGTGGTTGGCAAGCCATTGTGTATAAGTGCAAAGTGTACTAAGAATGTAATGGACATTTCCACAATTATGTTGAACATAAAAAGCCTCCGTGCCATAGTTTAGAGAAATGAAAAAGGCACAATTGCACCACTAGGTGGATTAAAACAGGTTTCTTTGTTTAGGAGTCGATGAAGATTTTTTTCGATATTTTTATTCAAAAATTTGACTAATTTTGTGAAAATCACTGGTGCAACATTTTTGTAGGATTTGTCACTTTTAGACTAAAGCCATTTGAAAAAACCTGTTTTAATCCACCTAGCGGTGCAATTGTGCCTTTCTCATTTCTCTAAACTATGGCACGGAGGCTTTTTATGTTCAACATAATTGTGGAAATGTCCATTACATTCTTAGTACACTTTGCACTTATACACAATGGCATGCCAGCCACGAACTTGATGAGCTACGTGTCGACGGTGAAACACTTGAAACAAAAAAATATCATACTCCATTAGCCTAATCAGCATTAGATCAATGTTATCTGCTTGCTAACTCATTTTGTCATGCGGGGCTGGGTATGTGAAGAGGGCGAAAGTCCCATGAACGAACGACTCCCCAGCTTAAATTATTATGCTTTGTGATACAGCGGTGGTTTAAAGAGGACGGGGTTGAAAGGGAGGGGTATGAGGGCTGGATGGGGTGGTGGTCTGAGGGGTGATTTAAGGAGATTTTTAAAGGAGGGGCGCGAACAGTAGAGGGGGGGGTGTAACCCCTCTCCGTAAACCATCAACTACGCCTCTGTTAAAATCCAGAAACCCTAAACGAGTCGAAAAAAAAATTTGGCCGGGATTAGGTTGACGTTTTTCAGAGTGATTGCATAACCTTTCTATATGAGAAAGGCAAAAATGTGCCA
This sequence comes from Topomyia yanbarensis, assembly GCF_030247195.1. Lineage (NCBI taxonomy): Eukaryota > Metazoa > Arthropoda > Insecta > Diptera > Culicidae > Topomyia > Topomyia yanbarensis. The sequence goes on along the minus strand of NC_080672.1, from coordinate 102,694,902 downwards.
AAATCCAAAAAAGTGAATCGTAGTCAAATTTTTTTTCGAGTTTGCATCAAATCTCGACGTTTCATGCACCTTGAACACATTTAGCATCAAAAATAAAAATTCTATTTTTAATTTTTCCTATAGTTTATATGAGAAATTTCTGTGTGGCCGTACTCTGAAACCCGTAATTCCGGAACCAGAATTCCGATCGATCCAAAATTCAATAGCAGCCGATGGGAAGGTTGCACCTTTCATTTGAGACTAAGTTTGGGCAAATCGGTCCAGCCATCTCTGAGAAAAATGAGTGACATTATTTGACACATACGCACATACATACACACACACATACACACACATACACACACATACACACACACATACATACATACACACACACATACAGACTTTTTCCGATCTCGACGAACTGAGTCGAATGGGATATGACACCCGGCCCTCCGGGCCGGGATTAGGTTGACGTTTTTCAGAGTGATTGCATAACCTTTCTATATGAGAAAGGCAAAAAGGGTAAAAAAAGTTTGAACCTTTTCAAAAGACAGTCTAGATCATTTTTGGAAAAACAATGTATGCAAAGTGGCTTTTTGTGACACAGTTCTCATGTACAGAAAGTATATTTTTTTGCCCTGGAAATGAAAGGCGATAGCTCTATTGTACATCCAACGACACATTTCAAGAATGTCTGTTCCTACACGTACATTCTGAGGCTGCCTTCATATACAATAAGCCCCGCGCGAATACATCAATTGGATATTTGCAATATATTCGCACTTCCAGAATAAAAAATATTTTTTGATTCTGGCATATTTACAAAAAAGAAAATATTTATGAAGGTAGACAAGCATTGAAAAATGACATGAAACGATCTCACCAGCTCTGAATAAATAAATTCATAAGATTTCTGTGAAGAATTCTCCTCCATCCGTGAAATGGTTGCATCAGCTACTCAAGTCAAGGCGGCGCTGCAGGCGCTAAGCAGAATGAACGGGCGTATTTTTTCGCGTCTTGCTGCACATACTTCAATGGCAAAGTTGTGACGACAAATTTCTATGCAAAATCCCTTTTCTCACGATATTTCAACCTAATACTACATAACTCAACAGGAAAAACTATCTACTAAACGATTGACTTCATTTTCCTGTGGAATATATTGTATATCACTGAAAAATTTTGAAAAATATTAGACGTTAACGACAACACGTCCGGGCGATTCGCCAGTGCTGCCCCTGCCCCATGAACCAGCTCACCAGAATACACGAGTGATAATTTATGATTTTGTGAACTATTTCACGAGCTCGGATATTAGATTGTGGCTTACATATTAGGAATCATGAATTGGTTCACAAGGGTTAATTATAAAGGATTGATTATAAAGGATCGTGAATAAAATTCCGAGTTTCGTAATATAGCTCACGAGAAAATATCCAGTTGTTTTGATTTTGTGAACTAATGTTCTTAATCTATGGATAACATCGTGAGTTAACATTTGGTTTTATGAATCATTATTCATTCATAAAATTGTGAACTAGTTCACGTACAGAAAACCGATTTGGTAATGCGATAGCGGAAATCCTGACTGAAGTTCACAAAACAAAAACAAATATTTCCACCAATAAAAGTGTTATGCGGACGTTTCCGAAAAGAAATTAAACATGATTACAAAACAAAGGAGTTTTGTTCATGGAACCGTTTTCGTAAAGTAAAAACGTAATTGTTCCAGAATTTATGGCGCTTTATTCACGATTTTGGGAACATTTTTCCGTGCACAAATTTGATTCCAAACAGTCTTCGTATTTGATTCTCTATCGCAAAAGCTTGCTCCTCAATAATAAGATTGTTCGAACCCAACTCAGTAGTACCAACTTTTTTCGTAAATTCAAACTCCCAGAGTATTTGTTTTTCTTCAAACATCGAGTCCACCGCCACTGACAGTTCCGTACTGCCCAATATTTACTGCTGCAAATTTACAGTTAGCGCCACATACAGCAAATAGAACGAATAAAAAATCTTTCTGGTACACGGGAAAAAGTGTTCCCAAAATCATGAACAAAGTGCCATGAATACTGGAATAATTAAAAAAAGAATGCTCTCATATCCACTGGACATCACGTTACATGGTGACATGACCGAGGACTCTAGTGATATGGGGTAACTTACTCCCTGTCAGAATGTGAATTGTACACCAAAAACTAACTATCAGAATGAAGGTCCGCGTGACCATACAAGAACGCACGCGTATATAGGAAAGGCCACACGGTTACAAAATCCAGTCTTGTACACGCGAAGTCACATGAACGCGAGCACACGTGACAAACACATTAACGTACGAACGCTTAAGCCCTTCGCGATTAACAACGCAAACCTACGTTCGCGGTCGCGCAAACTTAATAACACCCCGGTAATAAGGAGAACGTTTTAGCACTCACGAAGTTTCAAACGCTGTCTCAAACACGAACCTACAAACGTTCGTTTTCGCGCGCTCATGAATCTGTCACGTCCGGAAACCATTACTCTCTGTCCTAATAACTTAGGTCCATACATTCAGTGGGACCAATCAAAAAATAAAGCAAATATCCACTAGACAACACGTTCCATGGCGACATCACCGAGCATTCTAGTGATATGGAGGATCTCACACTCTTTTAGCATCTTAGCAGTACACCAAAACAAAAAGTATTAGATTCACGGTCCGCGATGATACACGCGATCGCGAGTCCCTACGCCCGCACATATCTGAACCGTACAATGAATATCACATTCAGAATCACGGCCCGCTGCAATTGGCCTAATGCAGTGTTTTAGTGGGCGACATTGCCTGTCTCATATGCAAATTGTAGTATGTGATTCTGACGGGGAGCCCTTCCGAGAACCTAGCTCTACAGCTCCAGTAGGACAACTCTCGAAAAAAAAAGAAATTTATACCATACTGTACTTTTTCACAAAATTCTGTAATCTGTACCGTACAGAATCTGTGCCAATAAACTTCGAAAAATCTGTACTTTTGCAGATAAAGCAGTGCTTGTAGTTACACTGCCTTACAAAGATCACTGTCAATTGCTCAATATAGAAACATTGGTCAAAAGGCGAAATAAATTCTGAGCGGTGTTTATTGGAAAATATTGGCTGGCCAAATTCAGGCCCCAGATATTCTCTCACAAATCAATATCAATGTAATCCTCCCCCCTCAGAAACCATAAATCGTTCAACTTTATATGACTCGACTTTTAGCGTACCGAGTACGGTCAGAACGGACCCATAAGTGCGATGTGTAATATTTTCAATATAGTGTGTACAGCCATTTCGATTTTTCTGTATCTGGTGATGTTTTCAAAAATAGACTTAGATTTTGAGATTCAATTTATGTAATATTTGCAATTTTTATTCTTGTGATGCTGTGTACTATGTGATTATGTTTAATTGTAGTATTAAACCATTGTAATCAGGTGTGAAAAATACAAAAATATGAAGGGTATAGGAAAGTCCTAGCATGCGTTAAAACGAAAACTGTCTCTGCGCTCGTATGTGTGACAGTTTCTATGGGCGCATGGTAGCGTTTACGCCATCAATACCACGTTTTATGGGCTGTCTCTGTTCACTATCACTAACACGCGTCTTGACGCATGCTAGGACCTTGTTAAGATGGACTTTGGCGATGAATTCAAATAAATTAAATCAAATATTATGCAGGGTCTGACAGATCTCGTGGTGCTACTGTGCGTGGAAAGTATCTTTATAAGGAAGCATTTGTTTGCTAGGGCATCTTGGGGGATCATTCACTTCTCTCTTTTCATCGTTTACGCTAACATCATCATCCTTAAATATCATGTTATTTCATACTTCCAGCATTAACGGATCATGAGTGAAGTCCCATCGTCATTTGTATTAGCTAACTTGCTGATGGGGTTATTTATTTGGAGATGCTGGACGCAACTTTTGCAGCTGTCATTATGACCTAACAAGCAGCCACAAATTTGGCAACGGATTGTATATCAGATGATAATATTCCGGGCTGTATACTGGATTTTATAGATGTAGGGGAGTGTAGAACCGCTTGTGTTGGAGAAGTTTCTAACATATTTGAATCAAAATACTCAAATTTAAAATCACAATTTCAATAGAAGGGCCATTTTTGGTAGTATTTGTAATTGCAAAATCAAATCCAGATGGACAAAGCGAAAATAAATTCTAATTCCAAAAAAATTCTATTCAAAGTTTTCGACCCGTTTGGTTTCAAACAATTACAGATTCATCGAGTTTTTTTCCGATCCATAAAGTCTCATTTTCATTTATTTTTAGCTCTTTTTAACAATTTAGAAAAAAATTTCCCGAGACATCACACGAGGCAAGCCAGTCGCGTTAGGCGTTCGCAAGTGCCGTGTGAACTGTTTGGATTTTTTTGTGTCTCACTAGCACTAATTTGGGTACTACTTTAGATACATCGTCTAACTAGACACCTAGCTGGTGCTAGTTACTGACGAGATGAATTCGAAACACAAGAATAAAACTTAATTTAAACATCAAAATGATAAGCGTTCGCCCAAATTGTCACTCTATGGAAGATATTTCAATTCTATTAAAATAATTAGCGCATGTTTAAAAAAACTAACACTTTTTTAGAAAAGAAAATATATTTAATATACATCTATCTTCTGTCGTTACCAGATGGCGCCCAGCAGTACATCACCATCCCGCTATCACTGATGTCAACCTTGAAGTCCGATCCGAAAAATGCCAATGGACCCAACTCCGGAAATGCCAAATCAAACACTTCTACCCATGCTCGAGCTTCGTCGTCGTCAACTGCATCGTCACCTGCCGGCCGGAAACCACCGCCGGGATCGTCGACGAAGGAACTAATAATTAAAACGGAAGAAAATGATTGAAACTAAAGTTGACGATTTTTCGTATTGCGTTTATTCTTCAATTTTGTTTAGGCTTAAAGACTTATGAACTTATGAGATTGTGAATTTTGTAACTATTTCTGACTACAGTAAACACGAAAGGTTTATTTAGGAATAAACAGCCAAACTTAACCACTAGCTTCCATTGAGGAACCAATTCGCCTTAGTTTGTTTTAGCTTACCGATAAGTCCCTTTTGACATTGCGATAAATTGTATCTGTCAATGCGACGCAAAAACATTTGAAAATTTTCAGCACACTTATAAAATGCCAGTTTGGAGAGGAAGGTTCTTAGTATGTTTTTAGGATATTTGGTCAACTGATTAATACAAATAATTTAACTTTTGTCTCAGATTTTTCAGAAACATAGTTTAAAAGGAACCAAAAACCCTTCTATTCTAATTTGAATATTACCAAAATTAGAGACAAGTTTCTGGAATAGTGTTGATCGTGTTGAAATTAAACGACCATAAAATATACACAATATGTTTCTATAAAATATACATAATAGGTGAAATTTGTTTAATTTTTATTCTCATCTGAGAGTAAAATTCACTGTAATAATGTGAAAGACAAATCCGAGGACTGCTTGAAAACAAAAAATCTACAATTGCTTTACAGAAATGCATCATATAGATTATTAAAATAGTTACACCATGGCAATCACAAAACGATACTTCAAAGGGAAAACATCCTATAATCCCGAAAAGTTAAGACCAGAAAAGAACTTAGAAACACACTACAGAGCCTTGCGCAAAAAAAGTTGTTTTGTAGATTAGTGTAGTATATTATTTAAATGCCACAGGCACATTCAAAGTAACCAACAAAAGCATTTTTCAAAGACGGTACAACAACATCGCAGACAGATTAGGAACATTGAATCAGCGAAGCCAAGCACACTCTCGTAGTACACCAAAAAAAATTTCATCCATTACAACCCACCATAATCGACTCACCTAATGATAAGAAACCCCGCAATACATAACAACACACACAAACGAGAGAAGATTTTGTAAAGTGCGCTTTGGCAGCTGTTGACTCCTAGGTTAAGCATGAATAAAAGAATTTCTTACTAGCAAAAATAAAAACATTAGTTGTTTGATACTTAGCTAAATATCTTCGATCTACATAAATAGATTAAGTCGCAACCAATTACAATGTTTAATAGTGTATTTTATAAAATGGCTCTATTTGTTGTTAGTTTCTTGACTTTCATTTTTTGTTACAGTTCACTATAGGCATTGTATGTTCTAAAGCGTTTAGTGTAATTTAATTTGATAATTTATTATAATATTTACTAATTATAACTACGGAAAGAGTTCGCAATAAAAAAAGTTTTTCGAAATGAGTTGGTTTCCTGCTAGAGAAATTTCCAAAGATACGTTTTATTCTATTAATTAGAAATTTAAAGAATTAAAAAATTCAACGCTTTTTATTTCTTGAAAACAAGCAAATAATCATGTACAAACAAATTGATTCAATTTTTTTCTTACGTATTTCAGATTGAAAACCATATACAGTAACTAATTTCAGTAAGTCGGTTCTCACGGTAAAGAGGGACAAGTTTGTCTTTGCTCGGAGACATGCTATGGACTTGAGTGATTCGTAGTTATGCTGCCTAAGCTTGACCCCCATCAGCAGAAGACAAAAGCTAAGGCCGTAAGATATTAAGCCTGTTCTAATGACCCTGCCACTTCTAAATTCCGATCTGTATTCTTCACATCCTTGCTCTCCCTTGAGAACTATGGCTCTAAATTTTCATAACTTTCTCTACCCAGTAATCTCTAGCTATTTGAATGTCGTTAAAATGTAAAAAAATGTGACTACAAAAGTCGAAATAAAAAAGGAAAAAACACAAATGGAAAGATTTTATCGAGAGTGTTCGTTGTTTTGATTTCCGAACATTCGTTTCACTGATATAATCCTAAATAACATGGCGTTATTAGAAAAATAGCGCGTTTGCAAATTATTGTGTTCTTGGATAAGAATAAAAATATGTTTCTGGCCGAAAGAATAATCAAATAGGATAATTTTCACAACTGAAGTCTGGTTGGTTCGACAGTACGTATAGTAGCAAGTATATGTAATATTTATTATTCCTTGTTATCGTCACTGAATTCCGATTCCAGGTATCCTATGAACTCAGCATTGCGATACCAAGTAATTGCATTTTCATCGATTTTTTCGCCAGCTCTCTAGCTATTCCAAGAGAGCTATCATTATCCATCTCCTCCTGTTTCTATGCACGCCATTGCATGTGTCAGTTCCCTACCCATGCATTTATTGATAATATCTCTATCACCTAGATATGCCATGCCAACTGTTCTACAAGAACAGTCCAGTGAAATAAAGCGGCCTCGTTACACAAAGGGTAATAAAAATGTACCTACTGTACAATAAAAGCCAAATCGATCGTTGGACAACAAAGACCCGATTCAACGAGTTCGAAACCTTAGCTCTAATCAACAACACCATAGATTTCCCACCGAACGTCCGAACTTATGAATTATTCAGAACCCTTCCAAATTCCTAACATAATTAATGGCGCCAACCCGTTACACTCATCATCCGTCGAAACAAGGCCATGCCATCGAGCAATGTTTTGCCGTCAAACTTTTCCCAACTAAACAACATTATTTACATACAGTCGTTCAATCCTTATTCAAACAAGATTTTTCTCGCCCCCTCAACTCAACGCTGTGACGTCGGTACCGAATACAAATTAGTTGATGTACCCCTAACATACTTCCAACTGTCAGCTAGCCCCCAAATCGGTCAATAATCAGTTCGACCGAAAACGAACTTTGACCGACGCGGCGCTTGTGTGGCGTGGGTGCGAGAACTTTAGCACGACAGAAAATTATGCGCTTTCGAACTGTTCGATTATTTCCATCCACAAACGGCAAATGGT